>NC_134141.1:24685625-24999687 GCF_033958435.1 Carettochelys insculpta | reverse complement strand
CACTCTGCAAAATTGTTAGAAACTTTCTGGGTGGAATAAATGCGGAATATAGT
Source organism: Carettochelys insculpta (assembly GCF_033958435.1). NCBI lineage: Eukaryota > Metazoa > Chordata > Testudines > Carettochelyidae > Carettochelys > Carettochelys insculpta. The sequence goes on along the minus strand of NC_134141.1, from coordinate 24,999,634 downwards.
GTTTTTTACCAATGATTTTCTTTCTATTGGTGACATCTTCCATAATTCTACCAACCATTGATGGCTGATGAGTCAAAGGTCAGATATTAAATAGAATAATTGCCTTTTTGGTCCATCTCTGTGAGCTCTACAGAGGAGAGAAGAGAGGATTTCAGAGGTGTTGGAGACACTGCTAACAGAAAAAACATTACTCCTAAGAATTTTTCTTTTCATTTTAAATATCTTTTACAGAACTTGAGAAGGAAGCAGAATGCAGAAGAGTTCACCCAATTTTTTTTTTTTAAATATTAGGCCTAATTTCTGAGCCAACAATTTTAGTCAGTTGATTTTCTGTTCCACACTTGAGTTTTTTATCAGGTGTAATCTTAGTTCAACCCTTGAGTTAAATCAGGAAGGGTGGGTTTTTTTGTTTAAATTAATTCAGTTCTGTCTCCTTTTTGTACCTTTTTACCATCAGCATTTTTAGTTACAGGTTTTTGTGACATTTTATAAACTTTCACTCTCTCTCTTTTTTCGCAGTGGAGCTCATAATTAGGAAGAATTTCTGGGCCCAACTGTTAGAACAAAATCTCTCATTAAACATTAATTTTTGTATTAAACTATCATTTTATTTATTAAGCCCCTTGCGGCCAGTGTTACATTTGCTATATAATTTACTAACAAGTGTGTGAAAAAGATTGATGGATAAAAATAGATAAATGTTAAGAAATAAACCATATGTAAATCCCTTTGTTGTATTTTTAAATTATAACTGATCCTGAACACTTAATTCCCCTAACATAGGACATACCTTAAATGATTTCCTTTAACTTTTGTTGCATTGACAAATAGGATGCACTGTAGGAAGCAGTAGTTGTGTCTAATGTTTCCTGTTTACTTTCACAGGAGGAGTATGACAAATACGGGATTCGAATTAGAGTTAAGTTCCGTAGTAATACCCAACTGCATGAACTGACTCCCCACCATCAGAGTGGAGGTGAAAGAAGTGTTTCAACTATGTTGTACTTGATGGCTCTGCAGGAACTCAACAGATGTCCTTTCAGGGTTGTAGATGAAATAAATCAGGTAATGTTGCTAGTGCATGAAACAAGACTTTATTCCACAGGGGTTTGTGGAATGACCAGAGGGGTTGTAAAAATACCTAAGATTTCCTTATTCTTTTTTTTTTATTTTATTTTATTTTTTATTTGTAAGGGAATGGACCCTGTCAATGAGAGGAGAGTGTTTGAAATGGTTGTGAAGACTGCTTGTAAAGAGAGCACTTCTCAGTATTTCTTTATTACACCAAAGGTGGGTAATTGAAAACTAAACAGATTCTCCTGTGTGTTGGACAGACACTGTCCCCCACCCTGACTTCTTTAATGAAAGAATAAATTGCATTGGCATAGTTGCTCCATAAATGTCTTCTGAATCATTCGTCAGAGAGAGAGAGAGAGAGAGACACACACACACACACACACAGAGAGAGAGAGAGAGAGAGAGAGAGAGAGAGAGAGAGAGAGAGACGGTGGGTGGGTGGGAGCTGTAACAGAGCAGTTTGTCCCCTTGAAGGATAGTTCAGGCCTGGGCTTATCCAACTCTATTCCAATGCTCAGCCTATTTAAGAACAAGCATTCTGGTACTTGGGTTCCCTGAAATGATCAGTTGCACAAACAAGTTGAAGTAACCACTGGTGGGAACCAGGGGAGCTTCAAGAGATATGCATATGGAATAAAAGATAAGCCTGTAGCTCAAATGAACGAACATGATAAAAGTAGGACAACTCTTTTTTAATAGTCAAAACTGAAAGCATAGGAAGTAGAGGTGCAGAGAATTTTGCTCCTACAGAAGAAAAACTATTCAAGAATGAGCACAAGGTTGATGGGCTGCAGAGACTGAAAGTGGGGGTTATATTGGAAGAAGAGTTGTAGAGAATTTACTGATTCCAGGGCATGTACTGTCTGTGCCTGTGACAACCAGTTGAATGGTTTATATTTGTTGGTATCCAAATAAGAGCCAGAGGGAAGGAACCATATTTACAAGTTTGTCAGTAGTTTGAAAGAATTGACTGGGGTAGCCTGCTTTCAGGCAAGTACCTTTTTACTACTACTACTACTACTACTACAAGAAATTAGGAGAGATTAAAGGGACTTGATTACCAATTAAGATAATTAAGGTAGCATTCCTCTACATCCCAAAACTTACTTTATTTAGATGAGTTAGCAGGTGTGAACCAGTTATCTGATTATATCATAATAAAGGGCTCTAATAAAAGCTGATATTTTTTCATTGGTCACCTAGCCTTCAATGTCTGGCATAACTTGAACTTAGTGTATACGTAAAACTTGGAATGGCATAACTGCAATGTTTAGAAGTGTGAAAAATCCACACATCTGAGCACTGTAGTTATGATGGCCTAATCCCACTGGTGTATAGAACCCTAGAATAGTAGAAGTGGAAGAAACATGGAGCGGTCATCAAGTCCAATTCCCCTGTGCTCATGGCAAGATCAAGCACTGTCTAGACCAGAGGTCAGCAACCTTGGCACTTGATCGAATTTTTATTGGCACACCAGGCGGGAATGTACGGCAGCCTGTGTGCAGAGGGGAGAACCGGCTGCTGCTTTGTGGAGTGCTCTGGCAGCTTGGCACTGGCTCCCTGGCAGCCATCGGCAAGGCTGGCAGCTACAGGGAGGATCCTTTACTGTGGGTGGGGCATTGGGAGGCATCGAGCACTAGCTCATTTGGGCCACAGGAGAGGGATGTCTGTCCTTCAGGGGAGCAATAGAGGCAGAGGATTCATCCTGCCATTGGCCCAACTGCATCTCCTGCAGTGCTGGCCAGCTCCAGGCCCCTCCCTCCCTTCCTCCACCTCGCCAACTGGGACAAGTCAGCAGCGGGGCACAGTGCAGCCAGGAGGAAGCAACTGGCTTTGGCCCTTAGCCAGCTGCCCCTTAGCCAGCTGCCCCGATGGGACCTGCCTCTCAGCCCACACACCCAGCTGCGGCAAGTGGAGCTCGCCAGGAGGCCTCCCACCTCCAGAGCTTGCAGAGGCAGCCACTCCAGTCCGCAGCCCTTGGCCGCATTCTGCTGCAGCTCCTGGGCCACTCGAGGGAGGACTGCTCTGCAGTCAGCCAACAGGGCCAACTGCATGCACCTGTGGACGGGTGGCTCCACTTCCCAGCTGCGCTGAATGCCTGAGCCCCAGTCTGCGGAGCACGGTTAAATTTGGCAGCCCTTACAGTTGGGAACCCTCTTCCCACAACCGCCCACCCCTTGCCGTCTACCTGGGGGCAGGGATTTTTTAATCCATCTGCCCCTGCTTCTGCCCACTGTCTGGGATGCGGGGGAGTTGGGTTTCATTTCTGCCCTGTCTTATTACCTCACTAATTGCAGCTGCCATCCTTCAGGCAGGCAGTTAATCCCAGTGAGGTGTTTGGACTTCTTGCTTCCTCAGGGCTCCCCAGTTCCTCTCCTTCAGCTCGTTTGCCCCAGCACATGCCAGCCCAACTTTTGCACTCCAGGGCTGTTCCTCCTGCCACAAGCAACAGCTAAATGGTAAAGCTCTACATCCTAATTTATTAATGCAGCTGTTATAAGTAGGACTATTAGTGACTTTAAAAAGTATCACTGGCACTCGGACTGTAGATAGAGGACAAAAGGTTAAATTTCAGCACTCTGCGTTGGAAAGGTTGCTGACCCCTGATCTAGACTGGCCCTGTCAGATGTTTTTTGACTCTGTTCTTAAAAATCTTCAGTGACAGATTCCATAACTTTCCTAGGCAATTTCTTCCAATGCTTAGCTACCGTGATGGGAAGCTTTTCCTAGTGACCAACCTCCCTTGCTGTAATTTTTCTCCTTCCACTTTGTAATGACCTTTTAGGTACTTGGAAGCTATTATGTTCACTTTTGGTCTTTTCTTTTTCTAGAATAAGCACACCCAGTTCTTTCAGTCTTCCCTCATAAATCATGTTTTCTAGACCTGTAATCACTTTTGGTGCTCTTCTCTGGGTCTTCCCCAATTTGTTCACATCTTTCCTGAAATGTGGCATCCAGTTGAGGCCTAATCAATGCTGAATAGAGTGGAAGTTACTCCATGTGTCTTGCTTACAACATTCCTCTTAATACATCCCAGAATAATTTTTTTGCAACAATGTCACACTGTTGACTCACAGTTAGTTCATGGTTTACGATGATCTCCAGGTCCCCTTATGCAGTCACTAATAGTTCTTCTTACAACATCTTCATTAACTACTTAAATAAATAAAGATGCAGAACCGCACCATTTAGATGGTGTTTGTTAGCATTATCTGGTCTTCTATTAATCCACAGGTTGCATGGTTTTGAGCAAGCTCCCCGCTGCATGATGGAGGAGGGACAGGGCTGAGCTCACACCTCTCATGCAGCTCTTGGCACCTGTGCCAGGGATTGCTGACCCCTGATCTAGATGTTTGCAAATGGATTCCTTAATTATTTGCTCCATTGTTTTTCTGGGTACAGAACTTAAGCTGACTGGTCTGTGATTCCCTGGGGTTGTCTTTATTTCTCTTTTTATAGATGGATGCTCTATTTGCACTTTTCCAGACTTCTGAATCTCCCCCATATTCCATGACTTTTCAAACATATTAGCTAATGACTTAGATATCTCCTCCGTCGACTTCTTGGTATTCTAGGATGCATTTAATCAGGCCCCGGTGACTTGAACACATCTAACTTGTCCTATTTTAACTTCTGAACCTAGGCCATTTTCACCACTATTCACTGTTAGACATCCAGTCATCACCAGCTTTATTGCTCATAACCAAAATGAAGTCATTAAGCACTTGCTGTTTGTATACTTTGTTATTTTTCCCTCTTCGTTGGCTGTGTCTACATCACCACCTTCCTTCGAAGGAAGGTGGTGATGTAATGAGGCAGTTTGGAGCTTACTAATGAAGTGCTGCCATGCATAGGCAGCACTTCATTAAGCAAATTCCCTCTCATGGCAACTCCAAAGTCCCCTTACTCCTTGGACTTGGAAGATGCCCCGGCTCTTTGAAGTACCGGCGGGAGCTCCATGGTTAGACGCGCGCCAGTACTTCGAAATTTAAAACTTCGGAGTTGCTTAATGAAGTGCTGCCTATGCATGGCAGCACTTCAATAGTAAACTCCAAACAGCCTCATTACCATCCTTCCTTTGAAGGAAGGTGGTTGTGTAGACACAGCCATTGAGTAATGAGCCTACCCTGTTCTTGTTATTCCTCTTGCTTCTAATATATTTGTAGAATGTTTTCTTGTTACTTTTTGTGTCTAGCTAGTTTGATATCGTTTTGTGCTTCGGCCGTTTTATTTTTCTTCCTACATACTTGTGTTATTTGTTTGTATTCATCCTTCATAATTTGATTTACTTTACACTTTATATGCACTGTGTTGATGGATTAATGCTTCTGTTGACCTGGCTGCCATCACCTGGGGAGATGGTGTTCCTCTTGCAGTGGAAAAACCCCTTCGATTGCTGAAGTCTGCATCTACACTACAATGTGATGCTGGTGTAACTTTAGTGCTTTAGCTTTGCCACTGTAGTTTCTGTTATGTAAATATGGCTTTAGAATGGAAAAATAGGGATAGTCTTGGTTTTTGTTTCTACCCTTTCATTTCCTTATTCCAGAATATCTGGGCACTGGGAGACTTGCATGTGTGGTCAGTGGCAAACAGTGGTAAATGCACCATGCAAAAATTTTGGAGGGGAAAGGTTAATCTATTTTAGCGAATACTAAAATGATGAACTGGCATAAAAGGTGATGCTTAACTTTTTCCCATTTTTCACAGCTCCTGCAGAATCTCACCTATGCTGAAAAAATGACAGTGTTGTTTGTGTACAATGGACCTTTTATGCTAGAGCCACGCAAATGGAACTTAGAGGCGTTCCGTAAGAGGAGACAACAAGTTGCGCAAATGGATCAGTAGTGTATTCCACGGAGCTTTCTGGAACTACTGGTCTGTGACGCTGTATTTATGCAAACAAAGTGGTTTCATAAGAGAGGGAATCCTGTCGAGAACTGACAATGAAGAGCTGGGCTTCTTTTTTCTAGAAACTGGCCTTTGGACATTTGTGATGTTTTCTTAGATCTATTTTAGCCATCTATTCCTTCAAAAGCGTTCATTTTTACCCCAGACTGGCTATTTTAATGGGAGATTCACTGGATTTTTTGCACATACTTTTATCTAACATGTCACATCATGAGATTTCAGTTTTTCTTTCTAAACCAGTTATTTGGTCAAATTCACTTTTGTTGACATTATCAGAAGTTGGATTTGTATTAGGTTAATATACTGTTAACACAAAGATAAAGTTTTCTACTATAACTTTGAAGTGGTTCTAATGAAATGGTAGCTGTATGAGTGAGGCAAAAGGGTATATGATGTCACCAGTTTCTCGAGAGGTGTGTGTGTGTGTGTGGTCTTCAATCTTTATTTCTTGTGGTTGTTATTAAATGTAAAATATAACACACATGGTATAAATGAAAGAATTACAGGTTTTGGATTAGGAATCCACTTTACGCTTCTCTCTCTCTCGCTCTCTCATGCGCGCACACATGGTACCCCTGCCCTCCTTTCTCCCCACCCCACACAGACAAAGAGAAATTTTAGCTTTTTAAACAAAAATTGCAGTTGGGCCAGTAGCCTTATTTGTGTATATCAGAGGAAACTTTCATCACTTCAAAAACAGTTGTGTGTGTTCTTCTGGAGAACTACAAACAACACAGCTTCTAGAAATAACATCAATTTGAATGTTGATTGTTTTTGATGGCGACTGTGGACATTATTCCTGTAGGTCTGTACACTTGAACTGAGCTACTCACTGCTCTGATTTCTAATCTGGAGTGGTTTTGTACTGCTAGGGAAGGATAGATTTCTGATGAAGTAGCTGTTAAATTTTGCTTGGGGGGGCGTTGCCATATAAAGTATAAATGTATAGTTATTGCTATCAAGAGTAATTGTAAACTCTTACAATAGAATATCAGCTGGTTGAAATTATTAGCTGCATAATTAATCTGTTATGCAAAAATGTAATTTATTTTAATGAAATTGGAAGATGGCTACCAGTTAGTAACCTTTTCCAACATATTTTTTAAGAAAAAGAACAAGCCATAGATGTTTTCTGAAAATCTACAGCAATATGTAATCTTCGTATTTTCCCCACTGAAGGACCATCTGAAGGACAGTATTAGTTTGACTGGCATCCATTTGATTTGCAGTGTGACAAAGACATGCTTTAGAAATGAAAGTCTTGCTTAACAGGTGACTTCAATCCTTTCCACTTCAATGTTTACAGCATTGTCCTAAGCAAATGAGAACCTGAAAGTGAAGTTCACGTGACTGTTTTCATTCTTCAGAATGAGAGCAATGTTTAAAAATAAAAAATAGACTATCATAAACAGCAGAACATAAGCTAGATTCTTCTTTGAGTGCTTGCTCTTATCTTCAACTAGATAACCTCTTGGATCCAGGCATGTTACAATTTGGAAGGTCTTCAGCCTCCTCTGCTGATGAGGGCACACTTGACCAGAGCAGAGGCTTCCTCACCAGCCATCCTGGTTCATCCAGGACACCTGCAAGGCTGCACAGTACACCATCATGCAACAAGCTCCAGAGGATGCAGGGTTTGGCAGAGCTGTGTTGCAAATGGCATGTCCTTAAACCTCACTGGAGACACTGCTTGTAGTTACCTATGTTGAATTGACATGAGAAAGCACTCAAAGAGGAAAAGACAGTAACTAACTGTTCCCATAACTGGTGTTCTTTGAGATGTGTTGCTTATGTCCTTTCAACACCCTTCCTTTCCTCCATTGTCAGAATTTCCAGCAAGCAGAAACTGAGGGTTCAGGGTGTCAACAGAATCCTATATAGCATGGCACGTGCGCACATCACCAGGGGGTGGTGAAGCCATCCATTATGGGTACTGTTGAGGGAAAATCTTGTAGCACTGCTGCACAATGACCACATACCACTACATTGAATGGATGTGAGCAGTGCCTCTCTAGACCACCAGTTACAGAAACAGGTTCCATATTACTTTATCAGCTGCTTCAGTACCTTTATGTGCATTTATAGTTTGAGTGCCTCAGTCTTCCGTTCATCTCCATAGACTAGGCAGGGAGCATGGCTCATCTTCCATGATGCATTATGGAGTTCCCCATAGGTTGAACTGACATAATGTGTCATTGGAGTCATTTGGTCACTGTGCATCATATAAGATGTAGTGTGGCAAAGGAGCCCAGCCATGGAGTAAAGGTGGGGACACCCTTCAGCACCCACCTAACTGCCAAGTTTCTGCAACAGTATGATGACTTTTGCATATAATTGCATGGAGAAGGGTATATTCACTAAAAGCTGAAGGTTTTGGTCTTACACAAATTAAGTAATAGGGTTTTTTTGTTTGCAAATAATTTCCATAAATTATAATGCCTGAAACTACATACTAATTGGCAGCTTGGATGCATTTCTCATTTGTGGGAGGAGGGAAGAATCTGCCAAATCTGAGACTCACCTCTAGAGCCTGGAAAAAAGAGCTCTTCAGGTAAGTTGGAGTGAGATATGAAATACGTTTTGCTGCAGACAGGGGAAGCACGGGATTCATTTTGCTGAAGTTGAACGTGAGAAAATGGTTCCAAAAGATGGAAGGGGGTCTCGAAAGAGAACAAGACTGGCTGGAGACAGGAATGAGTGTAATTAAAAGAGCGAAGAGGAAGGAAGTCAGGAAATTTGGGAAGCAGCATGAGAAAAAATAACTGGGGGAAAGTAGCCTGGGAAATTAGAGAAGGAAGGAAAGAGAAATAGGGAAAAACAACAAAAAAGACACTGATTGTTGCCATTACATAATAAATGTGTGGGAGTATATCAAATCATGAGGTGATAGAGGGGCTTTGGGAGACATGATGGTATTTGAGGTGTGAGCATGACAGTCTAGTGTTCCCAACAGAGAAGGAAAAAAGTATACTGAGAAACTTTCCTACCTAACCTCTGTCTTCTTGGAGGAGAAAACATTAGTTGCTTTCTGGGACTGGCATTGAATGTCTAAGAACAAACTAATTGGTATGTAAGGAAATACTCTCCTTCCTACTCTTAATAATTTTAGAGCATTGTAAAAAAAAGTTTCAGATTTTGAATATTAACATTATAGTTCTTCTGTCTCCTCTTCCTTTAGCACTGGTTTACCTTAGTCTTGGGTCTCACACCATCTGTCACAAGCAAGATGGTTGTGAGGGGCAGGAGGCTGAGCAATACCAAATATATTTGTAACTAAAATGACAGGCTGCATTGCACAGGCTTATGAAGAGTGATTTGGCTGATTTGAGACAATGTGGTGGAGTTTCCTTTGAACACATGAGTATGTGGTAAAATTTTCAGGTTTTCCTAACAAGCTTTTAAAAAGTTGGAAAGAGTAACAACTGTAGGTAGGGGGTTGTGGAAGTTAGCTCATTTGCTCTCATTTCCTAATGTTAGCTTGTACTTTGCAAAGAGAGAGTTTTTTTGCTCCCATGTCCATTACATTAAATATCTCAGAGAAAAAAATTATTAGAAATATTATAGATAAATTTTGGGTCAGATCTTCTGCTGGTATAAATTAGCATAGTTCCATTGAAACCAATGTTAATTGAGGATCTGATATATTTTAAATGTTAGTACTGTACATGCCCTTATGTTTCAGTCCATAATTAAGGAAGGTCTCAAACCAGATCTCCATCTCCAAGCACCTTGATCTTTGAAAAGTTGCTCCCGCTCCTGCCACTACTATGAGTAGAGGGGGCGATCCTGGTGTTGCCCCATGCCAGGTCATCTTGGGCCCCAGAGGTCCCATCCATAAGACGATTGAGGCAACTGCCATGCCCCCCCGCACCCCAAACGTGGAGCCTGAGGCAGCTAACCCAAGCCACCCTATGGATGAGACCATGCTGGCCGTCATAACCCCACAGTGTAAATGTAGCCCATAGTAATGTGAAGTAATGTTCTGTCACTATAGGATTGCTGCCTCTTCTAGCTGCATCTACATAAGAGGTTAAGGTGGCATAGCTTGATTTTTTTTTTTTTTCTTTTCTTTCTTCATACCCCTCATTGATGTAGCTTCATCAACCTAAATTTTCAGTGTAGAACACACCTCAGTATAAAAATCAAGTCATTTTAGCACAGTAATGCTGGTGTGACTGCATCTACGTCAGTGCTTTTATCAGCATCATTGTTGGAAAAAATCAACCCCCTAACCAATACAGCAATGCCAGTAAAATTTAAGTGTAGATCAGAGCTGAACTTAATCCCTTGACTTCTCTTGTACCATCTAAATAATCCTCCTTCTTTGTGTTGACATTATTGAAATATTAGTAAGTCATCATAACACCATTTTCTTCGTCTATGTGTTTTAAAATCTTCTACCCAAAAAGTTGGGTCTTTTTAAAAAAAAAAAAAAAAAAAAAAAAAAAAGAGAGAGAGAAACTTTTATAATTACAGAAATATAGGGCTGGAATGAACTATGAGAGGTCATCTAGTACAGCACCTTGTACTGAGGCAGAACCCAAGCAAACCTAGAATATCATTGATGGGTGTTTGTCCAACCTGTACTTAAAAACCTCTGCTGATGGGGATTGCACAACCTCCTTTGAAAGGAAGCCTAGTTTATTACTTAACTATTCCTTTTATAATTTTGTTCCACAAATTTCTAACATAAATCTCTCTCATTGCAGATTAAGCCCATTGCTTTTTGGCCTTTCTTAAAAGGATGCAAAAAAACAAAAAATAGATCACAGTCCTCTTTATAAATGATGTTAACACAGTTGAAGGCTCTTACAAGTCTTCACACTCAGTCCCTATCTCCTCAAGAGTAACATGCTCAGGTTTTTAACCTATCCTCAGAGGTCACATTTTCTAAACCTTTTATCTTTCTTTTTTTTTCCTCTCTCCACCCCCCGCTGGGCTCTCCCTATTTGTCCACATCTTTCTTAAAGTACAACCAGAATTAGACACAATACTTTGGCCCAGGACTTCCCAGTGCTGCGTACAGCAGGATAGTTACCTCCTCTGTCTTACAGATAACATTTCTGATGCACCCCAGAATATTAGCTTTTTAGCAGCTGCATCACATTATTCACTCATCCAATTTGTGATTCACCAGAACCCCAAGATCCTTTTCAGCAGTATTACTGCCTGCCCAGTTATTTGACATTTTGTAATTATGCTGCTTCTTCGAGTGTCCCCGTAGGTGCTCCACATTAGGTGTCGGGCTCACCCCAGCGCCGCAGGTCGGATCTTCCAAGCAGTTTCTGCCGGACCACGCATGCGCCGGTGTGCGCTGCTCCCTTGCGCGCTCCTGGCCACGTGCGCGATCCGGTCCCCGCCAGTTCCTCTTTAACCGCCATCGGCTGCAGACGGAATCCGCTCAGGCTATGGCCAGAGTTAGCGTATTTAACGTTTTTAATTGTTTTAAAGTATCTTCAGTCTTAGATTAAGTTAGTCGGTGGTTGTTTTAAAAAAAAAAAAAAAAAAAAAAAAAAAAAAAAAAAAGGAAAGGAATTTACAGCTTCCAATCCTAGTAACAAGCGGCGCACCGGAGGCCAGGAGCCTAGGGCCATTAGCCCTCCTACCGCGGCAGGCTTTATCCGAGAGGGGAACAAGCACAGAGAAGGTGCTAAGTACCCTATTAACAACTCAGACTCACCACAATGTCCTCTTCAGGATTCAAGAAGTGTGAGTCGTGCCGCGAGGCAATGCCAGCGTCTGATGGGCACAGTCAGTGTATAAGGTGCGTGGTGGAATCCCATGTCACTCAGAAATGTTCCTTCTGCGCCAAGTTAACAGCCAGAGCAAGGAAGGACAGGGAAATGTGGCTGAAAATGCTGCTGTTCGACAAGGCCCTCCAGCCAGACGTGCCAGAGCGGCCGCAGCAGGAGGGACCCTCTGGGGCACATAAAAGGAAAGCCGCGTCCCTAACCCCATCAGCGCAAAAACGGAGAAAAATCTCCCCAACCCGATCCCTGCCGGCAGCAACAGCGAGCGGGACGGGTGGAGCGCACAGCCCCCGGCCGCAGCTACAGCTGATCGGCGGCGGCGCGGGGAGACACGTGGTGGAGATTCAGCCTCCAATGATCAAACAGCCACCCCGCACCGCTGGCAGGGCGGTGGCCAAGCGAGCGCTGGAACCGGCGGCACCGCAAACAGCGGCACCGACCCCCGGGGAACCGGTCGCGAAGAGCGTGCAGGCACGCCACCTGCAGGCACCGGGGGAGACCGCCCGCGCGGCACCGCTGAGGAGCGTGCCGAGCGCGGTGCAGACTACGGGGCCGAGATCCCCGACGCGTCAGGGGGCGGAGCCACCCCCACAGGGGAGGGGAAAGGCAGCACAGAAAACACGGCACCGCAGTCCCTCTCCAGACAGGGCTGCAGAGCTGCTTTCTCTGAGCCCTCTGCTCGTGCTGCAGACTCCAACAAGAAGGCAGGAGTCACCCCTAGCCTATCCGGAGCCCCCATCTCCATTTCTACAGCCAGCCTCCCCATGGCTTGGACCACCTTCGCCCTTCTTGGGCTTCGAGCCATTTGAGTACTATCACAAATCGGTCTCTCCAGCGTCCCATGTCTCCAGAAGATCTCGCTCCCCCAGACGTAGGGGGTATGCACCAAGGGAGTGGTCCAGGTCACCATGCCAGGAGCAGTGCCTGTGTTGCCATGGTTGACCCTATCATGTGGGGCATAGACACCATAGCCATACTACCAGGGACAGATCCCCACAGACGGTCCCGTATCCCCAAGGGCAATCACGAACGGGGACAGTGACTCAGATATCTCAGGGGGAGTTGGTTCTGGAGCCCCAGGATTTTCCCTCGCAAGTTTCTAGCGAGCGGATGTACTACTGTCAACAGGACCCGGAGGGGTCCAGAGAGGCGTACCCTAGCGGTTCCTCGCTGTCCTCCCCGGATGAGGCTGCGGCCCCAGGGGACGTCCATCCTCCGGACGATCTCAAACAGTTCCAAGAGCTGTTTAAAAGGGTGGCCTTCACGCAAGGCATCCAGACAGCAGAGGTGCAAGAGAAGCACCATAAGCTCCTTAAAAATCTGAGACCTCCGGCCTCCTCTAAAATAGCCATACAGCTTGACGAAGCAATCTTGGAGTCCGCCATCACGATATGGCAGACCCCTGCAACTATTCCGCCTGTCCATAAGAGAGCGGACAAGAAATACTTTGTGCCGGCGAAGGGCATGGAGTTCCTATTCAGCCACCCGCAACCAAATTCTCTGGTGGTAGAATCGTCTCAACAGAGATCAAAAACATCTCAGTTCAAAACAGGGGGAACGGACAAAGATGCCAAGAAGCTAGAGCTGTTCGGCAGAAAGGTCTACTCCTCCTCCACTCTACTGTTGAGAGTGGCGAATTACGCAGCGCATCTAGCGAACCACAATTTCGACAACTACTCTAGGTTAACCTCCCTAATGGACTCACTTCCAGAGGACAAGAAGCCGGTGCTCAAGGCTATCGTGCAAGAAGGCTACGCGGCCTCGAGGACGGGAGTTCAGATCGCCCTGGATGTTGCAGACACAGCAGCACGCTCAACAGCTACGGCATTGGTAATGCGAAGGGAGTCCTGGCTCCAAACATCGGGTATACCGAGGGATCTGCAGGCGAAGATCGTCGATCTCCCCTTCGACACGCAGAAGCTGTTTGCTGAATCAACTGACTCGGTCCTTCATTCAAGTAAAGACTCAAGAGCCACTCTTAGGACCGTGGGGATCTACACTCCTCCATACAGAAAGAAAAAGTACTACCCTCAACAAAGGCGGTACCAGTATCAGCCACAGCGTCCCCAGTACCACAGGGGTTACGAGCACGGGCGACATCAACAGCATCAACAATATAGAACTCCCAGGCGACGTTCCCAACAGAGCCGTGCGTCCTCGGGGCAGGGCCAAAGGCCACAAGTTTGACACACAGATCCAGGGCTGCGCCATCACTACCATTGCACAATGTCATCCGAAGCTGTTACTCCACCATCGCCTCTGACCATTCTACGACCAGTGGCAAAGGATCACCACAGACAAATGGGTGCTGGAGATCATAGCCATGGGGTACGCGATCCCCTTCCAATCGCTCCCACCACCACGACCTCCAGCCAGGCCCCACCTGCAGGATGCCTCCCACGAAGTGAGACTCAAACAGGAGGTAGACCATCTCATGCTCATAGGGGCAGTGGAAAGAGTGCCGGAGCAACTGCAAGGGAAAGGGTTCTACTCCAGATACTTCCTCACGGAGAAAAAGACAGGAGGCTGGAGGCCCATCTTAGATCTTCGAGGCCTCAACTGGTACCTGCGCAAGCAACGCTTTCGGATGACCGCAATCGCCTCCATCCTTATGGCACTGGACGATGGAGATTGGTTCGCAACCCTCGACTTACAAGACACGTATTTTCACATAACTATCCATCTGGCTCACCGACGATTCCTCCGGTTCATGGTAGGCAAAGAACATTTTCAATACAAGGTCCTACCGTTTGGCCTCTCCTCAGCCCCCAGAGTCTTCACCAAGACCTTGGCAGTGGTGTCAGCCTACCTGCACAGACAGGGGGTATTTATATTCCCATATCTGGACGACTGCCTACTCAAAGGGGCCTCGAAGGAGGAGGTACTACGCATGATATGTGTCACAGCAGGCACGTTCTCTTCGCTCGGCCTGGTTATCAATCTGGCAAAATCAAAGATAGACCCCACACAGGACATAGAGTTCATAGGGGCACGCATAAATTCTATTACAGCGAGAGTGTATCTACCAGAGACACGCTTTCGGGCCATCAGCTCCCTCGTGCAAGTCATCACCTTCAGCCCTACGGTGCCGGTTCTGACTTGCTTACAGCTGCTGGGCCACATGGTAGCAGGGACGTTCGTAGTACAGAACGCCAGGTTACACATGCGCAGCATGCAGCACTGGCTGGCGAGCGTATACAAACCGGCAGCACACACCGTTCACAGGGTAGTGTTGCCCACGACAGAGGTGCGCAAATCCCTGCAACGGTGGGTAAACCCCAAGAACATGCTAACAGGGGTACCCTTCCACCAACCACAAGTATCGGTTTTTCTTACTACAGATGCCTCCCACATAGAGTGGGGAGCACACATGGGCGAAGAGGTGACGCAAGGACTGTGGTCCTCCACGGAACAGTCACTGCACATAAATATACTGGAGCTCAGAGCGGTGTTCAACGCCTGCAGACACTTTCGAGACCATATACACGGCAAAGTAGTCGGGATCAGTACAGACAATACCTCCACCATGTTTTATATAAATCGGCAAGAAGGAGCTCGGTCCCGTGCCTTATGTGTGGAAGCAGTCCGGTTGTGGAACTGGTGCATCGCCAACAATATAACCTTGAAAGCCTCGTACTTACCAAGCGCTCGCAATGTGAAGGCAGACCAGCTGAGCAGGCGTTTTGCACTCACGCACGAGTGGCAGATCCGTCCCGATCTGCTACGACCAATTTTTCACGCATGGGGCTTTCCCCAGATAGACCTGTTTGCCACTCAACACAACAAGAAGTGCCCACGATTCTGCTCCAGGGCAGGACTGGGACGGGGGCCCCTGGGGGACGCATTCGCAATCTCCTGGAGGGGCCCCCTGTTTTACGCTTTTCCTCCCACAGTGCTGATCCACAAAGTCTTGCAGAAAGCCAGGAGGGGAGGAGCCCGGATGATCCCGATAGTGCCAACGTGGGATCGACAGCAATGGTTCCCCCTACTCCTGCGCATGTCGGACCGTCCACCAATGCCCCTCCCGGTGGCGCCGGATCTGCTCACGCAAGCCCAGGGGTCCATAGTGCATCCGCACCCCCAAGGCCTGCGACTACAAGCGTGGTTAATCCATGGCTCAGCTCCCTAGAGAGCAAATGTACGGAGGAAGTGCAACAAGTCCTAGAAAGTGGCAGGAGGACTTCCACCAGGAAGACCTACAAGCAGAAATGGACTCGCTTCACGGCATGGTGTTCTACCAAACAGTTAGCCCCCCTTTCGGTGCCTATACCTATAATATTAGAGTATTTACTGGACCTCAAGAGAGGAGGACTCTCACTATCCTCATTAAAGGTCCACCTTGCCGCCTTTTTGGCGTTCAGACACGAAGAGGAAGGGCACACGGTGTTCGCCCATCCCATGGTTACCAGGTTCCTCAAAGGGTTGGTAAACCTATACCCCCCTCGGAAACTGCTTCCACCTTGGTGGAACTTGGACCTGGTGCTTAATGCGCTAACGGGATCACCATTCGAGCCTTTAGCCACGGTTTCCCTCCGCCTCCTTACAATAAAGACGACCTTCCTTCTCGCAATCACGTCAGCTCGCAGGGTGAGCGAGCTTGCGGCAGTTATGGCAACGCCACCCTGCACGGTAATATCCAAGGAGGCAGTAACCATACGGCTGCATCCAGCCTTTGTTCCTAAAGTTTCTTCTGAGTTTCATATTAACGAGCCTATTGTTTTACCCTCGTTTTATCCAAAGCCTCATAACTCTAACAAAGAGGCGCGCCTACACCTCCTGGACGTGAGGAGGGCACTAGCCTTCTATATAGACAGGACCAAGTCCTTCCGGAAAACGAATAGACTCCTAGTCTCTCTCACTCCCAAATCAAAAGGAGAAGGTCTCTTTCCGCAGAGAATCTCGAAGCACATCGTATCCTGCATAAAAATGTGCTACGAACTCAGAGACTCCTTTACTGGCCACGCCCAGGGCTCACTGCACTAGGGCGGTGGCGGCATCAACAGCCTTTTTCAAGGGCGTTGTGCTAAAAGACATTTGCAGAGTGGTGACTTGGTCATCCTATGACACCTTTGCCAAGCACTGCGCCCTTCACAGGGTATTCCAAGAGGATACCCCGCTCTCGACAGCGGTCCTCTCGGGGACAAGCTGCACATGATCTGATTACCCACCTCCTATTTTGGGTTACTGCTGGGTAGTCACCTAACGTGGAGCACCTACGGGGACACTCGAAGAAGAAAGAGAAGTTACTCACTGTAGTAACGGTGGCTCTTCGAGATGTGTCCCCGTGGGTGCTCCACCACCCGCCCATCCTCCCCGCTTCGGATCTCTGTTTAGTGTTTTGCAGGAGCATCCGAGGCAGTTGGTCAAGGAACTGGCGGGGACTGGATCACACACGTGGCCAGGAGCACGCAAGGGAGTGGCGCGCACCAGCGCATGCACGGTCCGGCAGAAACTGCTTGGAAGATCCGACCTGTGGTGCCGGGGCGAGCCCGACACCTAACGTGGAGCACTCATGGGGACACATCTCGAAGAACCACCGTTACTACGGTGAGTAACTTCTCTATTTTGTGTTTTTCTTTCTGATAACAGCACTTTGTGCTCGTCTTTACTGAATGTCCTCTTCCTGATTTTTTTTTTTTCCCAGATCAGGTCTACAAATTGTCAAGATTATTTTGAACCCTTATTCTTAGAGCCCTGCAAATCCACTGATGTCTGCATCTGCAGATGTCAATGCACATATCTGTGGCTCACTGTTGTAGATACAGATATGGATGCCAATATAAATTTTGTCCTGTAAAGACTAGCAACCCCTCCCAACTTGGTGTCATCTGAATATTTAGTAAGTATACTCTCCACTCCATTACTCAAGTTAATAATGGAAATATTCAACACAGGCAGAACCTCTCTAGTCTGGCGTCCTTAGGACCTGACTGGCGTGAGAATTTGCTGACCCATGGGAGGTCAGTAATGTCTAGCAGCATAACCAGCACTTCCACTGCTTACTGGGTTCTTAGAAGACATTTAAGAGTAAATTACAGCTAAATAACAGCACAGAATACTAAGCCAGGACTCGTGGCTATAAACAAGCTTTATGGACCACAGGAATCTTGGCCATGCCCACGATAAGTAGATATTCTAGCTAACTCAGATCATGCCAGACCATGGTGGCTGTGCACTCTCCATGTCCCAGCCCCACCTGCCCTGGCTGGAGGGAGCGCTGTCCATGCATTGCCTTGCCTGGAGGCTCCAGCCCCACAGCTCCCATTGGCTGGGAATCATGGCCAATGGGAGTTGCAGGGGTTGGCACCTGCAGGTGAGCACAGGGCAGTATAGGCTACATGGGCCACCTGTCTCCCCCCACACACACACCAGATGGGAGCTACCCCAGGTAAGTGCCCCATACCCTCAGATCCCAGCCCTGAGCCCCTTCTTGCATCCTCAGTCTCTAAATCGCTCACACATCCCAATCCAGAGTCCCAACACTGAGACCACTCCAGCACCATAACTCCCACCAGATCCCACATTACTACATCGTCCTACTTTGGCCCCAGCCTGGAGCTACCTCATGCACCCCAAATGCTCCAACCCATTTCCAGAGCCTACACCCCCAGCCAGAGGCTCCCCTTCCTCCCCTGCAACCCTGAGACCCCTTTCACACACCTCAGCCCAACCCCCTCGAACACAGATCATCCTTAGAAAGAATGAATTTTGTTACATGCACCAAAAGGGAGGTGATGTCACGTGTCAGCTCCATATTAGTGCACATAATAAAATTCATTCTGCACATGGGCATAAAAAATTAGAGGGGCCAGTGCTGAGTATATGGATAGTTTCCATTAGCAGTAGTGCAAGTTCTCTAAGTCACCCAAACTGATCATTCTGCAGGCACTCTGATTTAAAATTATTCATAACAAGATAACTTTTTATTCCTTTCTTTATTTGGACAATTTATATACATATGTACAAAAACACCTATGCCTACTTTTTTTTTTTATAAGTTGATGTGATTTACAAAACAGGACAGCAAAATAACTTATAAAGGATACGAATACTGTACAAAAATAAAACTGATTAAGTTGTTGTAAAGGTTGGTATATTACAGTGTACAGATTGTTAATCTGTAGTAAACCAGCATTTTGAAGAACATGTTCAGTACACACCAGACTGAACAAAGTCCATCGGCAAACTGAAAATAGTACTGTTTTATGTAAGTCATCAAAATTGTTCACAAAAATAGTATGTTGTATAGCTATACACCTTTAAAGCCACGGCTTCTCTATGCAATAGTGAAGGGCTTTCTTAACTGAGGAGAGGAGCTGTCCTAACTTCAGCACTATTATTTCCCAAATAGTATGACAAGTACATATAGTATTAGAGAACCTGATTCTTCTTTCTTTTCCAACACCTGCAACAGTCTCTTACAGAAATTCAGTTTGATACAAATGACTATCCTGCAATTTGTTTTGTATATTAAAACCACTGTTTGCTTTCACACAAAACAAAAAACCAGTTTCACAATTTTGTTAGTGGTTAATGAACAATATTAATCCCATCTGGATTGAATTGTGATGCAGTATATATTAAAGCAAATTACAATGTTGCTTTCTTTTTGGGAAGTTTTGTAGACAGGATCATCTCACAAATATAGACATGAGTTTATACATTCTGTTTGTGTACCTGTGAGAGTACCTTGTTGTTTTAGGACTTGAAAAACAATTGACATATGTTTAAATGTACATTCTGCCCCACATATTCAAGCTTGATTGCCTATATCAATATTTAGGCTCTTACTGGTAGCTAAAGGCCTAATTTTTGTTTTTATTTTTCAAGAGGTATTGCTCCCAACATAGTCAATGGAAGGTAAGGACACTCAGCATCTCACATGATCAGTCCCTAATTTGCTAAGTATTGTACTTGTCCCACATAATGGCAACAGTACACATAGAACAACTGTTGTATGGTACAGCTGACTGAACTCTGTTCTGAAGGGTTTTTTAATAGAGAAAGAGAGGATGAGTGTAAAAATATTACTTTGTGAGTTGCTGGGCTACCACATGGTCCTGACCCCAAGGCAGCAGTTACAGTACTGGTAAGCAGAATAAATTGTTTACATTGGGTCAATAGAAATAGCCAGGCTACCTATTTTATTAGGAAGAACAAATGTCCTTACAACATGTTTTGGACACCAGAACTTCGTTTGTTTTTGAAAATAACTGTTTCAAAAAGCTGAAACGGAGGTAGAAAGTGTGCTTGGTTTCCTGATGTCTTCACTGAAGAAAACTCCTCCCTTTTTTATTCCACAGACTGCTCAAAATCCCTAATGCCTTAAAAGCAGTTCTCTTCACATAGACCACATTTCTAATGAACTACACAAGTATAAATGCTATAGACAAACTGATCTCTTGAGCTGGAAGCCAGTTATAATTGCAGAAGAAAATATTCTACTTTTGAGTAGATTTTTTTTTCCTTAGGAAGCAAGCTTTATATCAGGTGAAACAATAAGAAGATAACTCTAGCTGCAATGTACTAGTGACTTTATATACAAAGTTTTACAAGAGGACCTAAATAACATCTCCAGTATAACACCACTGACTTGGTTGGGGTTAACTCAGAGATGAATTAGGCCCTAGATGCCTGTGATTGGGCTGCACCTCACCTTCCTTCTTTTGTATGAAAAAAGGGTAAAACAAAAGACCACGAGAATGTTTCTGTAAAGAAAAGTGTGTAAACATAATTCACCATACAAGTGGGTGAGGAGGGAAAATTCAAATTTTTTTAAAAAGTTCATGCTTTTAACTTAATGAAGATGAAAATTCAGATAAATAAGATTTCCTTCAGTGATGTCTTAACTCCTCTTAAGGAGCAAATCATAGTTTTTAAATAAATGTCATGTTGCCATTATTATAAAATGTTGTATATGACACTCAAGTACTGTACAAAGTAACTGGAGGTGAGGTTCACGTCATAAGGAATACTATGACATGCCTTCTTTATTGTAATGCTAATTATCTCATGATTTTTCCCCTAAACTCTATATAACAGCTTTGAAAAGATAAAGGAGTCTTAACTGTTTTCATTAGCATATAATGCTCTTAAGGAAAGGTCTAGTCTCACCATAACACACACAACTCCCACTGGAATTTATAGGTGTTGGAAAGTTGTATGAAGAGAATAAACCTTTAAGGCAAGTATAAGAGAAAAAAACTTCTAAAAAGCAGCTGTTTCTGAAGATGGTAGCTGCTGTTATGGATTCAAATAAAACAGCAGATTAAAGCACTGTTAGTGGCATTTATAGAGTACAGTACAGTATATATTAAATAAAAATAGGAACAATTCAGAGAAGTGTGTTTCTGCTTTCATACTTCTGCCATGTTATTTAGACTGACTATATTTTTCTTCTGGTAACTAAATTATAGAGCTAAATGCATATGTCAAAGTCTTGTTTGTTTTTTGATGCTTTCTACTTAAAATTTCAGCTTAAGTTACACAGTTTTATTGGAAAAAATTCAAAAGTATAGAAGACTCAGTTTTCTTTAATATAAATTTAACTTTTTATATCAATCAGATATTAGTAACATGTAATGTATTTCTTAAGTCTGTATATGATGGATCATTCTGAGATAGAAATGAACCCGCTTCTAAAATACGTACTATGGAGTTTTACTTGAATTATTTAAGAGATTTGGAAAGTGGTTTTACGAAACAAATTTTAAATACAAGCAGCATTACATTGTTCAACAAAACATGTTTATGACACAGCAATCACAAAGACCTTGGAATCACTATTGTGGAGTCACAGGTCAGACCACCCAGTCAGACATATATACACCAGTGTTGATTCTTTAAGTTACAAAAGCAATTAATCATCTACTCTGATCCCCACCTCTGCTCCCAACCTCACTTAGCAGTCACTCTTTTAAGACTGTTATCAGCACAGGGGACAAAATATTTATTTTGAATTTCAGCTACATGTGCTTTAAAAATGCAAGTAGGGAATATTAACTGTACAGTGGTAGACTTCTTGTGCTGATCAGTTATGCTTTTACCAACGTCTGTCCCCCAGTGTAGTCCGTCATTCAATAGGAGGTGGAGTTTGACTTTTTTGTTCTCTTAATCATGCTTGGGTGAAACTCAGTGTGGCGACGGGCGTGCTTTGTCAGGTGGTCACTCCTCATGAATCGCTTCTCACAGAGAGGGCACCTGAACTGCTTTTCACCAGTGTGGGTTCTGTAGTGTCGAGTCAGCTCATCTGAACGAGAGAACTTTTTAAGGCAATCAGGCCACGTGCATGGGAATGGTCGCTCACCTGTAGGAAAGTGGTGGTGATAAAAACAAAGTGCAGAAGGAAAAACAGGAATCAGAGCCAAACGAAACAATAGCACAGATTTAACACAAATTGATGAACATGCACACATTGTTTAATGACAATTAAGGCTGCTTGAGAAGATTCCCCACCAACTCATCCTGAAAAGCAGGGAAAACATATGCTAACTTCATGGCTGCTTTGGAGCTGAAGAACTCATGGGGAAAAAAGTAATGGCTGTTCTTCACCCACCAGCATCCCTGCCAATCAGCTCCTTTCTCTCCCCACCCAGTGCCTGCTGTATGCCAGTGATCAGCTCTTCAATAGTAGGCAGGAGGTGCGGGGGAGGGGGAGGAGTGGGAGCAGAGCATAATTAGAGGACGGGTTAGATGGGGGCAGAGAGGGCGGGAAGAGGTTGGTTGGAAGATTGGGGGAAGGAAGGGAATGGGCCAAAGGTGAAGCAAAAATTTAGCACCTCCTGGGAAATGAGTGCCTGTGAGGGGAATAAGGGGGAAAGTCTTCTGCATTTCTTCATGCTTTCATGTAGCCTGTTGTGCTGTCAGTGACTCCCTGCAATGCTCCATACAGTTACGTGTCTTCCTCCAACAGATACAAAAACTGGCATAACGTACCTTGACTTCATCAAAGTCAAATTCCACTGTCAAATCTTAAGTGACCGCTGATCACATCTGACTGTCATATGTTTCATACAGTAGAGGAGTCCTGGCTTAACGCTGCTGACATGTTAAGACTTTGCATTCAAGTGTAGATGTGATGAAGTTGGGAGGTACATACTGTTTTTGCATATCCAGTGGAGGGGAAAATGAACCCTGTAGAGAGCATGGCAGTATTTTATTGACAGCACTGCAGACAAAGTGCAAGTGGCAAGAAATTCAGGACACTTTTCCCTTCCCTTGTTATTTCCACACTTTCAGATTGTCAGTGTCAGGTCTTGAAGTAACATGATCTGTCACCAAATGAAGCTTTTGTGTGTTAATTTCCTAGTGTTTTATACAGGGTTAATGTACTTGAATTAATTAATCCATGGGTGAGAGATACCAGTGGCTGAAATGTAACATATCTACATTTTGGTGTCATTCTATAATTTACAGATTACAATAGTACATTTTATAGTAAATGATTAATGTGATATGGGCTATAGTCTCTTTGTATGAATTAAATGAACCAGTTGTTTTTAAAAAGAAAACTTGAAAGACTAACTGTCACATGCAGCTCAAATATTCCCTTGCACAAGGCAGCCGCAAACTCGGGGTCCTTAACCCTCAAACCAGATCACTACACTAGAGATACAGGAGTATTTGATACCCATAGTTGGCTCAGTCACAAGAGGAGGGCATAACATACTTTTTCCCAAGGGGCTACCAAAGGTTTACTAGATAACAGTAGCATACTGGAGAGCAGGAATCCTGAGATCTATCGTGGGGAATTGAAAGAAAGTTTAGGAGTTAAACACAGACTAACCAAAGCATATTCAATCAGAAAAGTTTTGCCTGAT
Source organism: Carettochelys insculpta (assembly GCF_033958435.1). Lineage (NCBI taxonomy): Eukaryota > Metazoa > Chordata > Testudines > Carettochelyidae > Carettochelys > Carettochelys insculpta. The sequence continues at coordinate 24,976,077 of NC_134141.1, read as the reverse complement.
GCTAACTGGTCTACTCTTGTTAAACCTGGCTTCTGTCTCTGATTGTGCCTGCAATAACCTCACACAATGACTCTGTTGATGTTATGAGGCACCAACTGCTACTTGTCTTCTAGAATGGGGTTCATGGACATGATTGAGAATGAGCGGTGAGCTTCATGGGAATCTAAAGCATGGTCAACAGAGGTGAAATTAGAATTTATGATATTCTTCCCAGCACAGAGAGCTTCCTCAGAGGTTGGAGGAGTATTTTGTACAGATGGCTTTCTCTCTCTCTCTCTCTCATCTTCAAGTGACCAATACTACTTGTTACAGTAAGGTTAGTGTAATACATTTTTTTGGTTCTGAAGTTTAAAATTATGATGTAGATGGACACTTATGTATACAGTAGACTGCCAAAATATGTGCATTTGACATGCACATGTCTCGTATTTGCATGATTTGGAGGAGGACCCCCAGATACTCTAGCCCCAGGGAGCTGTGGCTGCAACACAGGGGGTGGCTTTTTTGTGAAAGTGGTAACAATTGAATCACATGGATGCAAACAGTCACTCAGATAATGTGTGAAGAAGTTTAGTTTTCTAGCTACACAGCATGCTTTAAGATCTGTCAGACTTCCCTAACCTAGAATGAAAAGGATATGCTAGGGCACTATATGATGTTAAACTAAGACTCTTACATCTTGTGCAGTAGGAACATGATTCTGAAACTATCTTCATTTAGAATAAGTTCAGAAAAAGTTGAGTAAAAGAAAAATGAAAGGTGGAGCAAAGTAGTGAGTCACTCTAGAGCAGGAGTAGAGAGAGGGGGAAACCATTTGTTTGAGTAAATCTAACCCTTGGAACTCTGATTATGGGTTTCCAGGTCTATCTTTCCAGGCAGTTAAAAGCCTTTCTGAATTACCATTGCACTGAAAAACATTAATGTAATGTTTTTATGTCAGCTGTGCAAGCACAAACAGGCCATGGTTTCATCTATATACTACAGAAAGGCATTGTTGGGAGTTCATAGTGCAGAGAATAGGTGTATCTGGTTTTTTTTTTAGGTCTACCCCACATCCTTGCAGGGTATTCTACTCAAGGACTTCAGTTGTACTGCCCTCTCAATGCCTATCTCACACCTTCTATCACAATGTCCTGATGCACTGGCTTGCAGAATATTTGGAAATTCATTCTGAGACTCGAAGAGAACTGTGGGAGAAGAGGTCAAAACCCCATCATTTTGTGAAGCTCAGCACTAACCAGGGCATAAACTTGAAATGAAAGTCAAGTCAAGCCAAAAAGTCAGAGCACATTCTTTGCTGGGGCAATTTTTTTTTCTGCTGGAGCTCCTGAACTATAATCACCACCTATTGTAGAAGAGACCATATGGGGTGTCCCAGCATTACCTGTGGCTACTCAGAATGCTCAGCCAAAATCAGTCTCTCCCCCCTACTTGGGACAAACTGTTTTTTCCAAATTTCAGCTTCATTCTGATGCAGAATGGGAACATTTTTGAAGTCTCAAAATGTGAGACAAAATTAATTTACGTGCAGGTCTTATGCTGATGTTAGCATAAGCATAGCAACATGATACAATAAAACGTTTAAACTTTGGACACTTCAACAGCAGATAGAAGTAAGGAAAGGGAGACCATCCTCTTACTCAAATCTTTAGTGATTCTGTGAGCTTGCAAATCCACTGCTCCCCTGGCCATGAAACTGGACGCAAAGCCTAGAGAAATGGTGACTAAATGACTGATTTGACAGAGGCAGTGTGGTAGGGGATTGTGCATTTAGAAGGCTTCAAACAAGGTGGAGGTGCCTGCGGATGTATAGCAAGAGTGCTATTGCCAATTGTAGACATCATATTTGCTCACTGCATTTCTGAAAGAAACAGGAAACTTGTAAGAGCCTATGGAATGAGGAACTTGCAGCGACTTATGCCCAGGCAGATGAGCACTGCCAGCAGAATCTATAATTAAATATTATCACTGACTGTGCCAGCATAGTATAAAGAGGGGGTGATAAGTTTCATTCTGCTGTTTCCATTCTGAAGTGTTAGCATGTTCTGCCCTTAAATATCCTTGTTTCCTTGCGTGGTGGGGGTTTCATCGTATGTATGTGCATATTGGTTTGAGTGTGGGTAAATATGATTATGGTAAAATGGAGTGGTGATATAATGAGAGTAAATTAAAAGTAGATTTTTCTGGATTCTTAACACTGAAATTATGTGTATTTACTTTATTTAAAACCACAAATATTCAGCTGGCTTCAATAAGTAACCAGAGGAAAATAACCAGGCACACACATGTTCTGTTTATGGGGCTACAGGTACATAAAATGCATGTTGGGAATACTCCAGTTCCTTGTCCTGTTCAGCACCAGAATGCCATGAGATCACAGCAGAGGGAGCAGACAGGGCGAAGGTAGCCCACTATGGGGTGCTGCAGTTCTGTATCCCAGCATCACGCTGAGGTGGTTGTACCATTCAAATAGATGCAGGGTGATGGGAGAACAGTGCTAGCTGCCTTTGCTTCTCCACATATACTCTTTGAAGAAGTGTTCTATGGACTACTTGATCCAGCTGCTTCGTTTCACTCGCATGCCAGATATATTCCATAATTGATATTCTGTCCTCTTGCCTAAACTGGTCTTGTCTTTCCAACCCCCACCCCATCACCATCTTTTTTTCCCCTTTAAATCAAAACCTTGCATCAGAGTCCCTTTACATTCCCCTCTGTGAGTCATTTTCATTTCCCTCCAGAGAGGTGGCCAAGTGTTCAGTCCTTAATAATTCCTGACGATTTTGCTGTCCCATTCTGTGGTGTGCCCACATTTCCACACTAGGCCTGGGTTGAGTCGGGCCCTCTGAAATGAGACATAAATAGAACATTAATAGGCTAATTAATGACATTCCAAGGTTGTCTGTACCAAGGAATTCAATAAAAGTCACTGCTTCTGGTTCCTTTCTCACTCCAATTCCTTCTTACAGTAAGATGCTCGGCACTACTAGTTAAGATAAGAACATAAACTAACACTGTCTTCCCAATTTAAAATCAATTGGGAATTAAAATGATGTTTGCAGGAGTGGGGCTTGATAGTTGCAGTTCAATAGCACTAACAGGTTGCTCAACTGGGGATAGAATCCTTGTGCTGAGGATTCCAGAACGGGAAAGGAAAGCTTGGTTTGAACAAATTGGGGGTAAAGTTGATAATCCTACACTTGAGTTGTTCTCATGGCTGATTATAGGACATGTTCTGGGCTTGAGCCATATAGAGAACTTTGTGAGGTATATAGAAAAATTAGCATTACCTCTAGTTTAATTGTCCATATTGATCACTGATTCCTATAAAAGACTTTCAGCAATTATTCCCAGATGAATTGGGGGTGGGGTTTAAATATGGTGAAAATACATTGATACCTCTTCTAGATTTCTGGTGGCAGTTAGTGTAGAGCAGCTTATTGTCAAATAATGCCTGTCTCTCCTACATTAAACAGGAAAGCAGAATGAAATATAATTGCAGCATAAGAGTGGATAACTAAACAGATGCCTTTTCCCCACACATGGGGCTGACTGAGAATGTCATGTACATAGTAAGATCATGCTGCCCATTATGTAGTTTCTCGTAATACTCTTCTGCTTTTATATTAAGCATATTTCAGAGTTTGATTCTTGGAACAGGTTTTCCTTGTATGACTTCCATTTTGATCTAGTCGTGTGACATCTCAGCCAGGTGCAGTTCACTGCATGCCTAAGATTTCTGCCCTTCCTTTGGCACTTGGCTATGTAGCCAAATGTGTAGAGTTATGGTGGGTTTGTTCATCCTGACACAATCCAGGGAGGAAGTGGGAGCTGAACTAGAAAGAGTAAAGAAAGCTGCCACTTATGCTGCAGCGATAGAGCCAGGGAGAACTGGATCATCTCACATCATGTGAGATTGTAACCTACTGTAAGTGTATGATGCTTGAAAGAACCCAAGAACATGTTCCCACGGATCCCAAGAGTGCACACCAATCCTGATGGCTACAAATAATAAAATCCAATGTACCTTTTGTGCTCCTTTGTCTCCCAAGTCCGCCCAATCTGTTTGGCTGCTGTAGACAGATCCTGAGCTTTTCCAAACAGGTCTTGGAATCCTTGTAAGGTCTCAATCACTTCCTAGTCCTGGCCCACATCACTTGTCATGGATTGGACTATGATGAATATTTCTTCTTTCTCTTCTTCTGATGCCCCAGGTGCTGGGTGTGTCAATGCCATCCAAAGTACCCCATGATTTGGATGAGTGCCAAAAATACTGTCCAGTTCCTTGGGGAAAGGGCAACTTTTCCTCCTAACCCCCAACTGGGAGCAGTTATCTTAAGCATTTATGCACTGATCCTTTGGACATTTTGCTTCTCTCCTTTTGTTTCTCCCAAGTGAGTGATTCCCTGCCACATGCTGTATTTGTGTCATACTGTCATAATCCAAGGGTTTTGTAATTAGCGTACAGATGCAACTGAATCTCAGAAGCACCTGGGTATCTGCCTCCGGCTAACTGGCGGCACTTCTGCACAATAACTTTTTCCTTCTGAAATGTGTTCCCAAATTGGCTTGCTGAAACCCAGTGACTGCGAAGCTGTGGGCGCTGGCACAAAAGAGCACACAATGGGATTGCAGGTATATAGTAATGTTTATAAAGGCAAGGGACTTCTAGAAAACTTGATCCTAAACCAACAAGGTAGAAGAACCTAGGTCAAACAGACCATTTACATAGGGACTAATGTTCTGTGGGACAGTGACAGAAGCAAAATTTGCACCATAGAAATTATTGTACCAGCACTTGGTATCCGCAGTAGCACTGTATCAATGCACAATAGCTAGCCTTGTTTGGAGCAAATAAAATCCACAGTGTGATATGTTTCTGTGCCCTATAGGTAGTAATTTTGTCCACAAATACATGAGTGGTGTGCTGGGAGGTTTAAATAATGGCTAGCTTGCCAATTTGCTTGAGTGTAGGTAAGATGCAAAGCCACAACATACACGTAAGTATCAGCCTTAATATAGCAGTATTGCTGCATTATTCTTTCTGTACGTCTTTGCACCAATTTACCTCTGTTGCCCCTATGTTCATGAGCACAAAAATATGTTCTCATAATTGTCTATGAATTCCCTAGTTGATTAACTACTTATTGTGTAAAGTATGCTAAATTATCCAAAAGTACAATTTTGAGATGCTATCTGTCTGTCCTTAGTATTTGTAGGTGCCAGTCACTATAATTAGGATCATTGCTCAAACCATAAAACAAAGAGACCAAATGCACCATTTTGCTGCCTGGGCACCAATCGTGCATAGTGCAAGGTGAAAAATGTAAGCAATAACCACTATCACTCATTTATTTTACAATTAGCAGTACTGGAACATCATTCTGCCCTTCCCCTCACCCTAAAAAAAACCAAAACCTGCCAGCATGGCATAGCATTCCAGAGCATCTAAACATAGGTAAGATAGGTATTCACAAGATTATTTAAAATTAGCTCTGTTCTGGCTATCCCAGGATTTGGCCATTTAAACTTAACTTGATTTCCTCCAAGCATTTCCTCTCTCTCAGGTTTGGCAGCTCTATCAATTTATGAATGTGAGGATGGTGCTGTGCTGTGAAGGGAAGGTGAATTTACTCACCAACAGTGATCCTAATGGTTCCACCCACAAACTGACAATCAGGTTAGGAAGAAATATCCCAAGTGTTCTCCAACCAAGGCACAAAAGCGTGCAATAACTCTTTAGAGTCAATTCTTCCTATAGCTCCTCTACTGGCAGCAAGAGATACATTGTTGGTGTGAAGGGATAAAGTGAAGCAGCTGAGGTAGGGCCACTTTATTGTTCTCTGCTTCATGTCTTTTCCTTGCTTTGATTGGTAGAGTGACCACTAACACGGGTTGGTGGTTTTCCCAATGTGAAATTAACAAATTCTTAATTCTCGTAGTTTTTTTTTTTTAAACAAACACAAAAAAGCATCAACAAAAGCATATTGAACACGAGTGTGATTTTTGTCCTAACCTGTTCAGCCTCCTAGACTTTCAAGCAATGTAATAGAATTTTATCACTATTACAAATAATTTTATGCTGGACGAAGATCCTGTCCATTTGGTCTGGTAACAATATAAGTTTTCACATTTTTATAAATCCCTGAGAATAATAGTTACACACATTTTATCAATATGCACTTTGAGCACAGCTATCTGATTGTCAGCCATGTTATAAATGCAGTTCCTGTGTAACTCATCCTGAATAAGGAGCTTAATATGTTAGATTTCAGATTTGTTTCCATTTTACACTCAGAAGTACCAAGCATAGGTGCTGAACTTTTCCCATTAAAATACACAACTGTACTTTCTCTGACAAACTAGGGATACTTCAGAAAATAAAAGGGAAAGTAGCGTAGTCAGGAGCAGCTTAAAGTGATAAGGGGCCTGGATTGCTGTTGCAATGTTTGTGTTGCAGCATCAGTCAATTGTCTTGCTGCTGTGACAGAAATGCTGCTCTAGGGCTTTCCTCCAGACAGTAGAACGCAAATCTGTGGCTCCATGTCTCTGATCTTAACTTACCACTGAATACCATCAAGGGCAAAATGTCAGAGGAGGAGTTTAAGGGTATAATTGCTGTTGTGTCATCACAAAACTCTTGCACTAGTTCCGACTCTCCTATTGACATTGGTTGCTCTAAGGGCCTGTTGAGGAGGCAGAGAATGTATATGCTTCCTCATGCATTTCATAGCACTCAAGGCAATCTATATCTTCCAAGCACTTTTAATACAGGGAAATCCTTGGTCATTATGAATATTTGATATAGACAAAAGATTTGCGGTCAAACCTTAGGAGCAAGTGCATCTGCTGCATGGAGCACTCTCAACCTCTGGTTTGACTGGGTTCCCGAACTGAGTAGGCTTCTACTAATCCTGTAACAAATGTCCCACAGAACTAGCCTCTTGCTACCTATGCTACTTCCCATTTCCTTTCTTGCTGCATGGGAGAGGCCATCACCACCAATTGCCATTTGTCTATATATTGGTTTGCTTAAATCCTCCCCCTTTCAACTGCCCTATATTTTTCATTAAAAGCATCTACCCTCAACCCTCCACCCACTTCTACCTGGTGTCTCCACAGCACCAGTGACTTCAGCCCTGACTGCCCATCTATCTGCAACTGCATCTGCTGTGTGGTTCTTTAACTCCAGTGCTAATCCCCATGCTTGGAATGGCTTTATGGAGTTCCTGTGGAAGATGTATATCCTTGCCATATTCAAGTATTTCCTGAAGACCCTCTAACCTACCCCTGATAGATATCTGTCACAGAACTGGAAGGGACCTTGAAAGGTCATCGAGTCCACCATCAAGACCAATTAGTAGTCTGGGTATAATTTTAAGTCTCATTTTGATGATATTTGCATACATGGATATCTTTAGAATGCGTATACAAATATACATTTGTATACGAGGATGTATACTGCATCCTTCCACTAGTCCCAGGAAAAAAAAAAAAAAAGAGAAACAGTCTTCAGATTGTGAGGTCATTGGGGGATATGGCCAGGCCCGCCCTCCTGTCTGGAATTACTTCATAAGTCTTATCAGAAATAATTCATAATAGTAATCTTGCTCTTAACAATCGTTCAGTCCAAAATCCAAGACATCACTAAATCATCATCATCAATAACTGTGGGCTCGGTGCCTGTTGGTGTCTGATGCCTCTCTCACTATTTCTTTCCATCTTTCCCTATTCAGTGCAGAGTGGCTTAGTTTCTGTAGACTAGCTCTGCACCAATCTACTACATCATCTATCCATTCTCTGTGGGGTCTGTCTCTCCTATTCAAACCATCCATTATGCCGAATACTAGGGTCTTGATTTTTCGTTCGTTGTTCAATCACAAAAACTAAATATAAATTTTCAAGCTAGTTTTGAGCAGTCCATAGGCAACCAATTATTTTGTGTCTGCAAGAGGAGCTGGGTTTGAACTAGCAGTTAAGGAGATAATAGGGTCTGCATCTTGTTACTAATTCTCTGATCATGCAGTTTCCCTCTGGTAACTTAGTTTGGTCTTTCATCCCTCATCTTCTATCAGCTTGCCCAACATGTGCCAATTCTTAGTTTCAAACCAACACAGTGTACACAAGTGGTCACTAAACTTTTAAAATTTGCTTATTTAGTATACATGTGTGAAAGGGGATATTATATTAACAAAAGACACACCATAGGTACAATGAGTAGACATTCTGAACCTCTTTTTTCAAGACAATAAGATAAACATTACACAGCTAAGACAGTAATAACTATTGATGGGGATCTTCTTTAACTAAGAATACTAAAGGCTGCAAAGACAGTGAGAAATAAAATTTTTGCCCTGGAAAACAAGTTCACATTAAAAAATGCCACGCTGATTTTAAGGGTTCATGAAACCATGGAGATGAATGTGTGTTTTCGTTTAACTGAATGACTCACTGAAGATGGATAGTTAACTCTACAATGTGTAGTCGTATCTATCCCTGGTTGATCCAATCAAGAAATGCCTGGCTGTGGCTATGGAATGTGTCACTCTTGGAATGACCTCTAATTTGCATGTGTATTTTCCCTTGGTGATTATCTGTTTTGTTCCCCTTCCAAAGATGGGACTGGAGTAATCCTTGATTTATAGGTACAGATTTTGGGTGAACTATAGAGGCTACACCCAACTTTTTCAGTTCTCCCATCCATGAAGTAACTCTCTTGATGAGCATCATTTACTGTTCCATCAGCTAAAATTAACTCTTGTCCCAATGGAGTGTAGAGAGAGTTTTACTTAACACCACAAATATTTAGCTATAATCTTATGTAATTACTCAAAACTACAGTACATTGTTATTAATATTAACCTTTACTATGTTCCCATGCACATCCACAAGACAGGTAATCAAACTCAGGTCTTCTGTACTTTAATGCAAAATAATATTGCTAGGCCAAATGAAAAGTCTGTTTAATGGGATATGAACTGTAATTCAGATTTAGCCATTTTCCTTCATAAATATGCTCTTACTGCATAACTATTATAGGAGTGCCCTGGTATTTCTTCCTGTGATAAAAATCCCTTCTTTTCCTACTGTCATCATTATAGGAAGTGTAGAAAAGTAATCTACAAAAGAGATTCTATGAATGGAAGGTATACTTCCAACTTCTGGTGGTGATGATTTCCTTTGTCACTCTAGTTTTAACACTTACACACAACTCTTATTTACTGCAACTCTTAAACGGTCCCATGTACCAGTATTATCTTCCACTGCAATTTACTATGTTGCAATGGTTTTGTTCAGCACATGAATTAAAAAGGACTTGTATGGCAATTTTAAAGAAGCCTACAATCACTATATTTACAGTTTTTGAGGAGAGTCTGTGGACATCTGAATTACAATAGTAGGTTTTTTTTAATTGCTAGTGTAACACTTTACCATACTATCTCACCCACTAATCCACTTGAGCTAGCTTGTGTATATTAGCACATCTAGTCTCATGAATTTAGTCCTGGTGAAAAATCTCATTGTGACACTATTGGAGACTGATGTCCTTTATGGAATTACTGCAAAAGTCTCCTTGTTGCCCTGTCAATGCAACCCAGTCACCTGGCTCAATGGGCCACTTGTAGTGAGAGGGTCAAAAGTTAGGTTAAGGATAACATTTTGAAAAGCACCGTATTGACTTAGGAGCATGTGTCCCAGTGCAAGTCATGAGATTTGGGCCCATATTCTTACAGATATTTAGGTATTGCTCCAGTAAGCATCTGAACAACTAAACCCTAAGGAGCCAGTCACTCAGGCTTCCTGCCCAATGTGGGAGGAAATTAGGCACCTAAGGAAGGGACTTTCAGAAGCCTTGAGGAGAGAGTTGTTTAGGCTAACCAGGAGTGAAATGCTAAGGGGAGGCAGGGGGAGAAGAACCAGTTTTGGGCACCTGAGTGGCTGAGCTGGTGCCTCTGGCCTAGAGATAGGTGACTCCTGCTGATCAGGATCCTCCACCATCTGCCTTCTCAGAATTTGGCACCTAAGCCAGATCAGTCACTTAAATGCCTCATGTCTACCAATAAAAAGAGTCTCTTTCTCCCCACTACCAGCCTATGTTGCATTCAGAACACTAATCTAAAAATTAATAGCCCTGTATTGGTAGTATTTTAAGTCATCCGGTCCCCTTGTGGGAGTAGACTAAAATAATGATGGTGAACAGGTGCTATCAAAACACAAGTTGTAAAGCTGTTGGTATGTACATAGCTTTGAAAGTTATAAACATTAGTTGAGCATGACCCAACATCTGTTGTTTTTTTTTAATAACAGCTGCCCTACTCAAGTGTGTCAGACTCATGTGCTTTAATTTTAAAAATATGGTCCAAATTCTCACTAGCATAAATGGGCAGAATTTCATGGAAAGTAGTGGAAGTGTGCCTACTAGTCAGCTATGAATTTGCCCCTCTATTCTTTCTGTGCTTATTGGAGGGGAAAAAAAACAAGCATTCATTTAAAAAAACATTTTCTCATTAAAAATATGTTCAATACTTTTACAGAAATAGTCTACTAAAAGCAGAGTTGTCATAGAAATGGTTATAATGAAAGTAGTTGCCATATAATTTGAGATTGTGTGCCATAGTCGTACACAAGCAAATGTGATTTAAGAGGCTTCTAAAGAAGATGGACTGGTATATTAGAATAATTACCACCTAACAACTTTCCTTCAGTGTGTCTGATTAATCAGAGTATGTTTGCCTTCTCAAGGATGGTTACATTTGTAAACGTGGAGTTCCATGGCCTTCATCCTCTATTTTTCAGATCTTAGTTCATTCATTACTAGACCTTTCACATTCTGATTCATGTAGGTATTAAACTTTACATGTTTCCTTATGACAATTTATAAAATTCATCATCAATCCCTGACCTCTGAAACTGACCACGCCCTTAATCTCACAGCAGAGCTCACGAGGACAAGTCCTAACACATAGGATGAAAAAAATGAAGCTCTGAAATCTCCCCTGATAGATAGCTAATCAGAAGCTAACTCATCCTCCCCTATCTTGTTAAATTTCTATGCAGTACTAAACATTATTTTCAAACTCTCTGAAGACTCTGACCAAATGTATAAAGCCAATTGGGTAAGCATATGATTAAAAGAATTCCGAGAATTCCCTAAAAGGCTCTGCTGCATATACGGTGTGCACCTTCCATGCAATTATTGGTAAATTTTTGCTACTCTCAGAGAAGCAGGTTAAACCATTTTTGACTGAACAGCTCCTCTACTGGCCTGATATTCCCAGTGTAAACCTCCCTGTTAAAAATGCAGGGAAGAGAGAAAAATATTTCCAAAACATGCCAGACCACCAGAACACCCTTTGCTCTCTACCCTACCTGTTCCATATTATTTCCATAACATACTGTGCTTTCACAAACTGAATGGAGTCAGAAAGCCACTGCATTCATAGCTAGCAATATGGATGAGCCAGAAAAATGGAGATGAGAGGAAAACAGGTTAAATATTAAAATAATCTCTCAGGGGTTCAAACCAGGACAATTTCCTTAACATAAATATTTGTCTACATTTGCAGCATTTGAGAACAGAGGTTAATGTTCATGACTTAAAACCAGTGATGCATAGCCAATGCTGTCTTGTAACACTGGGTTACTCCCCACTTCCCCCTCTGCAATTGAGAGACCACAGCTAACCTGTATGCACTCTGTAATGGGCTTTAAGATGGGAGGATTTTCCATAGACTTTGCCACATCCACTGTATGGACACTTGTGTCTCTTTTCAGTGGCTAGTTTCCCCTTTGCAGGCACTCCACTGTGAAGGAGAGAGAGAGAGCTGGGCACGCCGCCAGATTCCTGTCTTTCCACTGGGCTGTGGGAAGGGCTCGACCCAGATTCAGTGGTCACGTCGCTGTCTGATCCTACATCCTCATCTGGACTTTCTACACTGTCACTGCAGATGGAAGGGGTTGGGAGTGGTCTGTACTTGTTCAGGTCCAACAAGCTTTTAGCAATTGTGACCAATGTGCAATAATCCTTCCAGGCATCCCGGGGATCATTCAGGTCCTTGGTCACTTCTTCTTCAGGCATTTTCAGTAGCTCTGCCTGCTGAGCCCCCTGTTCTTGTATCACAGAGCGATTGGAAATAGAAACGAGACACTGAGCAGCAACAAAATCCATGTAGGCAACTGCTGACATTCTGCAGACGAGTAACCACCCAAGAAGAGAACTGAAATCCAGGCACCGAAACTTCTCTGTCGTACCCCCCGGGGTTTTTAATCAGCACACTGGTGCCTTCCGCCTGTGAAGATCAGTAGAGGGGGTGGGGCGGTGTGCGTGAATATCCAAGCAAGGAGCCGAACTCAGCCACTGATCTTTATGTAACAATCCATGACTCCAAAAGCGGCATCCACCATCTGGTGCTACACTGGGGCTTCTTGCACTCCTAGCCCCCTTACCCGTGATCACCAGAAACTCCAGATTTCAATTCACTCCCACTGCTAAGCACATTGACGGGTGGGTTATTAGAAGGCGCTCTTGGAAATACTGTCACTAGCGGTGATTTCAAGTAATTCAGCGTTTCCAAAGGACCCAAGGTGTGTCCCCTACCCCCCCCCGCCCCCAAAGAAATCGCAGGAGTTGCTCAGGAGATGCACCCAGCCGCTTTGCCTTCGTTAGAATTCCCTGCACATTCGCCCACTCATCAAGACGCTCTGTTGAAATAGCAGACAAAGCTCCAGGTCTACAAGACACTCGCCCCCCCTCTGCCCACTGCCTGCTTCACTCCCCCCTCGCCTGCCGCTCCTCACAGTTCCGGCATGATCTTGCTCAGTAATAATTTCGCAGAATCCCATCACGTAAGGATCCGAGCCCCCCACCAATTGGTCAGCGGGGAGGGTGATTCAACTCTGTTTACCTTCTCCCCCTTCCAGTCAGAAGAGGCTTTTTGCATGAGAGGTGTGTCTATAAACCAGGAGCCCGGCCAATCCTAATGTTCCCTCCCCATGCCTCGTGCTACTCTGGGAGTCTTAATGCTGCAATTTAAAAGGGCGATGGGAAGGACTCGGGTGAAAAAAAATCAGGGTATAATCACTTATTATGAAGCTCCAGCCTGAAAAAAGCCTCTCTTTCTGACTGCACTTTAATGTCACTCTTCTGCTTTCCAGCTCGGCTAAATCTCTGCCCTTTGCGTCTTAACTATCAGCCCTCTCTGCCTAGCAGGTTTCCAAGTTTGGCTTTCCAGCACTTACCGAGTTAACTGCCTCGGTGGAAGTCCTACAGTCCCAGCAACCAGCTGGCCAATCGAAAGTAAGTTGGCTGATGTCACTAACATTGGTTTAGCCAATCAGAAAGAAATTCCAAAGAAGTCTGAACACTTGTAAACCTAGAGAGATGGAGTGGGAGACCCGACCGGGAGTGTGCTTGTTGTAGGAGTTTAGACTGCAGACGAACAGGACCGAAAATAAATGCAAAGTCACTGACCTGCAACCACCTTTCCCCCGCAGTTAAAAACACCATAAATTCCGTTCCAGGGAGGGAGGGGTTTTTAAGTGAGGCAGGACTCTGCTAGAAACATCCAGGAGCAGCAAACCTAAATATTAGTAGCGTTTTATTTTACATGTGCCATTAATCTAGCAGCCACATATAGCAAGTGAAGTGATCCTTTCTTGCACTCCTAGCCCTTTCCCATGCTCACCAGAAACTCCAGATTTCAGTTCTAATTTCAGACAGGAAACAAAGCAGGAGGCAACAAGTTAATGGGAAGGATTGCTAAAGGAAGGAGGGCAAAGGTTGATAATGCACACAATTACTCATTGGAAGAGTAACCCAGCATGTTCTCCAGTTAATGAAAACTTAAGTAGTTTCTTCTGAACTTGGGGAAAGAATTGAGATTTTAGACATAGTTCTTTGGCCTCCTTTTTAAAATAATGTTAATAGGTTACACTTTAAAATATACTAAATTTGTCTATGTATAAATCTGCACTTATGTATGGTTCCCCATACATACTGCAGGGAGTACCTAAAATACAGCAAATAAGGGGCTAAAGTTAACTAAGGCACTTAGAAAGTTCCAAAGGCTGCCCACTGTGTCCAAGGAACACTTTTATGGGTAAATGGTATCAGTGATAAAATCTCTTTTGTTGAAAAATCCATTTTTACCCATTTAAAATGCTTACAGATTATTTGCTACTATTAGAGATATTATAGTGTCTCCCTTCATTGACAAGCCTAATAAAAGTTTAGTATTAAAGCTACTTATTTCAGCTGTTTCTTTTTCAATATCTTAAATTCCCTTCAAAGACATATTTTAAATTAAACAAGTGTAATGGATCACCACATAGATATCTCCTCCCAACAAAGACAAGTTTAGAATAAGAAAGTTACTTGACAAGTAGCTACTGTGCACATTTATACATATTTTTGAAACTGGTTCATCAAAACTGTAGCCTAAGGGGTCTCATTGACTGAGTGCTCTGAGCAATTTTCCATCTTTGCCTAGAAAATCAGTCATGCTTGAGCCAGTATTTTCACCCTGAGCAGACACTATCAAAACAAGATGTGTGAATGAATCTGCTACCATAGGTGGATCTGACCACCTACCATCTTTTAATATAGGAAAGGTTTATCCAGGTGGTAGTGAGTTCAACTTGTTGCAGAAATCAGTGCCCATTAGGGTCTTGTGAAAGTCAATGGTGAGCTAATATTCTCTTGGGTGGGATTTAGTAACATGATGGTGCCAATCTGACACAGAGCTATAATATTACCAAGAAACCTTTAATTTACACCAAAAGCCTATCCAGTCATTGTCTAGCCTCTAGCTATCCATCCATCTCTCTGATTTTACATTACATATACCTCATCATAATGTTTGACTGTTTTTTGGTATCTGCATAACATTGGTGACTGAAAAAAACAAGGACCATCTGCATAATGTGAGACACAGCATAGAGATAATGCTGGTCTTCCCCATGTAACGATGATGCTTGTTGCCAAACAGTTAATGTTTAACATATCACCTTCTTTTACTTCCATTACTGAGAGTGTTTACTTTTTAATTTGTTTATCATTTGTCTGTAAGTATATGTGAAATACACTTTGTTGTTAATACAATACCCAATTAGCAAACAGAGTCAATATCTTTTAGAGGCCCACACCCCCAAAACCTTAAGTTAAATTACAGAAAATCTTGTGTGTCCCTTTCCAATTCACATATACTTCTTCCACAACTCACTCCATCAGGTAAAAGCCTGAGCAAATAGACCTTTCAGCATACCCTGAAGGTTAACTTGAGCCATGTCAGACAAGAAGGCATTATTGCCTGTGCAAGGACCATTATGAGAGAACAACCTGCCCCAGTGGCTATTTAAATTTATGGTAAGATAACTTGTGTACCCTGTCTTGTGTTAAATATCAGGGGAAAACATAAATAGAAAGAAATAATCTCTGAAATACCTATCAAAGTACTTATGCTCCCAGGTGACAGAGAACCAAGACCTACACTGATCAAAAAGGGGTTATGAGAACCTGTTGGCCCAATCAGTCCCACCCTATTACATGTGTGAAAGGTGTCAAACCTGGAGGGAGCAGATAAAAGAGGAAAAACCCCAACTGACTGGTGGTTGAATGCAAGTGGAAATAGATCATATAAGTCCATATGACTGCGTAGAAGAAAGGACCAGTGGAGGCTAGATGGAGTCTAGTTAGATACTTTGAAGTGTCAAAGCTGCCTTGGGGGAAGTAGGCATGGTACAAGATATTATTTTTGTTCCTAAACTAATTTGAATTCCCTCTATTTGGAATCTGCAGATAAGCCAACTGGAGAAGAAGCTGTGACTAGCTCTAGGCCATAGGAGGAAGTGTATTTCACATATACTTACAGACAAATGATAAGTTAAAAAGTAAACACTCTCAGTAATAGTAGTAAAAGAAGGTGATATGTTAAACATTAACTGTTTGGCAACAAGCAGCATCATTACAGAGAATATGGACAAATAGATCCTATTTGCTTAATGTAGGGATCCCTAGGCTGCAACCCAGAGAACATGGTGTCTCTCCAAGTTCCTCTACTGGCCCATCTGCAGCGGGGGGGGGGGATGTGAAGACCCTGCTGTTAAGTCTGTCAGCCCCAAAAGCCTGAATCTGGGTTGAATTTCTGGTGTGATAGTGTCAGGCCATTGGTATGTTGGACTCTGGTGTCCTTAGAAGAAGCAGGATTAAGTGACCTTACTGGAGGGCCAAGTCCCAGGAAGCGACATCAAACGAAGTGCAGAGTGCCTTTTGGCAGAGGACACCAAAGAAGGTAAGGTGCTTCTGAACCCAGCTGTGAGAGGTGGTACCTGTGGCCAGTAGCTTTTCCACACAGCCCTTCAGTGTAGTAGCTGATTTTTGTCTCCAAACTCTTTATTTGTGTAGCTAACCAGATGAGACAGGGAAGTTTTATCCCCATTTTATAAATGGGCAACTGAGATACCAAGTGATTAAACTTTGTGCCCAAAGGCCAATTAAAAGTCTGCTACTAACTCCCAGTGAAAACAAGACAAGTTTTACTTCTAAAAACCTTCTTGAGAATCTGGGCCTGAACCTCAGCTTCCTAAGTCCTAGCCCAGTGCTTCAATTACAGACCTTAAAATGGACAGAACTTGAGCAATAAAGGACTTCATAGATTAAAAGCAACCCCTTGCAGCTAAGCCTGGAAATAATTAAGTAGACACTATAGAGTAAGAAACTTTGCTGCTATTTCTCTGGAAGAAACACCAGTAAGTAAACTGAAGCCATGTTCTCTATTAGCTGATTAAATTTTCAGATGTGATGCTAGTTAAAGGTATGGATGACTCTGATAAGGCTGCATTCTTGTAGCCAAATATAACAGGGAAAATATCACTAAATGAGTTATAACAGCTGTAGACATCAAAAGCAGTTGAGGATCAAATGGGTTGTCTGGATAGTGTAATTAACTTAAAAGAGCAAACAAGCCCCTCTATCAAGGGATGAATATCAATTTTGCTCTTTAATCAGGGTATCTTCTGAGAGCCAGCTAGTCTTGCTTCAGTCAATCATTAGTGTTTACTAGATGGGCACACACAAATATCCTGAAGTACAATGCAGTCAGAGTCCCTGCACAGCTGCCTGCTTCCTGTACAGCTGGTGAGAGGTGAAACAGTTCATGAGTCTTCTGCATTAACATCTTATTTAAAAGACGAGGCTCTTAGAGCCATTGTTTCAGGTATTCTGCAGACTTGAAAAGATAACTGCATTAATATATACTCTTTTCACAGACAGAAGCCTTCACAAGTGTAACACTAGCATGATGGAGGTGTATATTCCCTCCAGCTCAGGAAGGATTAATGTGGTTTAATTGGCCTCAAGCTCTCCTAGCCCACTTGAAGGATGGACCAGCCTCATTTAATGATGAGTTTCAGCTGGGAGGTTGTTGTGAGAGCAGAAAATCTGCAGTAAAAGAGGTTTGAAAGGAGAAACTTTGCAGTTACGGTGATGATAGTAGCAGAAGAAGAGAAAAAGAGCGTGCCAGAGCTGTGAGGAACAGGAAGGGTTCTGTATGTGAGGAGGAAGCCTGTGAAGGGAAGATAAGAACTACACTTACAGAAAGAAACCTAGGGAAAATTTCCTTTTATAAAGAACCTAGTAAATGGTTAGGGAAGAGGCTTCGGGATGAGTTGATGGCAGAAAGGAGTTCTGAGAGGTAGTTGTAAGGGGTCTGACGAAAAGACAGGCTAGCTGGGTCTGGTGTGAAAGTCCCTGGACTGGGATCCAGTCTAGAGAGTCAATTTGGGTTTGTTTACCAGCTACTGAGAGAGGGTTGTAAAGTTCCCCTTGGTATAAGAGGACCAGGACATTTAGAAATCCTCGAGATGGGAACTGAGGAGTGTGGAGCCCAGAACTGAGGGCTAAAAGCTGCATGTAATGATGAGGGAATATGATTTGTTTAAATGCTTGTTCTCCTGAAAGAAGTTGGACTAAAATAGAAGAAAAAGCAGTCAAATGACAAAGCAAACCATGAAATGGCCTATTGTGACTCTTCTTAGTGGCCATAGGTGGAGGAGAACCAGGTGGAAGAGGGGAGCTCTTGTTGAGGCCCTACTTATTACAAATAGAATACAATATTTTAAAGGTAAACAATTGACATGTTCTAAGGCAAAGGAAGATTCTGTGGCTATGGAATACACAGAACTCTCTAAAATCTGTTATGCCCCCAAACAGCACCTTTTCTTCATTAAAGCAAATGTGTGAATCTGAACTCAAGGCTCACTAACTTTTAGAAGATGTTGGTACTTTCTGGAACTGAGTAGTCATTATTGCTATGCCTTTCCAAAGGGTAGGATTTACATGTAGCACACTAGCACTTCTGTAACCTTTTCTTCACAGGAAATAAAGAATAAGAAATAAGGCCATGACTTTGGTGTAAGTGTATTATATGTATATAGTAGTTTTCATTCAGGCAAACCAACCTCAGATGTGGTTTACAAAGCCATCTGACTTACTTGGTTACAATATTAATATTTTAGTGACCATTGATGACTATTTTAATTTGTGGGGCTACAACTTCATGTCTCCTCTAACAAAACTTAAATATAAATTTAACTGCTTTAATGGGCAAATGATACTTACTTGTTAAGGATCAAAGTTCAAATCCAAATTGATGTTTATGGCCTCAAATCTATGTATAATGGACAGGTGTGCTCCATTGTAAACCAACCACACACAGGCCACCAGCTGTGCTAAATTACTCTTGCTTCATGAGAAGCTAACCCTACTCATGTGAGGGCTGAGGTCACGAATAGTGCAGTGTTGGGGCTGCTGCTTTTCCTTCTGACCAAGAGAGCGTGCACAGTAATAGCAGCTGTCTGCTATAAGGAATGGAAAAGAGTCAAAATGTTGACCCAAGGAAGAATGTGAAGAAATGGATCAGGATTCAGGTCAGGACACGTGATCCATACTCTAATACATCATCAGGGAGATGATTATGGGGATGGGGTGAAGGGGAAGCAGCAAACAGTAGACCTTAAGATGCAGTATGATTTAGGTAAATGAAGAGCAAGAGAGAGATTTTTGCCTTCATGGTTTCAGAGTATGCCAGTGAAATGATCATGTTACGTGCAAGTTCCCCACTCAAAGTTTGTCTGAATAGTAACAGAGAGGTGGCCGTGTTCGTCTGTATTCTAACAAAACAAGCAAGCAGTCATGGAGCACTTAAATGGTGATGTTGTTAGTCTTTAAATAAATTTTGTTAGTCTTCAAAGCGCTCCATGACTGCAAGTTTTTCTGAAAGGATAATCTGTGTAGGTGCCAGGCAAAGATTTTGTAATGTTTCAAATCCTTAAAAACTGATATGGAAGAGGGACTAGCATGAAATTGAATAATCTGGTTTCTAAATTGGCAGATCATGCATGCTGAAGGAGGTGACTTGTATCTGTATAGTGGCTTACTACATTTGAGCCTGATTTTTTTGGGGGAAGGTCCTAATATGTTTGGCATGTATAACACATAATGTTCCCTGCCCTGAGAAGCTTGCAATGAAAGGCTTTGCCTACATTAGTGGGAATCCTATTGTGGACACAACTGACACAGCAGACCAGTTTTGACCACTATTGGTTAAGCCAACAATAAGAATGCTAGAGGTCGCTGGCATAATGAGAAGCCAGTGGAGGTACGCCTATGCCTAGGCTTCCCATGAATGAAATTTTCCTGGAAAATATCCCATAATGTAGGTATAGGCTGGTAGGCAGACAAGCAAAACTAGAGTAATATCTTGTCTATACTAGTCATGCCTAGATTTGGAAAATAGGACATCCTTAAAAACAAGAGCTGAGGTTCTCTGGAACCAGTATCTGTGGAAGGGAGGGCAAAGGTGATTTCATATTACCTTTTGTATAGCTCCCCTAGACTGTCCTATAGACATCAAGAAAGCTATGGGCCTGTGCTTCCTGTGCCCTGTACTCCAGGACTTGACAGATACTGCATGTGTTTGGTTACAGCTAACAGTTTTTAACCCTGATGTAGACAAAGTTTCAGTCTAAATATAGGAGCTTAGATTTCCCCCTCTCGAGGGTTAACTATGATAAATGCATGTTTCCTTGTCTATGCTAGTTGCTAAATGTATTTATTGTGGTAGAAAGACATAGGAGCTAACCCAGTGCATTTCCCCAGGGCTGACATAACCTCGGAGGGCAGGGAAAGAGGCTAGTAAAGGTTTTTCTTTCTTTCATTCTCTTTTTACTCATCTGAGCTTCTGAGGGGAAAAAGAAATGCCTTGAGGGATATGAATAAGCAAAGGGTGAGGGTTGTTGCTGAACAATTGGGAGAACATTCCAAGCACAGGGAGAGCAAGGAATAAAGAAAGGAGGCAGGAATGGGAGATAGGAACATATGGTATTGAGGTTGGCATAAGTGGTGGGGCAAGGATAACATTTGTTTTACACCATGCTCAGCATACTAGGCTTTAAAAAAAATCAGACAAATGTAACGTGATAAAGGTCTGATGTAGACATCAATGTAATTCTGATTGGAATGGTCTGACCAGCACATGTCCTCAGCAGGCTGCTGTTATAGTAAGGAGTAATTTTTGTTAAAGATCTAGACAGAACTGTAGAAACAAAATACAATTTAGTTGTATGGTGAAAGGCCATAGCTCTTGAATGCAGCACAATGTATATAGACAAAAAGCTACACCTGCAGGCTTGGCAGAGTTTATAACTGAACATCTCCCATCCCTTGCAAAAATTCAAACCAACCCCATTCACTGCAGAGGGATGCTCGGTAGGGGCAGGAATAATAAACTGCACTGCAGGCTGCAGATGTACGTGTACCACAGCCAAGCGGCTCAGGCATTGCCCTTTTAAAGCTGTTCCGCAGGCAGCAGAAGGGAGGAGGCGCTGGAGAAGTGGAGTTCATCTGAGGACACAGTCCCAGTTCTCAGAAATCCCTTCGCTGCTGGAACATCGAGCTCCCTTTACTGCAGTTGAACAAACTGCCCTAGATTGGGGGCTGGTGAGCCCGCCCCCAGCTCGTGCACGAAGCTCAGGGCGCCCAAGCCCACGTGAGCTGCACTGAAATTAGCGCCTGCACCTCAGAGACAGAAAAGGGCGGGGGAGGGGAAGTCAGGGCTGGGTTTTCTGACAGCTAAGGTTGCTGGCTGACTTCTGGCCCCGGGCCACCGTCCCTGTTAATGTCATCCCATGCAAATAGTGTACCCCTTTGTTCCCTGTGCTTCTCGTTGGGCGCGCCTTGTAGAGCCCCCGTGGAATCCGTATTAACCCTCCGCAGCGTGGCTGGTTTTGTGCCCGATGAGGGAGATGGCCGAGGGCACTCACAGGGCGCTTAATGTGCGGCGACTCGTGAGTGGCAGGACCCTAGCGGGGTTTGAGGGTGTCACCTTCCCCTTGTGGCGGGCAACCCAGCCGTGAGTCAGGCTGGGGCGTGTGCCTGCCGACAGCGAGCTCAGCCTTTGCCCTGTATGCTGGTGCTCTCCGGCCCCTCCCCAGGGAGCTCCGCACGCTGGGCGTCACTCCCGCCGCCCTTGCAGGGGTGTTATGCCGCACGCCGCGTTCCCGCTCTCTTCACCCGGCCCCCACGCCTGGGGGAACAGCCGGGTCTCTCGCCCCTGGCGTGACCAGCCCGCCTCTTCCCTCCCCCCACCGCCTCGCTCCCTCCCGCTCGCCTCGCCGCCTCCGCTCCCGCCCACTCTTCCGCGCGCCGGCTCCGCCCCGTTTCACCTCAGATGCCCTCAACCGCTCGTCCCCCCTCCCCTCTCCCTTGCTGCTCAGCTCCCGCCCCCTCGCGTCAGCTCCTCCGGCTCAGTCCCCGCCGCAGCCTGCCGCGCCCCTGAGCTGACGGGGCGGAGGGAGCCCCTGCGGCCCGATCCCCCGCCAGCGGGGCGGCTCATGAGCAAGCTCAGGCGCGGGGGTGTTGGGCGGGGGGGGTGTCCCCTTCATCCCGGCCGCGGGCCACAGACGAGTCGCCGCCGCCTCACCTCCCCAGCCCCCAGCACACGGGATGAGCCGAGCCGAGCGGAGGTGTTTACGGCTTGCAGCGAGCGCGGGGGCAGCGCGTGGTCTGTGCCCTCCTCCCCCGCCCCGCCGGCACACGACCGCAATCACGCGACGATTTCGGCGGTGGTGTTTACGCGGCGACTCGGGGGAGGGGCGGCGGGGCTGAGGTGCCCCGACCTGAAGCCCCGCTGGGTGGGCGCTGGCGTGCGAGCTCCGTCACGCGCCTGGGAGCCCCGGGGTGCCCCCTGCCCGGCCGCTTTCCGGGGCGGGGAAGCCACGGCGAGCGGCAACGCCCCCCCCCGCAACGAAACCTTACGTGGCCCCCAGTGGCGACCCCGCTCCAGCCCCACGGCGGGGGGGGGGCAGCCAGGACCACCACTCAGGGCTTCCCACAGGCCAGATTAACTCTTGGGGTCCAGGGTTGGTGGGTGATGTTAACCTCCCCCCACCGCCGCGCCAGGTGAGGCTGGAATGATGGTTCAGTGTGTAGGAGGAGGGTGGGGGTAGGGGGCTGGAGCAGGCTGCGAAGGGAGGTGTGGCTGGCAAGGAGGGTGTAGGAGTGGGCCGAGGGTGGGGTGCCTGGCCAGGAGGGAGGTTGAGGCAACGATGGAGCGTGGGAGCTTTGCAAGGCAGGGAAGGTGAAGCAGGTGGCTGGGGGAGGGGGGGCAGGAGCAAAGGTGGGTATCGTGTCCAGCCACCACAGAAGGTGGAGCAAGGGAATGTGCAAGAACAGGCTGACGGAAGGGTGTCTGGCCATGGGAGAGGGTGCAGGAGTGGACTGGTGATGCGGGGGTGTGTGTGCATGAATAGGCTGGGGATGCATGAATAGGCTGGGGATGTGCGTTTGAGTGAGAGGGTGCAAGAGCAGACTGGGGATAGAAGAACTGGGCAGGAAGGGGAACAGGTGAAGGCAATGGGGGGGGGGGTGTTCATTCGCTGGCCACGTAGGGAAGTTTAGGGGAGCACTTGCCTGGCTCTATACTTTCTGCTGCTCCAAGGGACTGCCCTCGTCTGCTCCTATTGGCTGAAATCTGGCTAATGGGAACAGCAGGGAAGCTCACATGAGTGGTTTCCAGCATCGCTTTCCCACACCTGGGAGAATGGGTCCAGCAATGGCACCACATGGAGCTGCTTCCTGCAACCCACCCCACCACCACCACTGGCAGACCCCCCCCCCACAGTCCAGATCCAGCCTCAGCTTGTCTGAACTGGCTTGCGAGGCTCAGAGCTCCTTACCCCACATCCTGCTTCAGGCCAGAGGCTGGAGAGAGGAGTCCTGAGCTTTGGGGGTCCAGATCCAGAAGTGTTGTGGTCTGGATCTAGACTGTGGGTCAGCGGCGTTCCCTACCCCTTAATTGGCAGAAAAATCAGTTTAGTTAAACTGATACAACTCTGTGTGCAGAGAGAGAGAGATGAAGTATTATTACTGTTTATCATTATAGAATAGCTTACCTAAACAAATTCCCTTAGCTATACTGCCATAGTTACTTTATTGATGTTATAGCTGCTGCATTCTCAGATGGGGTTGGACTGATTTAAAGGCCAGGTCTACACTAGACTTTTAAGTTGATTGTAGATATGCAATTCTAACTGTGGCAATTGTGTAGGTAGAATTGACTTAGCTACAATTGACTTCTCTGGCTTTTCTCATATAGGGTGGTCCCATTGACCTCCCTTACTCCTTCCCATATTGAGAAGTACAGGGATTGACTGTTAACTCCTGATAATTTGATTTCAAACTTTTGTAGTAACCAGACATTATCGAATCCCAGAAGATTGACCTTCCACATATTGAAGACATACCCTAAATCTGTTCCTACATTTTCTAGATAATTGGGTGGAAAAACTCTGCAGCTCAGCTCCCAGAGACTCATATTCACACCTATCATTAGCTCTTTTGACCTGAGTGGTTTGCCAGTATTTGGGTTCTTGGTGGTTATTTCTGATAGGAGAAAGAGGTGGCAGAACTAGGGGTATTTCCTTGGTGAAATGCTGTTTGTTCACAAAGAGTGTACACAAAGCTCTGCTTTTCTGTAATAGGAATCACACAAGAGACAGTTTCCTTGGTTTATAATCCAACCCGCTGTAGCCCCTCGTGTTCACTAGGCCAGTAGGAGGTTGTTCAACATAAGGGAAGCCTTCTGATGTTTTATACAAATTGGGAGACTAGGCCTGAGGCTCCTTTGTGTGCTCTGTGTTGTGCGTTAGTGTGTGTGTGCACCTCAGACCAGACCACCAAGGCTTCATTCTGTAAAGAACATCTAACAGGATTACAGTTCAGCAGCCAGTCTTCTCTGCTTGCTCTCAATTCAATCAGTGCTGAGACCTGCTGCTGCGAAAGCAAAGCTTACATTGTACAACACAGCCCCCCTTGAAAATATGTTCTAACTCCCACAATAACTAAACCCCAAAACAAACAAGCCCCTCTTCTCCCTTTGTGTCACTTAAACTCCTCTCAGGGTGCTCTGTAAACCCTTCTTTGGTCCTACCTATAAAGAACATAGAATGGGATTACAGTTCGGCAGCCTTTTCTCTGCTTGCAGCCTACATGCTTAAAGATCAGTCAGTGCTGAGACCCTGTACTGGGGCAGAAGGTACATCCTGGGATTCCTGGCAGGAACCGGGAAATTCTCACAACATGCCACAGTTTGTAGTCCACAACTTGTAGATCCCAGGATTGCTCCTGAGCACAGAGAACCTTGAGCGATACCTCTCTTTTTCAGTTCAGTTTTACCCAAAAGGCTATTGGCTTTCTCTCAAGGGTTATACAAGTTCTTTTTGGATCTCCTTGCATTTCTTCTGCTTTCTCTGTCTACTTCTGTGAGGTTACTGATTTCAGCTACTTGCACACAAAAACAATGGTACTTTTTTAAAAGATATGGGACTGCTGTAGGGCATTTGCTTCCATCAAAAACAATATTCAACCTCCTGAACTAGCATTCAGCCTCCCTTTACCCCCTCACTCCTATTACTGGTGCCAGACCGGTCTTGTGTGTGGACTATGTCTTACAAGGCAATGGCTTTTATTGTTTCAGCTATCTTACTCTAAAAGGAGCCTAATTGCTTCTTACCCTTGAATTAGGTTTGATGTATACGAATAATAACTAATTAATAATAAGCTTACAATATATACTATCTCATTTATAACATGTCTTCTTGTTCTTACTGAAGGATGTCTTGATACCTCAGCCAGGTTCAGCAAGATTTCATCCAATCCCTGGTAGGCAGCATTACATTGTAAAGCCCAGTTCCTTCCTCACTACAGCTCTGATCACAAGAGGCAATCAAGATGGCACCCCTTCACGTTAAAAGAGATAGGGTGGCTGACTGGGCATTTGCTATGATCTTGTGCTGGAACACTTCAGTTACAGGTAAATTGTTTGAAATTATAACAATAGAATTATCAGCTACGTAGTTGAATACAATATGTTGGGGGAAGAATCAACAGGGCTGATGTAAAGGCAAATTAGTACTCACTAATATCTTAGAAATATTTGAAGGATCAACAAACTTGTGGACAGGTGTGATCCAGTAGATAGTGTACTCTGACTTTCAGAAAGTCTTTGATATGTTCCTTACCGAAAACTTTTAAGCAAAGTAACATGGAATAAGAGTGAAGGTCCTGGCATGGATCAATAACTGGATAAAAGATAGGAAATAAAGAATATGACTAAATGGCCAGTTTTCACAATGAAATGGTAAATAGTGGGGTTGCCCAAGGATCTACACTGGGACCAGTGGTGTTCAACATATTAATGGATGATCTGGAAGATGAGTGAATAGACAACAAAATTTGCAGACAATGAAAAATTAATCAACATAATTGAGCTCGAGCAAATTAAGAAGTTACAAAGGGATTTCACAAAAATAGGTGACTGGACAACAAAATGGGAGGTAAAATTCAGTATTTATAAATTACAAGTGATACACATTGGTAAAAATAATCTCAACTGTAACTACAAAATGATGGGCTTTAAATTGTTCGTTACTATTAAAATCAGAAAACTTGGAGTTATTTTTGACTAGTTCTCTGAAAACATTTGGACAATGTGAAGCAGCTGTCAAAAAAAGCTAACAGAACCATTAGGACAGGGATAGAGAGAATAAGACTAAATGTCATAATGCCGCTATATAAGTCCATGGCATGCGAACAGCTTGAATACTGTGTACAGTTCTGGTCATCCTATTTCAAAAAAATATGTATTGGAATTGGAAAAGGGCAACAAAAATGATTAGGGGCATGGAATGGCTTCTGTATAAAGATTAATAAGACTAGGACTCTTTAGCTTGGAAAAGAAAAGACTAAGGAGGAGCATGATTGCATTCTATAAAATCATGACTGGTATAGGGAAAATAGATAAGGAAGTGCTATTTACTCTGCATAACATGAATTAGGGCTCATCTACTGAAATTATTAGATAGGTTTAAAACAAACAGATGTGCACAATGCACAGTCATCTTGTAACTCATTGCTGGAGAATGTTTTGAAGGCCAAAACTATAAAAAAAACTCAAAAAAAGAATTTTATAAATTCATAGAGGCTAGGTCCACCAATGGCGATTAGCTTTGGCCTTTGTCAGAAGCTGGGAATGAAAGAGAGGGAATGGATCACTTGATGATTACCTCTTCTGTTCATTCTGTCTGGGGCACCTGGTACTGGCCACTAGGGATGTAAAAACCCATTCAGTTAACTAGTTAAATATCACGTTTAATTGGTTAGATAATTAAATGGAGAGGAGGTATGGCCACCCTGACCCTCCATCATGGAGAACGACTGCTCTGGCCAGGTTAGAGAGCCCCCAACCATGATGCTCCCTGATTTTTTGTGCATGTGTGCACATGTGCCCACACACACACACGCAAAAGGTGTTGAGGTCTGTGTAATGTGCATAGTATTGGTCAGGAGGAAAGTATCCAGGAGTACTGATGGCTGTTGGAGTGAGTAATTTGATTTTGTTATAGTAATTTATTTTAAAGTGTGCTCCTTGAGTTAGGCCTCTTGTCTTCAGACCTGTTTGTCAACAAGCCACACAACACTTCCCATCTTTAAGTCAGCAGGACTGATACGGAAAAGAAATACCCTGTAGATCAACCTATCTAGGTCCTGTGTGCTTAAGATGCTTATTGCTTTGTTCCAGCACCCTCTCTCCAGCATGCTGGAACATGTTTTTTTTGGTAACAGTTTGTGCAACTTCACTTAATGGTTTCAGTGGGCCTGGATTTTTCATTGATCTAAGTCGCATTTCGCTTTAATCCAACCTCAGCAAAGAGCGGTCATACTGAAAGGGATGTTATGAGGTAAGAATTTACTTTCTGTTTCCCATGGCAAAAAGCAGTAATAGTACCATATTGCTACAATATGTCATCACAAGCCTTGCCTGCAGTACTTTTTTAGGGTAGTCAAGAGTCCCTGAAACCACTGATTTTTCTATCCAGTAGTCTACCCAGAAGGTCTAATATGCCCCAGAAGGCTTTGTTCCTGCAGGTTATCTCAGGAGAAGCATCCAAGGCTTTCTGCTCAGTATCAGAACCATTGCAAACAAGGAAATAAGGAAAATGAAAAGATTGAGGCTTAGAAGTATGACTGGTCAAAAATCATTTGAGACTTTCTGTGGAGTTTCTTTTTAACTAAATAAAACTGAATGAATGGTGTCTGCGTTCCTTTAAGAAAATTGGTTTTAGATGACAAGTTCAGAACTGGGGCCTGGCCCAAAATGGCACACTGACAGTGGAGACTATCTAGTGGGCAGTGTATGCTATAGTCAGTCTGTTTGGTGCAAGTTTGTGTACAGATCAGCTCTTATTTCAGATAAAAAGAAAATATTAAAGAATGAAAGGAAAATGCCTATGAAAGAGCACAGTGTAAGTTACCTGCATTAACATGATGTATTAACTTTGCTTTACAAAATTAGTACATACAGCAGATTCTTTGAAATTTAGGTTTAGGACACAGAAAAAGAAATTGTAACAGTTGCATAGCTAGATTATTGTTTGCCATGGTTACTAATTAATTTTACCCAGACAGTTTTCAAATACCTATAATTTATAAGTGACTATAGTATGGCTGATTTTATTTCATTTTCAATCTTATATTTGTCTCATTCATTATCTGAAAAAAGTCACATAAAGTGGCTAGTAAAAACACCCCAATCCATGTCATTGGAATGAAATTAATTAGCATGAGGAACAGCAGGATAAAGGTGGTTGAACAATCCTGTATTACCAAGAGGAGTAGGACTAGTATATCTAGATCCTTTCTGCCTCTAATTCTGATAAGGAACCAGTCCATGATATGTATCACTTCAGGTGGCCATCCACACCAGAAATGCAACTGAGTCAGAGGGCTCAATTAGAACATGGTGAGCAACGAAGGGTCCTGTGGCACCTTATAGACTAACAGAAAAGTTTAGAGCATGAGCTTTCGTGAGTTAACTCACTTCTTCAGAAGAAGCATCTGAAGAAGTGAGTTAACTCACGAAAGCTCATGCTCTAAACTTTTCTGTTAGTCTATAAGGTGCCACAGGACCCTTCGTTGCTCTACAGATCCAGACTAACACGGCTACCCCTCTGATACTTTAGAACATGGTGGTTTCCTAAACTAATTATAATACAATTGCAATTTGTAATGTAGATGGAGCCAAACATTTTCAATAATTGACCTAAATGCTTAGTAAATTCCTGTCTTAAACATACCCATCTTGGCTGTATAAATGGGCCTTTTAAGTTCTTGGATATTTTCATTCTGAGCCATGAGTCCTGACCCCAGAAAGTGGACTTGGAATGTTGCATTGTGCAGCCCTTCAGCATAAAGTGCTAAATTGTGGCTGGTCCTATATAGAAATGCAAAGAGTCAGCCAGTGGTCACCCATACCCACTTCCAATAGTGCCAAATTTGCTTTACTATGTGAAATTGTTAGAATGCTTGATAGCACGTTAACCTACTAGTAAGAGGCTATTATTCTGTATGGCTACATCTTACACTAGTTTTGTCAACAAAACCCATGGGGCATCTACACACAAAATACGTTTTATCAATAGTTTATATTGACAAAAAAGTTGTGTAGATGCTCCAGGGGGCCCTCTTTCAACAGACAGGGCTTCTGGTTCACCGGGCAACTCTGTTTTCTGAGCTTCCGGTTGGACATTCTGTTGAGATAGTGGCCGGGCAGTCTGTACATGCTCTGTTGACAGAGCACATTTCTCTTTCAATCCACTTTTGTGTGTGCACGTGATCTGTTGATAGATATTTTGCTGGAAGATCTCTTCTGTCGACAGATTGCTGTAGTGTAGATATAGCCAATACCTTTTTACCTGTGTTGTGGAGCTACAGAATTCCTTTTTAGGGATGCCAGTTGAGCATTCTTCAAAAATACTGATTTATTTTAAATCATTTGATTAATTATTGCAGCTCTTGTTGGCAACTGAAAAATTTCATATCAGCCAATTTTGTAGCAATCTGCATATTACTTTACTATTGTGGAACCTCAGATTAGAAAAACTTAAAAAGAGGGGGGATGTGCATAAGCAATGAAAATATTAGGTTTGTTGGTCAAACTTTCCTCTCTGATCTGTGAATAAAGTGATAATCACAAATGTAAATAGTACATATCTTGGCTTATGTGATATTGGAAACATGCCCTTTAGCCTCTTTTTGAAACACTGGAATGTACAAATCCAGACTTTAGCTAGTGTCCTCAGGTTAGGAACAACCCTGTCAAGAGTACTCTTAAAAGGTTAGCATGCCATTTACATTCCTGAGCAATTTGTTTTGAAGTCAGAAGTCTGATCGCTTGATGTTCCCTCTGTTTGGATTGTCTGTTCTGGTTTAGTGCAATTTCAGTGCTATGTATAAAAATTTACGCTGTTTAAATCTGTACTAACGATGGTTTGATATACTAGGCATCTCAATGCTATCAGCATTTATTTCAATGTTACACTACGGTAACGTGGTACAGTTTATTTTTAGGTGATACAAACAATAAAATTCACTAACAAAAATGCTTTCCGGTTTCTAAAATACAGCTTCCAGTGGAAGAATCAAGCTCATTCCCTTCATGATAAATAGGAGTTGAGTCAAAGATCATTCCCAAGCCTGTTACTGTTGTAGTCAGTAGGAGAGAGGGTTGATTGGACTGAAAACTTACCATATATGAATTAATGTATGTGGTTACACCTTGGTTCCTATGACTGATACTATCTGTCTTATGGAGCCAAAACAAACACAATAATTTACAGAAAACATAGTCTCAATATTAATTTTCTTGGGTTTTTATAAAACAAATTTAGAAATAATGGCAATATCCAGAAGTATTCTATACAAAGTAAAAAATAAATCCTCCAAAACCTTTAACAAGTCACTTTAGCTACCCAATATGTTGTTTGCAAATGATAGTTTATATGAAGTCTTGTATGCAGGGAAATCTCTTATAGCAGATGAATATGAGTTCTGAAATGAATAAGACATAGTTTTTTGAAGTTGGCATTTTAATTTTTAATGAAATTCAATCAAAATGAGAGAGAGAAAGAGAGAGACAGAGAGAGAGCGAGCAAGCAGTTTGCATTATGGTTTAAGGACCCTGAGTAGTCTCTTTGGATATAGTTTTCTTATGGAGAGTGCCAGTAATAATGGCCGCTGATGCATGGAAGGCTGTCTTCAGCTTATGGTTTTCCTCACTTGGAAAATCAAAAGGTGGAGGGGGAAACCCCATGTTCTTTGGGTCACCAAGAAAAGGCATAAAAATCATGCAAGTAAGCATTTAGATTTAAGGTCGTTTTTGAGTGCCAAAGGATCCAAATTCTGCATGGGAATCAGTCAGCTCTCTGCAAATGTGAAACATGGAATTCTGAAACAGCATCTTAACAGTGGGATTTGGACAAAAGAGAGGGAGTGGAGTTAGCATCCCTACTTGTACAGGTTGAACCTCTCTAATCTGGAATTCTCTGGTCTGGCAACATGTGTGGTCCAGCATGATTTTAGTTAGGTGGATGTCCACTTATCATGGGTATGGCCAAAATACCTCTTCTTATTTGTCCAAGCTGTTGCTGTAGGGCTATGTTTTTGTAGATCTGAGATCTTGCTTGGTAGTCAGAAACTTTCTTTTGCAGCTATCCTCTTCGCAGTCTTTCCCCATTTCTCCCTTGCACACCTTCATTTATTCTTTTCATTCCACTTGACACTTTTTTAGTCAGCAGCCTGCTAATCAAGGCTTCATGAAACTGTGAAACCAGTATGAGGCTTGGTCTACACTAGGAGATTAATTTGAATTTAGGTGATTTAGGTCAAATAGGTGAGGAGTCAGTCCACACTATACGTGTCATTACATCAACTTTAAGGGCTCCTAAGGTCAACTTTTGTACTCCTACTTTTCACGAGGAGTAATGCCAAATTTGAACTTGCATGGTTGACCTTAGGGTAGTGCAGATAGAGTGCTGTGAAATTCAACATTCTTGGACTCCTGGATATGTTCCACAGTACCCCAATGTAACCACTCTGGCCATTGCTTTCAGCTCCGCTGCTCTCCAGGTGTGTAGGAAGTACCTGGGAATATTTGAATGTCACTTCCTGTTTGGCCAGCATGGCAAGCAGAGCAGGCAGCACATCTCAGAAGCACATCTGGCCATGAATTCTCAGGGTCACAGAGGAACTCCTGCATGGAGCATGCAGGAGATCCAGGAACTCATTGCTGTATGAGTGTGTGGGGGTGAATCTGCATTGGGAAAACTATGAAGCAGCAAAGAAACTCAGGCATATATGCAAAGATTTCACAGGGTATGGAGGAAAATGGCTACACCAGGGACATCCAGCAGTGCTGTTGGATAATAAAGATGCTCAGGCAGCTGTACCAGAAGAAAAAGGAAGCAAAGGCATGTTCTGGGTCATCACTGCAAACATATCACTTCTATGAGCAGCTACATGGGATTCTAGGAAGTAACCCAACCACTGTATGCAAACAGAGGAAAACAACTGGCAAAGTTCCATTAAAGTGGCCTTATGCATGCAGAAGTTTTGTAGCCACTGCTGATCATCCCATGTGTGCAGAACAATGGAGTTCCACCAGTCTGAGCTTGTTTCACGGCACCAGAACTGGTGCTCCACTGTGTACAAAGCACTGAATGCAGCCAGCCTCTCTCCATTCCTCCTTTCCAGTGTTTCATATTTGTATATATGTCTGCGTCCTCCTTGGAGTTTTCATCATTCTCATGGCTGCTTACACTCTGCACAGTGTTGTGAGGTGCTCATGATACTTGCCACAGCAGTTTTAAGTTTCCTGGTTTCCATGCTAGCCTTGAATAGTAACAGAGATAGCCAAGTATCAGAGAGGTAGCTGTAAAGACTAACAAAATAATATATTAGGTGGTGAGCTTTTGTGGGACAGACCCACTTCTTCAGACCATAGCCATACCAGAACAGACTCAATATTTCAGGTACAGAGAACCAAAAATGATCAAGGTAGACAAATCAGAAAAAATATAATCAACGTGGGCAAATCAGAAGAGCAGAGGGATGGTAGGAGGTGGGGAAGTCAAGAGTCAGATAAAGCAAAGTATGTAAAAGAGTCCTTATAATGAACCAGGTAATTGCCATCCCAGTTCAAACCATGTGTTAATGTGTCAAATTTGAATATAAAAGAGAGTTCTGCACGCTCTCTGCAGGTGATCGTTAAAGTTCCTTTTCAGTAAAGCACAGACTTTCAGGTCATTAACAGAATGTCCCACTCCATTAAAGTGCTGGCTGACAGGCTTGTGAATTAAGAGTTTTCTGATGTCTGTTTTGTGTCCATTTATAATTGGCAAAGAGTGTTTTACCATTTGTTCTATGTACATAGTATGTGGGCATTGTTGGCACATGATGGCATATATGATGTTAGTTGAGGAACATGAGAATGTGCCCTTGATTCTGTGAGTAACCTGGTTAAGTCCAATGGTGGTATCTCCAGAATAGATATGTGGACAAAGTTGGCAATGGGGCTTCTTGCAAGGAAAAGTTCCAGTATTGGTATTATTGTGGTATAGCCTGTGGTTCCTGGTGAGAATCCGCATAAGGTTGGGAGGTTGTCTGTAGGAGAGAATGCAGATGCAGAATTTCAATATGCAACAGTTTACAGGTGTGATATCTTGAAACTGTTCTTACAAATGATTTGCACTATACAACATGCACTATGGTTAGCATGCCCATGACAAGAGATGAGAGGCATAGAAGGGACCAGTTCCAGGTCTATGAAGAAGAACTCTAGGATGTTGGGAAGAACTTTCTTGGGCCTCTGCTGGTTGCCACTGTCCTCCTCTCCATTGGCCTCTTCCTCCTGGCCTGCCAGCTCCTCTCAGTTTACCCCAAACTCCAGACCAGGGCCTCCACAAGTGTCAACATGAAGAGTGGGCAACATGGTTGGGTCCCCCCAAAGAAGCACATGCAGCTGTTCAGAATAGCAGCAGGTCTTTGGCGGGGATCCAGACCGCCCGTTGGCTTCCTGCTTTAGTCCATTCAACACATTGCAGTTGAAGGTTTTCTGTGGAACTGCACCCCTCAGAACAGCATGTTAGTATTTCTGGGCATGGAACGCTTTTCCTTTTTGGATATCTCCTTGACCCCAATTATTTTCCCCTTCCTATTATTGACTACAGTAAAGTTGATAGGATCTAAGAACAATTGCATCTTTTCCTAGCTTTGATACACAATGGAGTAATCTGGTCTTTCATTTGCAAAGTATCAGAAATAAAGTTGAGTCTGCTTTTACTGATGAAATAAACGACAGCTCCCGCCTCCAGAATAAGTTGCTAGATCTGCAGGTAACTGCTAATCCTTTTGAAGAACACACTGCTTGTCTACAGTTTGTATGGTATGCTGTGGGGAGGGGCTATTTTCCAGGGTACTGAGCATACTTTTGAGGGGTAGTGCACATCCCCACTTGCAACTGGCTTCAACAAGTCGAGGATATTCAGCAGTCGTAGGAAAGTTCCAGTCTTGGCAAAATTGAGGCCTTACACAGCAGAGGAATTGTGCTAGTGTAGCCAGCAGGAGAGTTTGGACCCTAATAAGCAAAATGACTCCAGCATTCTTGTAGCTGGAGAGGATCTGAATTGTTTTCTGATGCTCTGTAGTTACTACACACACACAAAGACAGCCTGCTGCTCTGGCCCAAATAGCCACTAGAAAAGGCTATTCCACCACCCTTGACAACACTTATTTTCACTGCCACTTAACGCTCTCCCCTCCCCCTGCAATACACTGATTCTTCTTGTGACAACTTTGGTGTGATTTTTTTGGTACCCATGTGTGATGGGGTGCACAAATCATTGTGGGGGACAGCCAAGGTCCACAGAGGACTCGTGGCAGAGGGACGTGATTGAGGGTGGGAAGGGGCTGATAGCACAGCTGCCCACTGCTGCGCCAAGGTCTGCAGAGGACTCATGGCACAGGGACTCAGGTGGGGGTGGAGGGGGCTGATAGCACAGCTTCCTGGCACTATTTTGGAAAATAACCCTCCCTTCACCTCTATTCATCTTCCTGCAACTAAACCCGCTTCCATCAAGTAACAGCTTTCTTTCTGTGAAAGCCACAGTTTGATTTATTGATTCACATTTGGTGGGGAGCACAAATGATTTTGGGGAGTGGAGGTAGGTGGTATTAAAACAGAGAAATACAGCACTATCATGTGTCTGGCAGATCATTCATGAAGTTAGGTTTCAAAGCCTCCCTGATTGCTGCAGCCTCATCGGAGAATGGCCTTGTAGGTGGCTGTGCATAAGCCCTGCTCATGGCCTCAGCCTCAGAATTCCAGACATTCATAAAGTCTCCCTCCTGTATTCACAAATGTTACATAAAATACAGCATGCTATAATCACAGTGGGGACATTAGTTTTTGAAAGGTCCAAATGGCTCAATAGGCATCTGAACCTTGCTTTGAAATGGCGAAAGGCGCATTATGCCACCATTCTGCACTTGCTGAGTCTGATGTTGAAATTATCCTGCCTGCAGTCCAAGGCTCCCATATAGGGCTTCATGAGGTAAGGGGACAGAGGGTAAGCAGGGTCACCCAATATTCAGATGGATATCTCCACATCACCAATATTGATTTTCCAGTCTGGGGGAAAAAAATCACACCGAGGAGGTTTCTGTACAGCCCAGAATTTCTAAAGGTGTGTGCATCATGAATCTTCCTCGACAATCCCACATTGATGTCAGTGAAATAACCTTTGTGATATACCAATGCCTGCAACACCATTGAGAAGTACCTCTTTCTGTCTGTATACTCAGAAGCTATGTGGCCCAGGGCTGTGATGGGGATGTGCATGCCATGTATTGCCCTATCACTGTTAGGAAACCCCAGGGCAGCAAAGCCATCCACTAGGGCTTTTACATCTCCCAGGATCAGGAGAAGCCAATAGAGTGCCCTGGCTACCTGCACCACTGCAGCCACAACTGTAGATCTGCCACCCTGAAATGATGTGCCACAGATTTGCCACTAACTGGTAACTGTTGGGCATTGCAAGCTTCTACAGAGCGATTGTCGCTTGCTTCTGAACTATTAAAGTCAGCCTCATTCTTGTGTTGCCGCACGGTAGGGCGGGAGCAAGCACATCACAAAGTTTCATAAAAGTGGACTTACACATGTGAAAGTTCTGCACCCACTGCTGGCTATCCTAGGACCCCAAAACAATGTGGTTCCACCACTTTGTGCTGGTCTCATGAGTCCAAAATTGCCACTCCACTCTCAGCAATGCATCCAGGGCATCCGGCATTTTGAGTTCTTAGACTACAGTTGAACAGTTTCCGCTTCAAAATGATGATCATCATCCTCAACCATCATCTCTGTCTTTGTAGTCAAAAGAAAAAGTGCAAGACAGTCCGTGAAGTTGCCGTAATGGTATGTGCAATGACTTGAAGCATTCAAGGATCCATGCTCGTGTTAGCGCTGTGCCAGTGAAAATGGCACAATCTCCCATTTGTTTTTGCATGGTTAGTGGGTGCTCTTAATTCTGGGACAGTGCTTTGCATTCTGGGCTAGTGACATCAAACACCCACAAGCAACCATGGCAACTTTTTTTACACACAACTTGATGGTACAAAACTCCCAGAAAGCACCAGAGCTAAGGCGTTGTGGGATAGGTGTTGTGAACTTGGATAAGGAAATGGAGATGTGGTAACTTGACATGGAGAAATGGTGGGTCAAATTTCCAGAAGGTTTGAGGACACTGAATTCATAAGAACAAGGTTAAAAAATCAATTTGTTTAAGAGTCGAATTTATCTCATAGTGTAGATGCACTACTCATGTGTTAAACTATGCCTAATTAAGGAGAACTTTTGTCATTGTCTTCCATTTGTAACTTTGTGCCTATTCATGACTATGTGTGAAGGGACTTATTCCTAACAGATTTTTCTGATACCCTGGATGGTTAAAAGTACAGTCTCCCAGCTTTCAGGATTGTTAACAGTACAGTCTCCCAGCTTTCTAGGTCTCTGGCTAGTCCTTGTCCCTATATAACCTCTCTAAGGTCTGATGTGGGCCTGCAAAAGTTTAGCCTTCTCTCCCCCTTTCTCAGAGAGTACGAGGGAAAGAATATCCTTTTTATTTTTTCCCAGAAGCCCTCTCCTTCCCACTATGGCAGGTGTTTGCATCTCTTCCTTGGGTGTTTCCTTGCCAGGCTACTGTGAAGAAACTTCCTTGCAGTAGCCCCAGCCTCTCTGGCAACAATCCCTTTCTGCTTTAGGGTCTTTTAACCAAACTGCTAGTCATCACTGAGTCACAACTAGTAAAATAACTGGTCTTTCCATCAACCCCCTTTCCTGGCTGTGCACTATCCCTACATCTGTATCAACCTTTCTCCTGTTGTATATCAAGTTACCTCACATTTTGCCTTCAGGTTTCCCCAAAACGCTAATTTTAAAGCAACCCTTGCATAAGTAAGCAACTCTTGTATTTGCATCTGACCTCACATCCCTTTAATACAGCTCACATTAGGCTTTAAAGAGTGAAGCAATTCTGGAGTAGAGCATAGAAAATGCCTTGGGAGCTTTGTGAATGTAAGGCTGAGTGTAAATAAAAAATACTGTTAGAAATGCTGAAAACTGAAAAGTTTTCTTCTGAGAAACCCATCATCTAGCACTGATAATAATTTTCCCAGCTGTCACACATATAGCTCAGGAGGGTGAAGTGAGTTTAAAATACAACTTTCTTATGTTCACAGCTATACAAATGATAAAACAGGCCGTGCATAAGTTTTGAATATTGGCAGCTGTCTGACAAATTCCTTTTGCTGTGCACACATAAGCAGTGTAGAACCTTTTATTTAGTCAAGGTAAATATTTGCCTTTTAAATATACTTTATGTGAAGAAGATAATCCAGCGCAGTCTAAAGAAAACCTATTCAGTGTGGATTTTTTTTTTTTGGCCAACATGTACATAATAAGAAAACCGTCTGCTTCACAAGTCTGTAGAAATGGGGCAGCATACTAGACTAAAGATGAAGGAAAAAAACCTTGTGAAATCAATTCCTTTGAAGCTCAAATAAAAACATGGTCACACCCAGAGATTAATTATGAATAATTGGATACTGGTGCATTGGGCAACATGCATCTGAACTTTAATCCATTCAAATGAGGAAAGGAAATTAGATGAGTGGGGGAGGATTTTTCCATCTTAAAATGATCAAAATCCTTCTGTGGATTTGCATAAAGTGACAGAGAAAAAAGGGTGACAATTTCAAGTGGATAGTGAGGTCAGAAGCAACATGTGATGAACATATGGAAGTGACAGGAATTTGCATCCAGGGCTCTGTACCATGCTATGGCAAATTTTCAGTGTTCCTTATGTTTCTATCTTACCCAGTTGTGATCCTTTTTGTTTTCAGCTTAGAGCTCTATAGCTATAAAAATAGCACAATAACTAACACCCGGAACAAAGCAGGTCAGGGCAGTTCAGTTAAGTTATTCATTTGGATCCATTGGCTCTGATGCCCATGATTCACTCTCTGACTTTTACTCTATAACCTGCCTCCTAACTGCCAAGCCAAATCAAAAATGGGGTTAGTCCTGTGGGTAGGCAGCAGAAAAAACATACCCACAACAGGGGTGTGTAATCGGGGCATAATGATTTCTGATTACATTGTAGGTTCCCCCTTCCTCCTGTTTATTTCAGTGATGATGGGGACAAAAGTGGAGACAGCCTGATGCCACAAGTGGCTCAATTTATTGCCTGACAACT
The DNA here is from genome assembly GCF_033958435.1 of Carettochelys insculpta. NCBI lineage: Eukaryota > Metazoa > Chordata > Testudines > Carettochelyidae > Carettochelys > Carettochelys insculpta. The sequence goes on along the minus strand of NC_134141.1, from coordinate 24,937,878 downwards.
TACTTTATAGTCAGAATAAAAGAGCCCATGCTCCCCAAGATAGCACTGGTGTGTGAACAATAAACATCACACAACTTGCTGGGCTGGGGATCCCTCTTACCTGGGCCCCCTGTCACCCATGATCTTGGCAGCATTTTCTGAGTTAGCCCTGCGTGATAGGGCTGTAATGACAGCTGGAGAAATGTCGACTGACATCAACCATGAGAGTAAGCTGGATTCATGCTTTGCATAGCTCTGTGCTCAAAGTTATTCCCATTCTGGACAACGATCTGCTCCACACTTTTTTTTTTTTTTGGACCAATCACATCAGGACATTTTTGCCTCCTCTCTCTTACTGTAAGGCTGTGTCTACACTACAGTTTTTTTTCCCAATAATACACTCATCCCTCGCTATACCAGTACAATTGGTTCTCAACTTTCTGCTTGTAGGTGCAAGCTTGTAAGAGGGATACTAAATTATCATTAAAATACAATGTAAAAGTCTCTGATTGGTTCCTAGTGCTTGGGGAAGGAGTGGCAGCATGTGGCGCTGCTTTTGAAAGGTAAGTGAACCTCAGGTGTTGGGGGGAGGAGGTTAAAGGCTGGGGGCAACTTGGGGCCATGAGTGAGAGAGGGTTAAAATCTGGTGGTAGCTTGGGTCCGTGGGGTGAGCATCGGGGAGGGCGGGGTTCAGTCTGCTGCAGGTTTGGTGTGCAGGCCTGCAGGGGGAGTCAGTCTGCGGTGGGGTAGGTCTGTGGGGCCAGTGGGGCAGGGTCAGGCTGCTGCAGGTTGGGGCCCCAGGGCATCAGGCTGCTGCGTTTTAGGTCTGCAGGGCTGGCAGGGGGTAAGGTTGCCACAGGTTTGTGCCGCAGGGCTGGCTGCCATGGGTTTGTGCTGTGGGGCTGGCGGGGGGGGGGGGTCTGGCTGCCGCGGGTTGGGGGCCACAGGGCATCAGGCTGCCACGTGAAAGGTCTGAAAGGCTGGTGGGGGTAAGGTTGCTGCGGGTTTGTGCTGTGAGGCTGGTGCCGGGGGCGGGGTTTGGCTGCCACAGGTTTTTGCAGCAGGGCCGGTGGGGTCTGGCTGCCGTGGGTTGGGGCTGTGGGGCTGGCAGGGGTGGGGTTTGACTGCAGCGGGTTGGGGCTGCAGGTCAGGCTGCTGCAGGGTTGGCGGGGGTTAAGCCCGCGGCAGGTTGGGTCTACAGACCAGTGGGGGAGTCAGACTAAGGCAGAGCTGCGGGGAGGGGGTTAGGCTGGTATTAGTGGGGAGGTTCACTCATCTAGTGAACTAAGTAAATGTGTCCCTCATTTAAGCGAGTACTCATAAGTAAAGTACTTGTTTAATGAGGAATGAGTGTACTTTTTTCAACATCCCAGGTTGAAATAAGTTCAAAAATCACATTCACGCAGCCGCAGCATTGCAAAACAACATTCATATTAAAAAGGCCACAGTTGAAAATAAGAGCAATGAATTGTGGGCAAGTATCCCAATGTGCCTGGCATCTCATTCTCATTGAGGGGAGAGGAGGGAAACGGGGGAATAAGGGTAAGGGTTGGGAGGGTTAATAGTTGATGAAGGGGGGTTTGATTCGGGTGGGTAGTGCTGGCAAAAGTGATTACCTACCTGGGGAATTGGCTTTTAAAATTCATAGGGCTTGCAATGGCGGTGGGTGGTGGAGTGATTTGACACTTACAGGAAAAAAGCAGTAAACCTTGCAGCCCTGTCCAGAGTGATCACCCACCTGGACATGATGGGAACCCTTCCTGGCTGCCAATACAGCTGGTAATAGCTGTGCTTTGTTCACACTGATTCATTTTCAACCTTGAAATGGGGATGTGATCAACAAAAAAGTCATTTGCAGAGTTGGAGGTATTATTTTGAGGGAAAAGCTCTTATCTCATTTTTTTCACCCATGGCAGTGTGACTGTTCCCTGGTTTCTGTTTTTTTTGAATAAAGGTTAAGAGAACACCCCCCGCCCCCGCCAATCCAACCACAAAAGTGTAGACAAGCCTCCAAAGCCATCACTTCACCAGCAGTGTGATTTTGTTTACAGCTTTGGCAGTGGGAATTCACAGTGAGTCTCTGACACCTTGTCAATTGTTGAGGTTTTTTGAGAATGGTGACTACACAAGAATAGATTCTAAGGTTCTTATCAGTGTGAAATGTTTGTAGGCTTTAAACTCTCCCCTGATTCTTTGCATTGGATATGAATGAAGAAAATATGGATCAGAGAATTATATTTCAAATCAGCACATTTTTATATATAAAATGCAGCTAGACCCCATGACCTGTGAAATAATGAATCACTGATTTAGAGATATAGGTCGTATCTGAATACAAAGAAAAAATCTCCATAAATCTATGCCTCCCTTTACTCCTCCTGCATTTCAGAAGCCTTTCAGTAAAGCTTGCCAGATTTCTGTGATTCTGTTATTGACCATCTTAAACAGTAAACAGGTTGAGAGATGAAGTCATACTGTTTATCACCTATAGGAGGCTTAGAAAGAACAGCAAATGGAGCCCTTTTCCCTTTAAAATGGTAACACTTAGAGCTTCAGTATAAAGCACATGCTGGGTGGAATCTGTTCAGTTTTATCTGGTGCAGTCCTGCTGAAATCACTGGGATTATATCAGCAAAGGAGTTGGCTAAAAAACCTGGCATTCAGGTGCCACTGGCAGAAAATATTGAACTACTTTAATGAAACCTGAGCAGTGCACACATGAGGGAATTTGGGGGGAGCAGGGGTTATTTCCTTGGAAATGTTTCGGCTTTGATTAAACTGGGAGGGGGAAAAATCTTCCTAAACTTGTTGGGAGTGGAGAAAAAAGTAACTGGTTAGTTCTAGGCAGAAAGTCACTGATGCTATCCTTGTGTGTGACTCTTTTTTAAGCGTACGTGGAGAAATCCTTTGGACAGTTCCAGTATTGAAAGTGTCTCTATTGTATTGCTGCTGCTGAGATCATGTTGTTGATCTTGTTTTACAGCAGTCTTGCCTGTTGTGCACAGTACAGAATGTTCTCTTCTGTGAACTGAGGCTGAACTTCTCCAGCCCACTTTGCTTTAGGAACCACATTAATATATGGAAAGAGAAAGAGAGAACGCCTTCCTCCTGCCCCCCGCCCCCCAGAGGAAAGGCCAAATGCCCAAAAGGTTTGATTTCATCACAAGTATTACTACAAGTATTAGTATTGTCTGTGTTTAAATTGACCCCCACAAAAGGACTGAACTATAAAACGTTTTGAAGAACAAAATATAACCTGGTTTCACAGAAATGGGGGGTTTAATGGTTTTTTTGTTCTTTGATTGTATCTGTTACTGCTAAGCATCTGAGTTTCGTTTTACTTACCACGTTTCCCCACATCACACTTCTGTTTCTTTTCTAAAATAGGGAATTGAAAATGTGCTTTACTCCACCAGTGTGAAGGGCTTTGCAGAACATAGCTTCCACAAGCCACATTTTGGGAGGGGGTGCAATGGCAACAATTCAGCTGCTAATTGGGTATTCATCCAAACTTAGTTTTTTTTTAAGGAGAGAACCTTGGCGATAGCTTTGCTCTTTGCTGGGTTATCAGTATTAAAGAATTCATGGAAGCTAGAAGAGTGGTTTTAACCTGCTGCAGCAGAATGTGGTGATAACTCTATTGTCAGCATTCCACTGGAATTCTGGGACATTCATAAGGATGTTACAAGTCTAAGATTCAGCACATTATATAGTATACTCAGCTGTTTGTAAGAGGTTAATTTCAAAGTCATGTGACAGGCAATTCACTAAACAGAAGTAATAATTTTATGTTTAATTCAAATAGATTTGCATGAACCTTGGACTATGTAAAATCTTTGCCTGTCTCTGACAACTCAGTTTTGCCTAAAGAGAACTCTTAATCTTCCCTGTCTTATCTTGCACCAACCTTTCCTTACTACCTTGTTTCTTACTCACTGTGGGCAACATCCAGTGTAATGAAAGAGGTATTCGGGCTCAAGCAATTTTTTTATGTGCACAACTGGTTTAGCAAGCCCAGAGGTGCCAGGCCCTTCAGGGTCCATCCATACTCCAGCTACAGCTCAGGCATTGACGCACCTCACATGGACCTGTGCTGTCAGCCTCCACTGCTTACTTCTTAAGTTTTCAGTTTAGCACCTTCGTGCTTTCTCCTGTGCTATGCCACATTAACATAGATGAAATTTTCAGTGTCACTGACTTGCACATTTTGCTGAGAAAAGTTTCAGCCAAAATCGCCTAGTTCTAGCTTCAGCTACTTTCAACAGTTCTTTTCCAGGTTCCCCTCCCAGTCAGGAGATTCAGGAGGCTTTACCTGATCCATTTTGCTGACACTATAGCTTGCCAATGTTACAAACACACAGGCCATGGAGCTGGGGCAAGGTGTGGGTGCAGTACCATAGGCCAAGATCTGGCTTGTTTTTGGTCCATCATAGCCCAGTTCTGGGCATGTAATCTGATGGTTCTAGGGCCAGAAGGGAGCATTACTGAGGTAAGGTGGGCCCCACTTGCACGCTGGGGCAAAAGGCTATGGGTACAAGAGGGAAGCTGGGGCTAGCCTCAGAAGACAGGCGTTGCTGCAGTGTAAATACAGTATAGATTTGCTCTCCAGTCCTCCCCTGGCTCCTCCCATCCCTGGGGGCAGGACTGGCGCTTCTACCACTATGCCTCCACACTTTAAATGATGCTCCATGGCATCTGGGCACATGAGAGCTGGAAAGAGAATGACCTTTGTTTACACTTTAGTGTTGGTCACAAAAAATGGATTAGGACTAAAAAGGGTTAATATTGGTGTCACATGGCAGGGGATCAGACTCCATTGACTCCAACAGGAATGTTGCACTGGGCTAGTGTCATTGTCACCATACTGTTGTGCCTAGATTGGTGATTGAGCTGAGCAGACCCCCATCACAAAATAAATTACATGGCACTATATTTGCATTTAGATGGCTGCTATGGTGACAGGCTGATGCCATCCAGAGGAACTGTAATAATGGATGGGGTACTGCCTCAAGTTTGTTACAATGTAAACGAAAAGACCTTTTTTAAGATAGTGCCTAAGGAGGTAAGGTCTGAAAACACCCTCCCCACTAGTTCAAAGGTAGAATTAAAAGCTGGATGCTGGAGTCTGCATTTTTTTTTTTGTAAGAATCTACTCTGGTGGACACTGAGGTTGACAGCTAAACCCACAACATGATGGAGAGTGGGAGGTAGTTGGTGGGAACAGGTAGATGGCTAACATCTCCACGATGATGCATATGTAACCTCTCTCCCCTACTGTCTCACAATCCTCAGATGAAGGGAGCCCTGTGCGATCCATATCTTACACAGTGATGATGACTGCCATGTACCCCCACAGCAACTTCAAGCATTGGTGAGACTCCACAATTCTTACATCTGGGTGATAGCATAAATTGTGACTTTACAACAACATGTTGTTTACAATAGATAAAATTCCATTGCTTCTCTGCTACCCATCAGGGTTTGTTTGCAACTTATTCTATATATGCCCACCTGGTTGAACCAGCTGCCTGGGAGCCTTAGGCCTGACTTAACCAGGGTCTCTAATATCTAAGAGTTTCTCTTGACTTTGACGAATAAATTGTCAGCAATACTCTTTCTTCTCAGTGGGTCTCCTTGGAACCTCCGGGAGGAAAATTTGCCAATGTAGTTGGCATAGCTATATGATTCTTGAAATAGACTGATTGGTACAGAATTGTTTGCAAGTGATACTGGCAAAGCCAGCATTATTTGGAATTGTATTGAGACTGATGATATGCTATACCCAGAACCAGCAAATGCCAACAGGAACTGCTGATTACTTAATGCTTCTGAAAAATCAAGGTACACATTGAACATCCATGATCCAAGATTCTCTAGCACCCAGGAGCGTGGTTCAGGAGTGCTGTGGGTCAGCACTGATTTCTCCTAGCCTGGCAAACTCCCTTCCTAGGGATCGATCAGGTCCCAAGGGTGCCAGACCAGGAAGGTTCAATCTGTATTATTTTAGTTTGCCTGAATGTGGACTTAAGAATGTAATTTTAGAGTCCTTTTGTAAATCTTGACACTGAACAATGTGTTGTTACAAGTGCTATTACAAGCACTGTTGTCTGTAGAATTCTCAGCTTTCTGAACCAATAGTGTAGTCAAGGGTAAATGTTTAGCCACTTCTTTTTTTTACCATGACACCACTGGTCTAAACTAAAGCTATTTCTCCAAACAAAAGAGCAGTCAAATAGCACTTTAAACACTAACAAAATAATTTTTTTAGGTGAAGAGCTTGCGTGGGACAGACCCACTTCTTCAGATCATGATCTGTCCCACAAAAGCTCATCACCTAATAAATTATTTTGTTAGTGCTTAAAGTGCTACTTGACTGCTTTTTCGTCTTGATAGAATAGAGACTAACACAGCTAGCTCTCTGTCACTATTTATCCAAGGACATTTTAAAACTCCGATTTGTCTGTCAAAGTCCTATATCTCAAGACTGCCTCTCCCAATTAACCTGAAACTTAAACAAACAAACAAAAAAAACCGAAACAAAAAACCAAACAAAACCAAATTCTCTTCTTGCTAGGGATCATATACAAGACACATCTGTCAGGCATGATTTTTCTCTCCACCCTCACCAAGCTAGTAAAAACACTCTCCTTAAAATGAGAAGCAGGTTACAAATAGAGAATTCCTGCCATGCCTTGTTAATAACATTGGATGGCATTAGTTTTGATGGATACTTTTGAGAGGGCTTTAGTGAATGTAGTAGGAAGAATAGTCCCTGCAGACCTATTGTTATAATTAATAAAAATCTCACTTTTGCTTCTGTAATATTACAGGCACATTTTTTCACGATGTCTTCATTTACAAAAGCAAATAATTACAGATGGACTCCCTGTTATATCCAGAAATAGCTTCAAACCCTCATTTGCCATTGCAAATAATCCTACCCTTAGTTAATTTGCAAAGGGAGGATAAATTAAGACCTTTTAAGCAATCTTACCAAAAATTCCTGTATGAGCCAAATATCTTTAACAAATAGTACAAGTGACAAGGTAAGCTTGGAAGAGTACAGAATGTTAAATAGATTACGCTGAACTCTGATACTTTTTTCCCTTCACTGCCAAAATCTCTCCTTAAGCTGCTGAGGTTTCTCCAACAATACACAAATGCAACAGCCTGTGAAAACTTGTATGTGTTAAGACCAGGCAAATGGAAATGCCTCACTTAAAAATATCACATGAAGACAAAAACAAGATAACCAAGTCATTCACCCAAAGAGTGTATATTAAACAATGCATGATGTGGGCATAAGCTGCTTAGAGTATGCTCTTGAAACACACTTGGGGCCTGAAAAAGAGGAACATTCTTTGTGCCATGCTGGTTTCTGATTTTCTGCCTTATCTTGTCTCTAGAAGAGACAGTGAAAAGATAAAATCAAGAAAGTCTAGTACTAAAAGTGCCATGATTTATAACAGCAAATAAAATTCTAAACTACAAGGAAAGCCAATCCTTTACTAGCAGCACCTCAGTCCACATTTTAGTTCTTTGAATATTGGCTGGTATCAGGTGACTAGTTAAAAGGCCCAGATTAATAATTCTTCCCTACATTACACTGATACAACCTCACTGAAGCTGATGGTTTTGTATTGGTATAACTCAAAGGAGACTGTAGCTTCATGTGCCCTTTTCTGGATAAGACCAGAGGCTATGAGAACAGATAATCACTTTAAAAGTTTAAAAACGTGGTAGTTTAAAGGTGTCCTTTCAATTTGAAAACTACACTTCTGTCTGAAAACATGTTTTCCTGCTGTTTGTTACAGGGAATAGCTACACTTGTTACAACTAGAGGACCTTAAGTTAAAAAAGGGATGGATGTTTGTTTTCAGCTGTTTACTAGGTGAAGGACCTAGATTATAGTCAGTTTGACTGGTTTCCTTGTATAGTCAGTCAGTCAGTCAGTTTCTCTCTTGGAAGGTCTTTCATGTAAGAGGTGTTGGAAATCTTTTTTTTAAAAGAAGGCTGATTTGTAAAATTGCAAAATTGTTAGAGAAGACTCCAGAGCAATTGGGGCCTTCACAACTAGTTTTTAAATAGGTTTAAAAATTGACAGATTTTAAGCTGACAATATCTCTTTAAAATTGGTGTGTGTAATTACCTCCATAAAGAAACAGATTGGGTCTGATTCTGGGGATCTTGCTTAAATTAGGAACACTTCAAAGTAATGGTTGTATAAACATCATTGTACAGAAGCCTAAATGAGAAAATTGGGTTTGTCATTCACATTTCTGGTGAAGTGCTAAATCCACCATAGTTATTCTATATCTCCCTCTCCATGTAGCTGTTACTATTGGTTTTGTTTCCAGTGACATCTAAGTATCTTGCTATTTGTGTGAACTATCTCCATTTGAACAAGCACTCAGTTGAAAATCACACTGTCAGAATTTACCATGTCCTTATCAGAAGCACATCTGAATGTTGTGTCACCATTTCATTGATACAAGTGTGCCAGAAGGTGGTCTTTTAATATTTAACTGACTTGAAGATAACCATTTCCAAAGAATTATCAGACTATAGTAAAAAAAGATTCTTAACAGAAAATACAACCAGTTGTCAGACTGGCTTGGCTTGGTGCTTTGTCATGTAGGCTGGTAAGTGCTCTCACCTTGGGCCTTACCTTGAAATGCCTCAATTAAATAAACCAGGTGGTGGAGGTGAAAGAAAAATCTACATTCATCATTGCTAGGGCTGGAAGCATTGCCTGTTATTAAAGTTGATTGGAACTTCTTATTATTAGAGCACGTTTTCAGCTGCTTATAGATTTTCCAAACTTTAAATGTTTTCCAAATGTTCACTGCTAGATATTTGCCTGAGGTTTCATTTTTCTGGAAAATTGCATCCAAAATGGTTCAACCATTTTTCAGAAAGAGACTAAGGAAAAATGCGTTTTGCCAACATGAAAAGACTCTGATGACACTTTTTTTTTTTTTTTTAAATCTCTAAATCCCCAGTGCTTTGGATCAGAGGTTTGATATTTGATGTAGGAACTTTGTGTCAGGGATGTGCCTTTTGCTATCTGTGGGTAAATTATCTAATTTTGGTCAAGTTGCAGGCTTTTCAAACTAAAAAAACAGCTTGCACGTGTTCAGTAAGTAAAAGTTTTGATTTTAGCATCTAATTTCCCTAAAATTCCGCATGCACTGAGCGTGCCAAGGCTGAACAGAACCTTGAAATGCTGGATCTACAGTCTGTGGGCCTGACTAGATGCAAGTAGTCAATGCCAGAATTATGATGTCCTGTTTAACTTTCATTTGGCCTTATGTGTATGCATTATAATACAAACTTTATTTTCTTGGTGACATATTATTATTTTCATGGACCTCTGTCTCATTCAGTACACACAGTAGGCTTACTCTGTGGATGGCTCAGAGATGAATACTGAAGGATAGTGTTGTCTGCTGGACCCCAATGCCATTTGTCACAGAAATTGGAAGGTACGCAGTGAATCAGGCAGAGGTTTGCAGGGAGCAAGTGCTACCCTGGAGAACTGGATTCTATCCTTACCTCTGCCACAGAGTTCCTGTGTGATGCCAGGCTAGTCACTTACAGCAAACTTTTCACCCTATGGTAAGATCATGAACTGCATGTTCATCATTCTCTGTGCACCCAACATAAAACACGTGGTCTCATTTACAGAAGTGCTAAGGACTTGCAGGTACAACTGAATTCAACATGAGCTGTGCTTCGGACATACAAAGTGCTGTGTAATGCTAATTCAGGTTCCTAGGCCTTTCTAATTGAGCACCCAAATCAATAGATATCTCTGCATCTTATCTGTAAAATGTAGGTAATCTATTTCTTATTTACACTAGGTTTTTGTGAAATAAATTCAGGAATGTTTGTGAAGCTTTTGGCTACCATTGTGAAAAGTGTCCCAGAAAAGGCTATGGAGATATTAATAGTTCTATAGTCAGAGCAGGGTTTGAATAATGTACAGTAAATAAGGCATAGTATCACACATTTTCCTTGTTAATACTGAATAGCTGCTCATTAAGTGATCAATATCTATTTTGCGTATGGGGAAAATAGATTATATCACACAATTAAACATTGTTTCATAATGTATATGACAAGAAGGACAAATTGAGATTGAACAAGCAATCTTAATTTTGATATTTCCTGATTTTTTTGAATGTTAGTCTTTGTAACCAAAGGACTGCTCATACTAAATCAGGGTTGATGTTCTGACCCTTTGGTAGAGTTACACAAATAATGCAAAACGTTCCACAAATCTGTTTACATGTTTCAAATAATTTTGTTTTGACTGTGATTATTTTGTGGGTTTTTTTTTTTTGTAACTGAGCCTGCTTGACTTCTATAGCTAAAAACCTTTATCACTTCCACTAAAGGACCAAAGAGCCAGGTTTTTTAAAAGTCTTGAGGCCTCTAAAGTCACAGATAGGCACATACCAGGATTTTCAGAGGCCTCTAAGTGGATAACTACAATTGACATCTGTTTACATCTTTAGGGGCATAATAGCCTGTAAGAATCTCTGTCCAACTCCTACTGATTAGTAAGGGAATACTCATAAACCTTTTATATGGCCTGGACATCAGAAGGGGAATAAAACTGACATTCTTAGTGAAATATATATTATATATATACACATACACACACACAAGCAAGTAAGGTATTAAGGCAAAAGATATTAAATGAAACAGACAATCTCAAGTGACAATTCCATATTCTGTGAATACTCTGCATTTCAAACTAGTATTTGTAATTATTCTCATTAGAAACTTGAATCTGAGTTATTCCAGTCCAGTATAGGGAATGTAAACATACCGTGTGTCCTGTGTGCACGTAGCTTGAACTGCAAATACAGCTGCTTGCAAAAAATCTAAAGAAATACAAATATTCAAATAGTGCCAAATAATTTCAAACAATGAAATTGGAGTAAGTCACAATCTGTTCATGGATAATTTGTGATCATCACAAAATGAATTCTGTAGCCATTATAAATGATTGGCCACTGCTAAAAATGGTTTAAAGTCACAACTATTTAAAGAGGAAGGGAGCCCTTAAAAATCAGGGGTCCCATACAGATGTTACTGAAGATAAGAGCCTACTCTCTTGATTATTCCATGTTTTCAAATGGTGGGGTTTTAAAAACCATGCAGACTATAACAAACTGTGTTGTCACATCATCTGCTTTGTTTCTGTGAAGTCAGTGTACAAAAAAAAAGTTAGCAAATGCTTGGATATTGCAACACTTTAGATACCATAGGAGGGTATTTTGAAAGAACTTTTCTATCATGTAAACAATAACCTTCAGGGAAGAGTTGCCACATCATGACAGGATGTTTTCAGGGGGCATCTGTACAAAAATGCTAAAACCCTCATAATACCACATGGTGTGAACACCACAGGTATCTTGAGTGGATGATTGCCCAAACTCTGTCAGTTTTTGTGGCCTATTAAATGCTGAACATAACCATATTCTTTCTGTGCATCTAAATCTAGGCAAATTTAAGACAAGACAATCCTTAATCTGTTTAAAGATGCCATATCATAACACATTCATAGAGGTATTTCATCTTAGAGATCTTGCAAAATGAATACATCTTAGTCAATAGCATGAGAAGAGGCGGCAATGGGGCCAACAATCTTGCCAGACCTGTGGACAAGGCTGGGGGGGGGGGGGGGGGCTCTGTTCCGCATCCCCAAGAAGGGGCAAGATCTTGTGCAGAAAGGGTGGGTTGGAGGGCAACAGTTCGCAGAACCACCTGGATCACAATGCACCAGCCCTGCCAGCCCTCTGTACTGCATGACACTCTGGTAGTGATTTCTAAGGCTTGAGGTTCTGGCCACTGCTGCTCTCGCAGTAGCAATGGTGGTGCTGGGAGCTCTGAGCCCTTGGGCAACTGTCCATTTTGCCCCTCCATCAGCAAGCCTAAGAGGCTGACTTCAAAGGCAGCTGCTGACCCAAGCATACTGGACTCTTAGGATCTAAGTGTGAAGAGAAGCTAATACAGTGCTCTCAGGGTATACCACCAAACCATAACCTATTAAAATTTCCTTTTCATCCAAATGGTAACCCTTTCACTACTGTTCTCTATTTTGTCCTTTGCGCTTGGAAGCTATGGTTCTCCGAAATGCTACCAGGTCAAAGGACATATACCTGCTACATGGAACACTAGTGCTGATGTATTTTCCTTGATGTGTCAGCTTCTTGAGGCAGCAACACCAGTGTGGGCAAATACATGCCAAATGGAATTTGAATTTTCCTGAATACTCACCTAGTCAGATCCCATAGCAGCCTGTTTTAACATAAGCAGTGCACTCTACCATGCTTTAGTCATTGTATAATAGAGAAGTGGTGGGTGGGTGTTTTGTATTTGTAAACAGTGATGGTGCGATGTGTGCCAACAGTTAGTTGTTTTAGTTTTTGTCATTCTAAATCTAAGGGGTATAATGTAAAAATTCAGGATGACATTTTCACATGCGTGTATTTAGCTTTAAATTGACTCCCCCCCTCCCCCCAAAATCAGGTCACTATTAGTTAGGTGATTGACTTTAGGTATGAAAGTTTTGCCCTCAGTAATAAAATAAGTATTGTATGTCTCTCTAGTGCCTTGATGCAGAGAAAAAAAGAGCAAGGGGGAGCGGTGGGGGTGGGGGTTGGAAAAAAGAAGTAACTAACTCCTATTTCAATGCCAAATTCTGGTTATGTTGCCAAATTTACTAGCATTGCAGAGCTATAAGCAAGCTCAGAATTTGCCCCTAACAGGCTGGCAGGGTCTATGACCTTGAGCAGAGATTGTGTGCGTTTATGTTAACTGATGCTATTGGCCTGAGTTATCATCTTGACTTAAGCTCTGGAGTAAGTCCTGCTGACTCACCATGGCAGGTGCAACTTGTAAACCACTAGGATATAAAAAGTGGACAAAGGTCAAGAGAGTGTGGTACAGGAAAAACCTAAGAAAAGATAGACGTGGGGTTAATTTTAGCTTGATGTTTACATCCTTTTGCTCTTATCTGAGGTATCCCTAAGACCAAATTGCAGGAAGGATATAAAGTTGACCTTAGACCTTGTTTGGATCTGAATGGGAATTTCAGAATGCCAGACTAGATGAGTAAAAAGGTTTTGCAGATAGCACACAGCACTGCTAACTTGATGAGAGATGAACCTGTTGGTTTATTTATAGGACCAGATTTTGCTCCCAGTTACAGGGGCAGCCACGCTGAGTAATTTGGGTGGCTTCAACAGAATTACTCCAGGTTGATACCAATTTAACTAGGAAGAGCAGTTAGCCCTTAAAATTGGTTTGCTCATTTCTGTATCACAATAGTTTACCATAAGTTCATCACAGACATAGAAAAACCTTAAGAAATAAAATATTACCTCCCTCACTGCATTTGTATCAGATTGTAATCTTTAGCAGGATCACGATTACTGCTTTTTTATTTACACTGGGATAGTGCTTGGATACTCCAGCCCCAGAAATGCTGGCCTTGCTCCTGCTCCCAGTTAAGTCTTTGACTAATGTCCCACAGATTGCAATGAGAACAGGAGCAAGCCAATTAGGAATGTTTCTTGTTCAATGAGTTTATGTATTGTATTTGCACACTATATTTGGGTTTGGTGTTAGCCTGAGAGCACCAGAAAAAGAGCGAAAGAAGTGGAAGGAGGGGAATTTAATAATAATAGTATTACAAAAAACCCAACGAATGGTGGTCCCTAATTTTCTGATATTTCTCTTGCTTCTGAAGCAAGATCAAAAGGAGGACAGGTAAAGGTTCCCTTAATTTGTTGGGCTGGGCTGAACCTGGTACAGGTTGTAGCATCCTGAATATACACATGGATGCAAAATGCTCATGGTTGGCTGTCCTGGTGGCTGGGGAGTGCTGGGGCTTCCTTATATAGTCCTTGAGGAATAGTCTACCTTACAAATACTAGAAGTTCCAGCTGTGTGGCAATTTGGTGGGTTACCAAGCAGCTCCAGAACGTGGGAACTTTGACTCCTTGGCAGCCTTCAGATGGAGTGGTTTGTGGCTTGAAACCCTTGGAAATGAGCAAGCAGATATGACAGGCTTCCACTGGAAATCTTCCTGGTTTCCATTCAAACTTTTGTTGGCAATAACACAGATTCTTGTAGAATGGCTCAATTCTAGAGTCAGCATTTTCCACATGCCCCATGTGGCAGAAAAAAGGCTAAAGTTGTTCCACTGGAGAATTGCCAGCCAGCGCTAATCAGAATGCATACATGCAAGGGTGCAAGAGACCCCAGCTTCTTCCTTTGGATCCACTGTTTGTAAGAATGAAGGATTTTGGCTGTTTTTTGTTTTTTTTTTAAAATAAACACATTACTATGAGACAGAGTGTCGAGAATTCAGACCAAACACACAGGGCTGGTGACAGACTTTACCAGGTTCTAGGACAACAGTTAAAGTTGTAAGCCGTAAGCTGGGATTGTAGAAACATAAGTTATGGGCCACCTTAATAATAGGTGTTGCCTATAATTTATAGCTCAAATTAGTGATATGTGACATGTGAAGAGAGATGCTTTTATTGGAAGTACACATGACTATTGTGATGCATGTGAAAAATGGAAATAAAACAAACATCCAATATTTTCCTTTAAACACTTGGCCTTTCACAAGGCTAGAACACCTCAATCTGTATTCAAAGGCCTTTCACTCCACCCGTCAGCATTTGTAATTCTAAGCACTGCTAACAAGGGTCTCTGGGAGATGCTCACAAATGCTAGTGTTATATGTTGCTCACCTTATGGCAACAGGACAGAAAGATTTTATCCCAGTCTGCCATTCCCATTCACTTCCAATGTGTCTTCATGAGTATTGCTTCTTCTGCCAATGTCTCCCGCCCATCCTCTGAAAGCTGACAAACAATTTCTGCACTGTGCACTGGCAATATTCTGCTGCAACTCATCTTGTGCATTGTTGCTGCTAACGGTGTGCCAGGTGACCATATGCTGTTCCTCTGGCCTTCCTAATTCCTAGTCATGCCACATTGTTTCAGCTTCCCCACCTGCCTCTCAACTGGGGTGTGATTGCTAGGGTTGTGAAGCGTCCGGTTATTGACAGAATGAAAAGGAGCTCTGGGAGCTTCTGTCAACATTGCTGATCAGACTGCTAAAAATATGGTCAGTTGTGCAGTTGGGGGGGCTAGGGCTAGACTGCTACCTGCCTTGGCTCCATACAGCTCCTGGAAGCAGCTGGCATGTCTGGCTCTTAGGTCCTGGGAGGCCCTGGGGGCTCTTTGGACTGTCTCCACCCCAAGTGCTGGCCCTGCTGTTCCCATTGGCCAGGAACCAAGGAGTTGTGGGGGCAGTGACCTTGGGCAGCATGCAGAACCCTCTGCCACTTCAGTTAAGAGCCTGACATGTCAGTTGTTTCCAGGACTGCACCCCAACCCTCTGCCCCAGCCCTGAGCCCCTACCTGTACTCCAAACCCCTCATCCCTGACTGCACCACAGAGCCTGAGCCTTCAATCCTGGCACCTCAATGCCCTTCCCTAGCCTGGCACTCCCTCCTGCCCCTGGTACTCCGTGGGGAAGAGGGATCATTTTTATGTAATTAGAAAATTGGTGACCCTAGTGACTGCAGTCATTATAGAAAGAATAACCTCTACAAAGGGGGGAGGATAAAGGGAGTCTCAAAAGTCTGTGCTAGGCTTATTTGTCCAACCAACCCTGTCTTTAATCACCCCAACTTCATTATTCTGAGATAAATAAATGTGCCCTAGCAGCTGTATTTCAGAGGCAAAACAGTGACATCCAGTGGCCACTCAGAAGAAAAAAAAATATGTTGTGAATACAGTGTAGTTGTCCCAGATGGTAGCCAGACTGGTCTCAGGATATTGGACTGTTGATGGGGTTGGGGTAATAACTGTTATTCGACTAGCTACTTTTGGTGAGAAAGACAAGCTTTTGAGACACCCAGAGCTCCTCTTCCTGAAAATACTACTTACTCCTATTACCTCCCTAGTATGTAGTGAAACCTGTCAAGGACTGAGGAAATCAAGATGGATCTGACCAAAAATAGGTCAGTGGGCAATTTGATGGCAGATGAAATTCAGTGTAGATAGATATAAAGCAAGATATGAAAGCACCTGCTTGAGCATACCCTGAAGAATAGCCTTTAACTTGCCAGGTTCTAGCTCTATGAGGCCAACCTTGAAACTGGGTGATTGAAGATCTGTAGTGAGGGATGAAGCAGAAATTAACAAATGAAGAAAGTTTGAAATACTCATCTTCATTTCTCTAACATGTATAGTACAGTATGTTTCCATAATGTCTGTTTTAATGTTTCAATATATTTAATGTTGGCAACCCTCATAATTGTACTGTGAGGTTTGTGTTGAAACAACATAAGGCTCTGAAATGAATGACATGTCCAATTAGTTATAGTGAACTGGCCTAACCCTCAGAGAAAAGATCTAGCAGCCCTGATTTATGGACAGGCATACACAATATCAGTCTTGCCCTCGATATCTCTTTCAATACTTCAGTCAGTCTCTCTGAGACATTCAGGTCCAACTGTGCTTTTTATAGATCAGTGCCATATCTCATCTATCGCTGCACAATCTTCTCCCTGTTCATGAGCACTTCTTCATTCTCATCTTTGATCACCATCTGCTTCGGTTGCCATTTTCTATTACTATTCCTGATTGTCTTATACGTCACCCTGGTCTTACATTCACCATAATACCTCTCGATATCTTCACCTTGCTCCTCTAACCATTTCTCCATATCCTTTCTGGCTGCTTTCCTTACCTTGTTGCATTTCATCCCATATTGCTGTTCTGCCATCTCAGAAACATCTCTTCTGATAGTCAACGCTCTTTTCTCTTGAACCAACTTCAGTGTCTTCTGGGTAATCCACTTCTTATTGATCTTTTCTTCTTCTGGAACAGTCTGCTCAGTTGCCTCTTCTGTAGCGATGGCTATCCCTGCGACTCTCTTATTTAGGTCTTTCTCTGTGGCGATATTCTTAATCTTCTCTTTGAATGCTGTTCTGTATGCATTCCCTGCTTGTTCCTCACATAGCTTCACCACATTTCTTCTTTTCTTAAACTGTGTCTTACATTTTCTTTTGAGTTTGATGTTTGCAATCACTAGACTGTGGTCTGAGTCTATATCCGCTCCTTGGGAGGTTCGGCACTGCTGTACTGATGTTATCCATCTTCTTCTTATCAAAATCTTATCTATCTTGTTCTTGGACATCCCGTCATTTGATCGCCACGTCCACTTCCTACAGTCCTTTTGTTGGACTCTCGTGTTGCAAATCACCATCTCATGCTCTGTAGCAAACTCTAACAGTTTCTTACCTCGTTCGTTTCTTTCTCCATATCCAAACCTTCCCATGACTCTCTCCCAAACTTCATTATCTGTTCCATCCTTCGCATTCCGATCTCCTCCAATGATCAACACATCTTTCTTCGGTATCTCCTCCACTGTCTTTGTCAAGTCTTTATAGAATAGCTCAATCTCTTCTTCTGTACTGTCCAACGTGGGTGCATACACCTGAATGACTGAGATGTTGAATGGTTTTGCTTCGAATCGCGTGACCATCATTCTTGCACTCACCGGTTTGTATCCTAATAATGCTCTTCTAGCTGTTTTGCTAAGAAGGAATCCAACTCCTGCTTCATGCTTCGTTTCATTTCCTGACCAAATGACTTCACAATTGCATATCTCTTCTGATCCCGTCCAACGCATCTCTGCCAATCCAAATATATCACATCAGTATCTCTCCATCTCCTTCTGAATCAGCTCTAATTTTCTAGCTGCCCACAGTGTTCGGACGTTCCATGTTCCAATGGATAGCACATGTGTTAGGTGTAATTTTCTTTCAGTAACCAACTTATCGACCCAACCCCAATCGCTCCATTGATATCACGGACCTTGTTTATCTGGGTGACATCCAAGCTGGCATCATTTAACATTTAGTTGTACTGGCATCAGATTTCATTTGTATTGTTGTTTGACTGTCAGTGCATCGACACACATCTGACCAACACTCCTCCTTCATCCAGGCTTGGGACTGGCATGGAGCTCTCGAAGGAGGAAGTAGAAAAAGCAGTGAAATGACTAAACAACAAGAGCCCTGGAAATGATAAGATCATGGGAGAGTTGATCAAATATGGTGGAGAAAGCATGATTCAGGAAATACACCAACTATGTAATATAGCATGGAAAGAAGGGAAGGTGCCTAAGGAATGTGCTAGTGACAATACCCAAGAAAGGAAGTACATTGGAGTGCAAGAACTACAGAACGATTGCCCTAACGAGTCATCTAGGTAAGGTGCTGCTGATAATACTGACTGAGAGATTAAGATCGCAGATAGAAGAACATATAGCAGCCAAGCAAGCAGGGTTCAGAAAAGATAGAAGTACTATACAGCAGATAGTGGCACTAAGACTGATAGCGGAGAAATCTCAACAAAAGAACAAACATGTATTTGCTTGCTTTGTCGATTTTCAAAAGGCATTTGACAGTAGAGATCAGAAAGTGAATTGGGGGGTGTTGGAGTCGTACAGAGTGGATAGCAGACTGATATGGTTGTTGAAAGATATCAATGATAATGTGGAGGCAGCGGTGAGAACATGCGGAGAGTTGGGAAGTTGTTTTAAAACAAGTAGAGGTAAGAGAAGGAGATCCAATATAGCCAAGTGTCTTCATCACACATCTGGAGAGAGCAATGTACAAGATCAAGGAAGAAGTAGAAGGGATATCTGTGCACAGGAGAAAAATTAACAACTTGAGGTTCGTGGATGTATAGTTATCATTGAGGAAGATGAGGAGAAGCTAGCAAAAATGGTGCGGGTGTTAAATGAAGAAGGGAAGTGGTACAGACTGATTATGAACATTGGTAAAACAAAACCAATGGTATCTGGAGATAAGGAAAGAAGATCAGTGTCAATGGTACTGAACTAGAAAATGTAAAGAAGTTCACATATCTGGGGAGCAACATAATGTATGTTCTTCATCGAGTGTCCCCGTGGGTGCTCCACAATAGGTGTCGGGCTCGCCCGGCGCCGCAGATTGGAAATCTTCCAGCAGTTTCTCCTGGATCGCGCATGCGCCGGCGCGCGCCACTCCCTTGCGCGTCCCCGGCCACATGCGCGATCTGGTCCCCGCTAGTTCCTTCTCAACCGCCATCGGCTGCAGACGGAATCCACTCAGGCTACGGCCAGAGTCAGATTAGACAGTGTTTCTACGTGTAAATTTTTTTTTTTTTGAAAAAAAAGAAAGAGGGGACAAAGAGAATACCAAAAAAAAAAAAAAAAGAGAGAGAGGAGCGGAGAAGAAGAGTGGACGTGAAGGCCAGTAGGCTGCCCGCTGCCCTGCAGGCTGGTGTCCGCGATTCGGGGAAACAGGCACGGATTATGTGCTAAGTACCCTATTAACAGTAAAAGACTCACCGCGATGGCTTCTTCAGGCTTTAAAAAGTGTGAGTCCTGCCGTGAAGCTATGCCGGCCTCCGATGGGCATAGTGAATGCATCCGATGCCTGGGGGAATCACACGTTACCCAGAAGTGTTCCCACTGTGCTCAGCTCACAGCCAGGGCCAGGAAAGACAGAGAAATGCGTCTTAAAATGCTCTTGTTTGATAAGGCCCTCCAGCCAGACGTGCCGGAGAGGCAATCAGAAGGGCCCTGTGGGTTCCACAAGAGGAAGGCAGCTTCTCTGACCCCCTCAGTACAAAAACGGAGGAAGCTCTCCCCAGCTCGATCCCTACCAGCGGTTTCAGCGAGCGGGACGGGCGGAGCATACAGCCCCCAGCTGCATACTCAGGCAAGGGGCACCGCGGCAGCGCATGTGGCAGAGGCTGAGCCTCCGATTACGAAACAGCCGGCATGCGCGGCGCCTAGAACGTCGGCCAGGCAAGCACTGGAACCGGCGGCACCGACCCCCGCGGCACCAACGGTGCAGGGCCAACAGGCACGGAGCCTGCAGGCACCGGAGGACATTATCCACACGGCACCGCAGCTGAGCACGGCGCCGACAGCGGGGACGAGATCCCTGGCACGGGAGGGGGCAGTGCCAGCCCCGCAGGGGAGGGGAAAGGCAAAAGCAAAAGCCCGGCACCGCAGCCCTTCTCCGGACAGGGCTGCGCTGCTGCTAACAAGCAGCCCTCCCCCTGTGCTGCACACGCCGCCCAGAAGGCCTGGGTCTCCACCAGCCTATCCAGAACCACCTCCTCCGTTCCTCCAACCAATGTCACCATGGCTTGGGCCACCTTCACCCTTTCTGGGATTGGATCCACTGGAGTACTATCACAAACCAGTGTCACCGCTATCTGTGTCATCACGGAGGTCTCGCTCTCCCAGACATCGGGGGTACACACCCCGAGAGTGGTCCAGGTCTCCGTCCCCGGACCCGTGCCCATGCTGCCATGGTCATTCTTATCATGCTGGACACAGACACCCGAGGCCCACGCCCAGGGGCAGGTCCCCCCCCAGCTGTCCAGTACCCCCTTGGGCACTCCCATTCGGGGATGGAAACTCAGTTATCTCAAAGGGAGTTAAATTTAGAACCCCGAGATTTTCCTTCGCAATCCTCCAGTGAGCAGGTGTACCATTGGCCGCAGGAACCTGAGAATTCGAGGGAGGTGTACCCTAGTGGTTCCTCCTCATCCTCCCCAGATGAGGCCATGGCCCCCGGGGATGTCGCTCCCCCGGATGACCTTAAACAGTTTCAGGAGCTGTTTAAAAGGGTGGCTTTCACGCAAGGCATTCAAACGGCAGAAGTGCAGGAGAAACATCACAAACTCCTGAAAAATTTGAGACCCCTGGCTTCATCCAAAATAGCTATCCCGCTGGATGAAGCCATTATGGAGTCAGCCACTGCCATATGGCAGACTCCGGCCTCCGTTCCGCCTATGAACAAGAGAGCAGATAAGAAGTACTTTGTCCTGGCAAAGGGCATGGAGTTCCTCTTCAGTCACCCACAACCGAACTCGTTGGTGGTCGAATCGTCCCAGCAGAGATCAAAGACTTCTCAGTACAAATCGGGGGGATTGGACAAAGATGCCAAGAAGCTAGAGCTGTTCGGCAGGAAGGTATATTCCTCTTCCACCCTGCTATTGAGAATGGCAAATTATGCGGCACACCTAGTGAACCATAACTTTGATAATTACTCCAGGCTTACTTCTCTCATGGATTCACTTCCGGAAGATAAGAAGCCGGTGTTAAAGGCAATTGTGCAAGAGGGTTACGCAGCTTCGAGGACAGGAGTCCAGATCGCCCTGGATGTGGCAGATACGGCGGCATGCTCAACGGCTACAGCAGTGGTCATGCATAGAGAATCCTGGCTCCAGACATCGGGCATCCCGAAGGATCTACAGGTGAAGATCATGGATCTTCCCTTTGACACACAAAAGTTGTTTGCAGACTCAACCGACTCGGTCCTCCACTCCAGTAAGGACTCGAGAGCTACACTTGGAACCCTGGGTATTTATACCCCTCCATATTGGAAGAAAAATATTACCCTCAGCAAAGACGCTACCCGTACCAACCACAGAGTGCAGAGTATCAACGGGGCTACGACCAAGGGCGACATCAACAGCAGCAACAGTACAGAACTCCCAGGCGACGTTCCCAACAAAGTTGTACACCCTTGGGACAGGCCCAAAGGCAACAAGTTTGATGGGCATGTTGAGGGCTGCACTATCACTACCCTTGCGCAATGCCACTCTCATCTCATGTTCCATCATTGCCTCAGACCGTTTCACTCCCAATGGCAAAAGATCACCGCAGACAAATGGGTGCTGGAGATCATAGCCACGGGTTACGCGATCCCCTTCCAGTCACTCCCACCAACGAAGCCTCCCTCCAGGCCCCACCTCCGGGACGCTACCCATGAGGCGAGGCTCAAACAGGAGGTGGACCACCTTATATTCATAGGGGCAGTGGAAAGAGTGCTGGAACAATTCCAGGGGAAAGGGTTTTATTCACGCTACTTCCTCACAGAGAAGAAAACAGGAGGCTGGAGGCCCATCTTAGCTCTTCGGGGCCTCAACCGCTACTTGCGCAAGCAACGTTTTCGGATGATTACAGTCGCCTCCATACTCATGGCGCTGGACGATGGAGATTGGTTTGCAGCCCTTGACTTACAAGATGCTTACTTTCATATAACGATCGACCCGGCACACAGCCGCTTCCTCCGCTTCATGGTCGGCAAGGAACACTTCCAGTACAGGGTTCTTCCGTTCAGCCTCTCCTCGGCCCCCAGAGTCTTTACCAAAACCTTGGCAGTGGTGTCAGCCTACCTGCACAGACAGGGGGTATTCATATTTCCTTACCTGGACGACCGCCTATTGAAAGGGGCCTCGAAGGCAGAGGTCCTACGCATGATACGCGTCACAGCAGACACGTTTTCTTCGCTGGGCCTAGTCATCAACCTCGCGAAATCAAAGACCGACCCCACACAGGACATAGAGTTCATAGGGGACGCATAAACTATCACAGCAAGGGTGTACCTACCCGACGCCCGCTTTTGCGCCATCAGTTTGCTGGTGCAAGTCATTACATACAGCCCCACGGTGCTGGTCTTAATGTGCGTACAGCTGCTGGGCCATATGGCGGCAGCAACATTTGTGGTACAGAATGCCAGATTGCGAAGCCTGCAGCATTGGCTGGCGAGCATCTACAAACCAGCATCCCACACTGTTCACAGGGTGGTGTCGCCCACGACAGAGGTGCGCAGATCCCTGGCGTGGTGGGTAAACCCCAAGAATTTGCTAGCAGGGGTGCCCTTTCACCGACCACAAATTTCTATTTTTCTGACTACCGACACTTCCCACATAGGATGGGGAGCGCACATCAGTGACAAGGTGACGCAAGGGCTATGGTCCCCTGCAGAACAGTCACTGCACATAAACATACTGGAGCTCAGAGCAGTGTTCAACGCCTGCAAGCATTTCCAAGACCACATATATGGCAAAGTAGTTGGGATCAATACAGACAATACCTCCACTATGTTTTACATAAATCAACAAGGAGGAGCCCGATCCTGTGCCCTATGTGCGGAAGCAGTCCGACTGTGGAACTGGTGCATCGCCAACAACATAAAGTTGAAAGCCTTGTACTTGCCGGGCGCTCACAACGTGAAAGCAGATCAGCTGAGCAGGCGCTTCACACTCACGCACGAATGGCAGATCCGCTCCGATCTGCTACGACCGATCTTTCATACATGGGGGTTTCCCCAGATCGATCTGTTTGCCACCCAGCACAACAAGAAGTGTCCCCAGTACTGCTCCAGGGCAGGAGTGGGGTGGGGGTCCCTGGGGGACGCATTCATGATTCCATGGAAGGGCCCCCTACTTTACGCGTTTCCCCCCCCACAGCGCTTATCCACAAGGTCTTGCAGAAAGCCAGAAGGGAGAGAGCTCGCATGATACTAGTAGTCCCAACGTGGGATCGGCAGCAATGGTTTCCCTTGCTTCTGCGCATGTCGGACCGCCCACCGCTCCCTCTACCGGTGGCGCCGGACCTACTCACGCAGGCCTAGGGGTCCATAGTGCACCCGAACCCTCAGAGTCTGCGCCTACAAGCATGGCTAATCCATGGCTCAGCTCCTTAGAAAGTACATGCACGGAGGGAGTACAAGTAGTCCTGGAAAGTAGCCGAAGGACCTCCACCAGGAAGACTTATAAGCAGAAATGGACTCGATTCACAGCCTGGTGTTCCGCCAAGCAGTTAGCTCCCCTTGACGTTCCTATACTGATAATACTTGAATACTTATTGGACCTCAAGAGGGGCGGACTTTCCTTATCCTCACTCAAAGTCCACCTCGCTGCTATATCAGCCTTTCGGCATACAGAGGAGGGGCCCACGGTATTTGCCCATCCTATCGTTACCAGGTTCTTGAAGGGGTTGGTAAACCTGTACCCCCCTCGGAAACCGCTTCCGCCATCGTGGAACCTGGATTTGGTGCTCAGCACGCTCACGGGTCCACCTTTTGAACCATTAGCCACGGTTCCCCTACATCTCCTTACCATAAAAACAACCTTCCTCCTTGCAATTATGTCAGCTCGCAGGGTGAGTGAGCTCACAGCAGTTATGGCAACGCCGCCCTGTACAGTATTCTCAAAGGAGGCGGTAACCTTACAGCTGCACCCAGCCTTTGTTCCAAAAGTTTCTTCAGAGTTCCATCTTAACGAACCAATAGTTTTACCCTCGTTTTACCCGAAGCCTCACAACTGCAGCAAGGAGGCACGCCTGCATCTCCTGGATATGAGGAGGGCGTTGGCCTTCTACATAGACAGAACTAAGTCCTTCCGGAAAATGGACAGGCTTCTAGTCTCTCTCGCTCCCAGGTCAAAAGGAGAAGGTCTCTCTTCACAGAGAATCTCAAAGCACATTGTGTCCTGTATAAAAATGTGCTATGAGCTTCGAAAGACTCCTTTGCTGGGCCCGCCCAGGGCTCACTCCACCAGGGCGGTGGTGGTGTCAACAGCCTTCTTTAAGGGCATCGCGTTGAAGGACATCTGTAGAGCGGCAACCTGGTCATCCTATGACACCTTCGCCAAGCATTATGCCCTACATCGGGTATTCCAAGAGGATACCCGCCTCTCGACAGCAGTCCTTTCGGGGCAAGCTGCACATAAACCGATTACCCACCTCCTTTCTTGGGTTACTGCTGGGTAGTCACCTATTGTGGAGCACCCACGGGGACACTCAATGAAGAAAGAGAAGTTACTCACCGTAGTAACGATGGTTCTTCGAGATGTGTCCCCGTGGGTGCTCCACCACCTGCCCATCCTCCCCGCTTCGGATCTCTGTCTAGTGTCTTTCAGGAGCATCCGAGGCGGTTGGTCAAGGAACTGGCGGGGACCGGATCGCGCACGTGGCCAGGGATGTGTAAGGGAGTGGTGCGCGCCAGCGCATGCGCGATCCAGGAGAAACTGCTGGAAGATTTCCGATCTGCGGCGCCGGGCGAGCCCGACACCTATTGTGGAGCGCCCACGGGGACACATCTCGAAGAACCATCGTTACTACGGTGAGTAACTTCTCTATCTAGACTGTAAGAAGGAATAGGGACTAGAATAGTGAAAGCAAGAGCGAGTGTGAAGACAATGGTTAAGATCTGGAAAAGCAAAGCAATTAGCTTGAGAATGAAGCTGGGTGTCTTGCAAACGTGTGTATTCAGCAGCATGTTGTACAGATGTGAGACATGGGTGATAACGAAAGATTCGAAAAGAAGAATATTGGTGTTCAAAAGGAGTTATCGCAAGATTCTGAGAATAGGATGGATGCAGAAGGTCACCAATGAGGAATTATATAGGAATATACGGCCAAAAGAGAACCTGCTGCAGAAGGTTATAAAATGGAAGCTACAACTATCTGGACATATTTGCAGAATGAATGATGAATGAAAAATCAAGACCCTAGTATATGGCATAATGGATGATTCGAATAGGAGAGGCAGACCGCACAGAGAATGGATAGATGATGTAGGAGATTGGTGCAGAGCTAGTCTACAGAAACTAAGCCACTCTGCACTGGATAGGGAAAGATGGAAGGAAATAGTGAGAGAGGCATCAGATACCAACGGGCACATAGCCCACAGTTATTGATGATGATGATACACAATGCACAGCACTGATAAAAAAAATGTGATTAGAACTCAAGGATTTATTACAAAAGAAAGAGAAAAATGCCAGAGGTAAAGTTACATTGATGTTATATGAGAGTGGGTGGGAGAATGCTGGGTGGGGGGGTGGAGGCAGTATAGGCCAAACTTACTGACCCTCTGAGCTGCATTCTTTATCTTCACATATTTGAGAGGTGGGCGCAATTGCCAGGGTTAAGGGTTTCAGCCCTGCAGAGCTGCAATTGGCGAATAAAAGAGACGCATTTGGCTTCTGAACTGTGTGGTTTGGCCACTCTGATCTATATGATGATTCATCCATTCCTTTAGGTTTGATCCCCATAGACCAGACGTTGTCTTTAACAAAGAGAAAGGAAAATCCTAGCCAGTGGGAAATGACATCTTCCAAGGTATGGCCCCTATCTTCTCCATGGCAGCAAAGTTCTCTTAGCTTCGATCTTCTCTAATTTTCAAAGTTGAGGTTTGTTCCAATATCCTAGGCCATATTGAAATGAGCTATTACCAATAACACTTACTTATTGAGCTACCTCATATCAACTGAAGCAGAAATGATCAATTAGTAGACTTTTCCCTACTGGCGGGGGGGGAAAAAAAGAGGTGTCTGGAACTTTAGCCCTGGAAAAGAGAAGCCAGATTAAGAAAATGATTCACAAGATTGGCTGCCCTTCTATCACAGGGGTAGCCATGTTAGTCTGGATCTATAACAGCAACAAAGGGTCCTGTGGCACCTTGTAGACTAACAAAAGTTTGGAGCATGAGCTTTCGTGAGCACAGACTCACTTCATCAGCTCATGCTCCAAACTTTTCTGTTAGTCTACAAGGTGCCACAGGACCCTTCATTGCTTCTTGAAATGGTGCTGTTAAAAAAAAAAAAAAAAGTGGATTAGGAAGTTGTCCACTTTATCTCTGTTGCTCCTTGCCAAAGGGTTATTAATAAAGATCACTTAGTTCTAGTCCATTTTTTTGGATGTAAACTTTTCAACTGTTCATAGTTTTGCCCCTGTGTGGTTTAGGCACATTTGAAAATCTTGCCCTAAATTCTTTAAGATTTGGACTTGATTTATTTTAATGGGACAGGTACTCCTAAATTACCTAGAGAGGCTTTTGAAAATCCCACTCCTAATGGTAGTTTTGTCACACTATGTATTATTTGGCTTTGTTTTTGACTAGACATGTGTTACAACAAAAAGATGCAGTAGCAGCTTGGGTCATAAGACCAGAAAGTTAATAGCAATATTTGTTTAAATCAATAGGTCTACTTTTGTGAGTTAAATATTGACCTAGGTGAGTAGAGTGTGATTCATGCAGAGTAAGTTAAGAAAATAGCCATGAATACAGTTCTATTTCAGCAAGGTACTTAAGCACATTAGTTTCACTAACTTCCATGGCAGGAATAATTGATTTCATAGGCACTGCTTGGGCTTAAGAAGTTAGACATGAGCTTGAATACCTTACTGACTTGGAGTCTAAATTATCAAGTGTGGTACATAAGATTGTCACATTAATATTCTAATGTGTTAATTTGTTCCCTAGATAGTAGCGAGGAAGAAAGGTAATTTAGCAGGCTCACCCATCCCTTTGCTTGTGTATGAGTGATCTTGACAGAACAGTTGAAAAATATGAGCATTCTCCTTTATGAGATACTAATTTTTTGCCTTTTTTATATTAAGAAGCATATGACTTGGAAGGGATCTCCTGGGTTATCAAGTCCATTCCCCTGGTTTGGAAAGCAGCCCTGTCAAATATTCATTTAATGTTGTTTCATCTTAAATTAGGTGGGTTGCTTGGCCCTCCCTCTATTCCTAGTTGGAGGCTGTTCTATAATCTCCAGCCTCGGATCGTCAGAAGCCTTCTTCTAATTTCCAGTCTATGTGTGTTCGTAGTCCGTAGCTGTACACATGCCTTCCCCACAATTTTATATGCAGTTACTATATTTTCTATTCTCCAGTCATATAGTACCAACCCCATCTTGAGAGATTTATTAACTATCCTTGCAATTTCACATGACAGTTCTTTCAGTTTTCTGAAGCAGAGCAATTTGAGGCCTGTAAGGTTCTTGATTTGGCTTCTACCTTCAGTATAGTAATATCAGTTTCTAACCATTAATTCTTAGTAGCCTTTTCCCCATATTGTAAATTGTTATCCTAATTGAAAACTGAGGCAAAGTGTTCATTTATCTTTTGAGCCATATCTTGGTGAGACAATCTCTAGCCTGTCCTTGCTGCATAGAGAATCCATGTCTGTTTTTCCTGTTCTCTTATTTATAAGGCTAATAAACCTTTCTCTTGAGCAGTATTTTTCCATTCCTTATAGGTGCACAGCTTACTTTTTGAGATTGGCCCTTTTTTTGTCTTCATAGAGTTAGGTCTGGAGCCTTTGTTCACAAGTTTTTCCCTGGCTTGGGCTTCAAATTCCAGGTAGTGTTTACACTGCTGAGTTTTTCACATTTAAGTCTTTGAGTGTGCCAATCCAGTTGACTTCACTAACCAGGTACCTTAATTTTTCCAAGTTAGTCCTCTTTGAAATCTTAGCTACTGCACTGTTCTGATTATCCTTCCAGTTAATTAAAACTCAATCCACTTGTAAAATTGAATCACCTCCTGTTGGTTTAGTGCTTATGTGTTGGAAAAAATCTTATCATATTCAAGCATAAGTGAGCACTATCATTATTAGTAGCCTTGGTTCTCCATCTCCTTAGTTAAAATAATAATTGCTTGAGTGGATAGTTTCTAAGGAATAAAGGTGTGTACCCAGCTCCTGTGCTGGGGCCACTTTGGCACCTAAGCATTGAGTGACTGCAAAATAGGCTTCAGGCCCTCTTTGCATACGCTGACCTCAGATACCTATCGATAGCGCTTGTCAGCTGCATCTGAGAGGCCTTATATTGTAAAATTCTGCTACAAGCTCCTTCAACTGCCACTTACCACACCTTGTAGCATTGGGCCAGATGCGGGCTGCATAAGTTAAAAGAGAAAGGTACTCGTTTTTTATGCTGTAAATCTTTACTTGGGTGGAACGAGAGAAAATGGCTGCCATTCTGAGGAAGATGTGGGGATGGGTGAGGATGGATGCTCCTGCGTTTGTTGTTTGTTAAGCATCTTAGTATGGATACACCCACTGGCAACTTTGTGAGGGGAGCACCAATCATGTGGCCCACCCATCCTGCCTAGCGCTTCCTCTAGAGGCACTGATCCACTTCTAGTGAGTGTGGGGGGTGGCCCTAGAACAGCACAAGCTAGAGCATGGCTTTAGCTTGTGCTGCCAGAGCTATTCCATCTACAGGGCCCCAGGCTCTGCACTTTTGGGGCCCTGTGGCGGCTGCCCCAGCTGTCTTATGGATTGTGTGTGTGTGTGTGGGGCGGGGGTGTTACCTGAAGCAAGAAGCAGCAGTGCTCAGCAGGCTAAGAGGGCACAGCAGAGCGGAGCAGGCTGCCACTTGTATTGCTTGGTGAGCATGTGCTCTGCCCTCTGCTGTTGCCGTGCCCTGCCCCAGGTAATCCCAAGCCAGGCTGGTCATGCAGGGAGTTGGGGGCAGGGTAGGGGGGCACAGTCTCCCTTGCTGGCAGGGGGTGCCTGGGGCCTTGCACCTGGAGCACTGGGGGTAGGGTCCTGGGTCCTGTCCCTGCCCCCTACCTCAGGACAGCCCTGTGTGCTGCTCTCCAGCTTCAACACTCTGGAAGAGGGACAGTAAATAAATGCACAGGAAAGCTGTAGAAATGTTACGAACATCATCCTTTTTTATTGCAAAACATTTTTTACAGAAATTTCAACTGCAGTAACTGCCAGCTTCTGCTTTATTATATATCTAACTACACAGTCTAAAAGTGCATTGTGAATCCAGTAAACTCTTAAAAAAGGACTATTTTCCCTAGTAATATATATATATTTGAATAAATCAAAATTCAAAACCTTCATATTTATAGGAATTCATTTAAAAATGACATGTTGTTTCCCCCTCCATTTATAAATGATTGGTGTAACAATTACAAATGATAATGCCAGTCCTATATCATTACATAGCTATTAGTACAGTAATATTGAAAACACTGTTCCAGACAGCACTAGCAGCACATAGCCTCTCCTCACACAAGACAGCTGACGGGGTGGAAGAAGGACATACCTTTAATGCAGTTTACTTTTGTGCATGCATATTGTCATATATCACAGCCATTTCACCCCTTACTGTCATACAAACAAAAGTTGCCATTTTCCTTCAGAGCCATTTGAAGTAAGAACTTTACAGAGCTCTGAAGTGCAGTAGATAACTAGGTTTCACAATTTCTCTCAACTGAAGTTAAGTAGGTTCAGTGGCTTATTCTGTAGACTGCCTACTCTATCCTTAACTGGGTTTTCAGTATTAATGTTTGTAAAGGCTGGAGCTGGATGTTAGTAGACTTCCTGCAGATTTACAGCAGTGTAATAGAGATCATAATCTAGCCAATAGTCTACCTTTGGAAGGGGAACGATGGAACGTGCTACGTTATTCTTCAAAATGCCACTTTAGTTGGCTGTAAAGCAACATAACAGTCAGGAGTAGAGACCATGTGCAGGACTAGTGCTGTGATGTATTCATTCATTTCAGAGACTGAGCAGTAAGGTAAATTCTAATGTATGTTAATGAAGGGATTTATTAGCTAAATTCTACACCTTTTCCCCTGCCCCACCCATGTCCTTGCCTTTTGTCCTCCTTCCCTATGTGGAATGTGCTCTTTATTATGTGAGATTGGTGAAGGAGTCTCATGCTACAATACTTTGAGGCTCTTTTCTTAGCAAAAATATTAACTTAGCAAAACCATGTTTCCAGAGTATTTTATGGTAAATTTACAATTAGACAGCTGTCTTAAATAGGCTTATTTCTGCAAAAATGCAAATCTGTTTTTCTTTGTTTGGTTGTGGTGTGGGAGAAATTCATAGGCATCGCAGCCACCTCATCACAACTCCCACAATAACCACATCACATTTTCCTTACTGTTGATTGCTGCAGCCACTTAAAATGACAACCTGAGCACATACAAAACTTTTTTCTTGTTTTAAAAACTTAAACTATAAGTTCAGAGAGAGATTTCTTTCATTTTTTTGGATAATTTCAGGGGATGCAGTCCCAACTTGTAAACCAATAACTTTTGTTTTTTAGAGAATACTCCTGGTCACTCCAACTTCAGGAAGGAGATGAAGGCCCTGTGCCGAGGATGATACTCATTTTACTGTATGAACAGTTTAAACTGGGCAGATAGTTTACTTTTGCATGTTCCAGGTGCCAGACCATTTCTAAGAGACAAGTATTCCACTTCTCTTATAAATATTACATCTCTCAAGCCACATCATCATCCATCCCATCCATATACACACACATTTTCACTAGAAGTCCTTAAATCAACATTAACTATCTGTAATATAGAGCAATTTTGGCATGCGGGTTAATGAGATTTTTCTCAGTGTTATGTTTTAGCAATTTGTATCTCACTGCCATTAGTTATCAGACAGCGGTGCTAAGAACAGTAATAAAATAACCTTATCTTTTCTAAAGTAGTGAATTAAATGTCTCAGCACTGCTGAAGGTTCACAGATGTCTGTTGTTTCATGAAATCTTGAAGTGTAGTTTACAAAAAATTAAAAATCAATTAGTTTGCTTAAAGACTGAACATTATGTAAAAGTCCAAAAAATTGATTTTTTTCCGTCCTAACTGGATTCATCATGACAGGCAGGCAATAATAAAATGTTAAGCCTCATAGTAGTCCAAAGAAATTCATGGAACAGTGCATGCATTTTCATTGACACAAAAAAGACTGGACTTTAAGGAAGAGAAACTACTTCAGTCATATCACATTGTTGTGAAAGAATAATATGCTATAATCCAATATTTAGGACAAGTGTACAATCAACTATAGAATAGAATCACTTAAACTGGAAACAGAACAGATTACTATATGAAAATATTTATAAAATACTGTACACTGCTTCCTTAATTGGCCAGCAAATGTAAACAAACAGCTAAATCAACTGAGTTTCAAAATATTATTTAAAATTCATTTATCTTTTGCATAACATGCCAGTTCATCTTTCACACTAGCACAACTCACCAGTCACAACTCACAGTGGCTCATTAGAGACTTATATATCAGCTCACACAGACATTTACAGTGGCGCTGTACAGAAGGATGTGAGAGACATACACCAGATACAGATTGTGACCAAAAATGCATAATCCATATGTATGCTAACAACTTGGATAGTGGAACTTTATGTTCAGTGCAACATATGCTATTTATTGATTGTTACAGATTTATAAATATGACTTTATGCAATGTTAAAGCTGTTCTGTAACATCAATGTATAAGCATACGTCAAACCCATACTGAATTATACATGGGCTATATAGATATACATTTCATACAATATCATTCAATACATAACATATCATATGGCACAAGCTAGAAGATGATGAAGGTTGAGTTTTTTGTTTTTTTTTTAATCTCCACAAAAGAAAGAAGTTATAACAACCTGAACCATCCAGTGTTGAGAGTAGGGCCAAAATTCTTATCCCACTGAAGTTAACAAGTGAAGATAAACAAACTACTCTACTATCCATCATAATACATGCTACAGAAATCTTATGTAAGGTAAATGGGAAACATTCAGGAAAAGTTTTATTTTGCCATTTTGGAATTATACTTTTTTAGAGCTGAATTTAGATATATAATAGCAGTTAAAAGAGGTAACTAAAGTGTCCTGCTTCACCAGGCCTAGAGTTTATGCTCTAAGCCAATAAAGTGCTGTATTCTAATTATATTACAGCTCCTGGGTTTGGGAAGCCCCTTTACCCACAAGAAACTAATCATGACTCACCCAGAGGGGTTCTCTGGACTTTGCACTATTAAAGTGATGGGTGCGTGTCTCAAATTAAGTCTTGTATATGCTAATCATGTTGATGAAGGTGGAAAGTCTATGAATAGTTTCAGAAAACATCCATATATTAAGAAAACAAACAAAAAACCAAAACCAAAAATAACCCCCCACCCCCAGTAAAGGCTAATTTAGAGAAACCTTAGGAATAGATTGATACAAAAGTTGGCACATTTTGAAGCAGACTGTTAAACAACTATTGCATTGTCCCTGGGAAAGCTATTGTTTAACCATCAGCCCAACACAAGCACACTTCCGTAATTCACTGAGTGACAGGTCAGAAAATGTACCCTTGATCAGTGACACGTGACAGAAAAGCAGTACATGGACCTCAAGGCAATTGAGTCAACACAGTATGTGGCTCAAGCTGAGCCTAGCTCACAGAAAGATTGATTTAACAAAGTATGAAAAGGAAATAATTGGTATGCTAACAAATAATACAGCTTGTGTTTCAAAGTCAACACATTGCATTTGTTTCACCAACTCTTCACAAAGTGAGAAAATGCGCACAATTTTTTCCACTCCCTTTACCTCTTCTTGCAGATCAGATACTTAATTTTGAGGTAGGGCTTTGTTGCCTATCACTCAAGAGGCCCCTGGGATGAATGCGCAGAGATAAATTAGACTGAGACTTTCAAAGATGCTGCTCATTGCACAGCCAACTCCCACTAAAATTAATAGGTATGCCATGCTTCACAACCTCACACGTAACTTTGAAAATCCCATCCATGTTAAGGACATGTACGGTAGTTTGTTTTAGACACTGTTCTGTTTTTAAATGTATGGGCACAGCATTAGCTTCCAAACTTCTCTAAGATTCCCCCCTCTAAAACAAATGGGAAACTGTGATTGAATTGCTTCTTTTAAGGCTCTATTATATGACCAAAGATGGCTATTATAAGGGCATGAAACCTCTCATTATCATCATGAACAAAGTTTTGCATTCAGCTACATAGGAAGAGTTACTCCTGATTTCATTTGGGGTCCCCACACACAATCTGCGGGGGGTGGGGTGGGCTGGGGCGGAGAGAAATTTTAATTAAAATTGTGATTTGTTCTATCTTGCTGCTTATTGAGCACATACTTGCAACCAATGACTTTTGATGTGCTCAAATATTGGCTTTCACTTTGCTGCTTTAGCTTACCATGAAAGTTTTTTTTTTTTTTTTTTTTTTTTTACTGTTTTGAGATACTTTGCCAATAACATTTTCCATTAAACAATGATAATCTGAAATCAAGCTGCTTGATAAAGTTTGTCTGGAATGTTTTCAATGTTCTGATACAACTGTTTTAATAAATAAAAATATTAATGAGTGTGATAGGTGAATGATGTGAAACACCAGCAGCTTCACGATGGAATAGGAAGAACTGATAGCAATTGTTGGGGTTGGCGGGGAAATAACAATTAATGGAAATGTGGCAGAGAACAGTAAGAATATAATGGTACCACTCCTGCTCTGCTACGACCATCTTAGCCCATTATTCTTTCTGTTCCATGACAGCATTTAATTTAGTGAGACGATATATTGATGACAAATGTGGTAAAAAAATAAATATCTACTAGTCCTCTTAATTACATTCATCCTGAGCTTGACTGCATTGTACTACAATGCCTGCTTAGTACAGGAAGCCACCTGACAATTTAAAATTTTACAGAAATTCGTCCTTCATTTACAATGCAATACAAAAGGCGGTTCTTTTTCCTTTCTCATCTTGAAAATATAAATATTTTGTGACCTTAGAATTCAATACAGAGACACACAGGTGAACTATGAGATTGTTGCCTTTTCAATGATCAGTGTGGGGATTTGAAGTGGAGGACTTTAGGATTTGCTTACTGCTGCTTTCTAGAAACTAGAATGATGTTCCCTCTCAGTCATTGTGATGATGGAACTGATGTAAAAAGAAATTGGTTTAGAGTGTCTCATTTGTATGCTTTTCTTTTTGCCAGTTTAGCCCGGTGTCCTAGAAACTCCTGGAAAAAATCACTAGAAATCCTAGGATATCTTCTATTAAAAGGCAGATTTCTGAGCCTACTCCATTACTCAAGGCTTCATGTGGATTATTTTTCCTTTTTCTTTTTTTAATTAAAGTCTTTATAAAGCTTTCCTCCCTCTCTCTCTCTCCTTAAGTGCAAATGTCAACTCGGTCAGAATCCAGAAACTTGGTGTGTGACAATGAGATTAACGAAGTGCTAACCTGACTAGTGGCAGATTCTGACTTTAGTTGGCATATCACGGTGTGAGGTTATTTTATTCTGCTAGGGAAAATGGACTGGAGAGCAGATGACTCATCGACCTCCTGTTATGCATGTCTAACTGTGCTTACTTTCAAAGCTAGGGAAGGCGCCTGTTCTAGACAGTCTTCTCATAGACAAGTTATCTCCTCTACTGTCTGGCTTGGATGACTTACTCCTCTGGAATGGATTTCGTGGGCCCATTGTAATACGCTGTCTATCAAGTTTATCACTGATAGAATAGCTTTTCCTTGTGTGTGCATACAACATGTTGGACTCATCTGCTGAATAACTGTTGGCTCGCTCTATTTTTGGAAGCGGTATGTTGTTGGACAGTGTTCTTGCTGTGCTGCTTTCTTGAGGAGATAAGGATGCTCCCTTTTTGTCTTTGGCCTCAGTATCCTCATTATCAGAACTTGGATGACTTAACTCTGCTTCTCTCTCTGGGTGGCAGCATCCCAAGTCCTCCACTTTGTCTCCATGAGTTCCTGGAAAACTGGATCTTTCTGCAATGGTCTGGGGAGCGCTGACACACCTGGTGTCTATGCAGTCTGTAATACTTGTGTACTCTGCTGTTTTGACTGGCACCCCAAGGTTGCTGAAATAGCTCCGAGGAGAGAACATAAAACTATGAGACTTCACAATTGGGGTTTCTTCCAGAATAAACGGGGCAGTAGCCAGATAGCGACTGCTTTTAGATCGCTCTAAGGTCTGATACAAAGGAGGGTCTGAATCCCAGAGGTTTTGGCTATCTGTGATATGTGAATAGTCTGAAGAAAACACTCTTGTTTCCATTGTAGAGGTTTCCTCACAATCAACACTCCTGCCAGAAATTCTGTCACTGGGAGTACTGCTAATATATGTGCAGTTTGCTAGAACAGAAGAGGCTATTTGAGCCTGCAGAGATGGTTCTCCGGTACCAAGTATATTCATTGAACTGTCAAGAGGTTCTATACCAGAGTGCAACTCATCCATGGCAGAAACATAAATATCTATGCAAGATGAAGGCCTTCTGGAATCTGGGGCAATTGACAAAGTGCTTGTAGGAGCTAAGGGTACTTTTGCTTCCTTTGATACAGAGTGTGAGCTACTTGCTCGATGCAGGCTCACGGATCTTTCTTTAAAAATATTTTCCAACCTTTCTAACCCACATTTGTCTTTCATGTTCACTGCATAGAAGGAGTGGCTTCGCAAGCGAGGTGTGACAGTAGGAGAGGTTGGGGACATTGACTCTTCTCCTGCAGGATCTATACTCTCTTGAAGCTTGTAGGTATTCCCTTCCTGGCTATTGAAGCTGCTCTGTCTCACAATGTATGCTGCATCTGTACAGTCTGAGGAGGTTCTAGATCGTATTTTAGTAGCTTCCCCTCTCTCTATACCAGACAGCTTGTCTAAGGCTGCAGCCATTCGTCCTATCATATCCTCCAGCTGAGCAAGTCTGATGTCTACAGTCTGAAGTGAAGCTTTCATACAGTGTTCTCGTTCATTCACTTCCTCCAGGCGCATGGCCATGTTCTCTACCCTTCAAAAGAAGAATGCACAGATTATTTTCTACAGAGGACTGATTATTGGTGTCCTTTTATTAACCTGCCAAAGTGTACGGGAACAAACGGGGCTTAAAAAGTCCAGGGTCAAATGTTCTGTTCTAATTTTATACCACTGCAACTGCTGCAAAACACAGTTAAAGATGGATTAAGTGGTCAAAATGATTCTCCTTTTATAGGAAATTTCAGATGTGGTACAGAACCAGAACAAACAGTTCTGTGCTGCCCACTTGTAGACCTTGATGTAGGGCAGGGACAGGCAAAAACAGGTCCAGGAGCTGGACTCGCCCCACCAAGCTTTTCTCTCTAGCACACCCAGATGATTAGCAGAGCTTGAACACTGAGCTAGCAGCATGTGTTCAGCTGCCCTTGTTCTGTCTGCAGCCCAGCTGCTCTTAGGATTCTCCTGCTGGCTGTGCAGAGGAGGAGGGGGCCAGGGTGAAGGACAGACATTAGTGCTGACGTCAGGGTGTCCCCCTGTCCCGGTACCCCATCTCTGCAGAACAGGGATCATGGGGAGGGAGACACACAGCGGAGCTGCTCCAGTCTGAAGCACGGCTGGTAAGTGACTCACTCAGGAATGCAAAGCAGGGGAGTCGGAGATGACAGAGGATGGCTTCTCTTAGAAACTTAGCCAGCACACACATGCTCTGCATTATTGTCACACATAGCCAGTCTGTGCCACACACAATTACTGTCACATATGCACTGCAGCACACACTGAATCTACGAAGTCTGCCTCTCACATACAAAGTGTTTCTCTTTCATACTCACACAAGCTCTTTGTCTCTCTCTTGAGCCCCCAACCTTTCTGCCCCAGGCCCTGCCCCCTCCAGGGTGGCCCAGAGCTGATCTATGACCAGTACCAAAATTCATGGATTGGCCCCTCTGTGAATATTATTGCCCCCCCGATGTAGAGTGTGCTGTGAGGAGAAAGGGGAGATGCTCTTCCCCAGCTGCTAAAACTGCTGCTTTGGGTGCTGCCACCAATGGGCAAGACTTAGGGCAGTGAAGAGGCTTGCTAGAAATTGTGCCACAAACTGGGGTATGACTGGCCTGAAGATTAAGGGTGTTTGTGAAA
Organism: Carettochelys insculpta; assembly: GCF_033958435.1. Taxonomy (NCBI): domain Eukaryota; kingdom Metazoa; phylum Chordata; order Testudines; family Carettochelyidae; genus Carettochelys; species Carettochelys insculpta. The sequence continues at coordinate 24,900,498 of NC_134141.1, read as the reverse complement.
GTGGAATACAACCAGCTTTGCCCCTGTCCTTCCTTCGTTCCTCTTCCCAAGTTGTTTTTGACCACTAAACCATCTCTGCCCAAAGGAAGCAAAAACTTTTAGAGCAAAAAGTCTATCCCACTGCAATAATCCCACGGTAAAGAATATTCAAGCTATCAATTCCTATTAGAATCAAGGAGAATTTGCCATATGCTTTTACATTTTAACAAAAAGTTCTGATTTTAAAAAAGTTTTATACATGGTTTAGCCATTGATTAAACGAACTAGCACCGACTCAACCTGTGAAGTAACTGTCCTATGAAGACACCTCTAACTTTAAAATTTAGGTCTCAGCGGTAGCTGTGTTAGCCTGTAACTTTAAAAACAACAAGCAGTCCAGTGGCACCTTAAAGACTAATAAATAACTGATTAAACAACTGATCAACACAGCTGCGTCCTGGAGACTTTACCATGCTAGGCACTGCATTTAGCTTCATGAAGTAGATATCCATCAACTTCATATTTAAAATTTAGGGATATGGAAGATACTGGGTGGAAATTCTGATCACACTGAGGTCAATGGGAATTTTGCCATTGAGTTTAAGGGAAGGCTCTGGAATGAGACATGCAAGTAGAGTAAGTGTATGGAGAGCCACCTTATGGCAAGGTGGGTGAGTTGTACCCTATGTTTTAGGGAGCAGCCTGTTTTTTATTTAGGCTCTAGTGTGATATTGTTCTGATTCCAGGAAAGAAATGTGTTGGTGCAGCCTGAGGCGGGAGGAAGCATGACAGCTGGCTGTAGGCTGTGCACCCCCTTGCTTCCACCTGCTGCACAGGGATGAGTCTCCTTCCCTGCTGCTGGAGTTCCAGTGCTTCCTGCTGCCTGCATTACAGCCTGCCCTGGGCCAAACACACTGTATGGCGTCCCAGGGCAAAGGCCACTCTCCTGCTTACATAGCAGGGTATAGACTCAGCACTGACTTCTCTAAAAGTAAACTGTTCCACTCACCCTGCAGCAGGGCTTGCCCTGCCTTCCATTTACAAGGAGTTTCTAAACAAAGGGTCTCAAACTGTAGGCCACCCAACCTGTCTGAGTTTGAGGGTACACCTGAAAACTGTAACTCAAAGCTGGGGCTCAGCTCAAAAAGTTGGCAGGTTGGGTGGCTTGCTGAGGTGAGTCAGGAGATGGAAGCGGTGTTCCTTCCTGGAGCTCCACTGTGCCAGAATGGCTCAAACTGCTCGGAGTCAGTGACTTGAGCCAGCTGGCATTGCTGTTCACTCACCTCACCCCCACAAATGTTCCCCTGCACTCCCTTGGAGGGGCAGTCAGATGTCCCATAACCTTTAAATTGTACACCCCCACCCCCTGACAAGTTACACATTTCCTCTGGCTACAGTAATAATTAATTTTAAATATTTTGAGAGGAAAGATAGCTCAGGAGTTAAGGATCCAGCTTGGGATGTGGGACTCTGCATGAGTCAAGTGCCTAAACTTCTGGTCTGACCTTGGGCAAAGGACAGATTTTTAAAAGTAATCATTAGAAGCTCTGATGCTTTCAACAAACTAATCCTAATAATTTAAATCAGAAGTTGGCAATAAGAGCACTGCAGGCCGAACACAGTTTGCCAGGTGGCCAGACAGGTGCTAACCCTGGTGTACTACATCTGGTCTGTGAATTGCCTATTGCCCATCTATGTCTGAAATGCTATTAAGGTCTGATTCTCATCTTTTTTGGGGTCAATGACAGGTTTTTCCATTGGCTTTAAAACAGGACTTGACTGTTAATTAGGAAGGAATGTTTGCAGAGTAGACTGAGACAAGGGCTGCATATAGTTTAAGCAAAATAATTTAATGCCATGTACATATATAATGCTGTGTGGCCAGGCTGCTGAAATGAGTAGTTGCTGACAGTAGTATATTTTTTACTAAAGGATTCCCAAGAGAATGGAGCTGTAATTCTTCTACAAGAGAAGCTCCAGGATATCGCTTGTGGTCTCCAGAAGATGGAACAAGGCTTACCTTTCTAGGTAGTATAATAAGAGGAACCACCTTACAGCTTTTGTTACTTTTCATCCTTGTTTCCTGACGAGTGTATTAACACATAGATGGTATTGTGATGAATGCCTATGTGAGAACCTACCAGGTCAGTAGACCAATACTTTTCTAAATTATATGCCTGGTATGTACCATGAACTTTTGTGATTAGCTAAAATATTGTTGTTTTTTTTTTTTACAGGATCAGTTTTTCATTATGACAAACTGGTCAGAATAGAAAAGACTCAACACACTCAGATAGGGCTGCTGAAGAGCAAAAGGGGCAACTGTCCTGGGGCTTGACAATTTAAAAGGAGCTGATGGCTCATGGATGCCAGTACCTTGGCAATGGCTGGAGTCCCTGGCCCTTTAAATTGCCACCAGAGCTCTGGGTGCTGGAGGCTGGGCAGCACTGAAGGGCTGGCTGGGGGAGGGGTAGCCTCCAGCTCTGCTTCTTGCATCTAAGGCCCTGTCCCATATTAGGGTGCAGAGCCAGGCCCACCCCACCTTGTCCAGGGGCCCAATGAGCAGCTCTGCACTGCAGCTAAGTTTGAACTCCTTTGTGGTCCTGCTGTCACGTTCCCCCACCAAACCCCACAAAATGCATCTCCTCTTACAGAATTTTTGGAGACGTGTTCCTTTGTTCATTAATTTACCATAAGTAGCCTGCCAGCACCTATGGCATGTAACTATTGTCCTTTCTCGAGCAAGGACACAAAACAGACTGTGTAATCACAGTCACACATATACATTGTTCAATAGAGTGTTTAAGACGTTAAAGCAATTCTGGATGAGATGTGCAGCACACAAACAAAGATGCTCAACAGCGTCTGACTGGGGAGGCTGTCAGGGAGTCTGATTCTGAGCCAATTGTGCAAGTCAGGACAACACTAGCATGCAGTCCCCTAGAGAGTTTACACTACTGTAGGACTGGGTATAGCAGAGTTCTGCTGTGCTGTTCATATGCCACCCACTCCTGCTTCATCGCACGAGGGCTTTCAAAGGGCAGTATGTTATTCAGCTGAGTTTCTTTCTTCCTGCCTCTTGCTGGGGGAGAGCTCCCCAGGCCTCTCTGGCTGTTTCAAGTTCATTTTATGGCACACAAAGTAGATGTAGTGAATTTGACACCTTGCCTATAATTCAAGGTTTTAAGGGATGTAGTTCTCTGTGTACTCTGCTATAGAATAATGACCAGGCATTGGGATGAAAAAGAAAGAGAGTGGATAAGATCCAGATTTCCCCAGTGTTCAAGATAGCTGGCAAGGAACTGGGGCAGATGTGTGGTTCTAGTTAATAAAATGTGTTCTATCTAAGATACTCCACTAACTGGGACTATAATCGACCACATTAAATCTTCAGTGTAGTTATCCTCGCAACACCCTTCTGAGGAGGAAAATTACTGTTATGCCCATTTTGCAGAAGAAGTAGTGAGACACAGAAAAGCTAAGGGATATGCAAAGCTGTACAAAAATATCTGTGGCAGAGCAGATATTGGAACCTGGTTCTTTCATGTTCTGTGCTAGTCCCTAACCACTTGACTATCCTTTCCTCTTTAATCTATTTTTATAAAAGTGTATTGTTTGAGAGTACGGTTCTCAGCCAGAATGTATTTGATTAGGGGGATGTGTGAGATGCTAGTTCTGCTATTAACCTGGATTTACTTTCAAATCTGAAATAAAACTAAAATATGTCTGCATACTGTATAAAGCACTTGTTAAAGGTTTTTTTTGCATCAGATATAGTGGTGTGAGGATGCAGCATAGTGTGAAGAGAGTTTCTTCTTGAAATGAATTCACAGCCATCTTTCTTCTTCCTCTTAAACGGCCCTCCCCCCACCCCCCATAAGGAAGGAAGGAATTAAGAGTTTTCATTAGGTTACATGAGTTAGTTATGAATAGACTGACTGGATGTTGGCTTGAAATATTTATTGAGAGCAATGCATTGAGTCAATAGGCATGATCTCTGATAGGGAGCTCAAACTTAACTAAATTGCACAGACTCATAAAAGGGTTATGAGGGCGACATAAACACCCATTTAAATGAGAGAGAGATCTGATAATGATGTTGCGACTTTGCCAGGGATCTCAGTCTGCAGCAAATTTACATAAAATGGAGTGGATTGAAGTTGCCTTAATCTTTAATAGAGAGAGAGAGAGAGAGAGAGAGAGAGAGAGAGAGGCGCGAGGGAGGGACTGTAAACACTATGTTTGAAATTCTGGTCCCACTGAAGTAAATGGCAAAATTCCCACTCTATGATACTGGTTCAGACATGCAGTGCTCTTGACCATTGTATGGGTGCTACACCACAGTTCTAAAGCTACAGATCGCCTTAAGGGACCAAATAGCCATACTGAACTTCAGGTTGCATTTTGATCACTGGTGTTTTATGAATATGATTGGAAAAGCTGGGATCTATGAAAATGATACATTGATTTGTTAGTTATATTATTTTTTCGATAAGCCAGTTAAATGTTTCATAGCTTCAAAATATGAATTAAAATTTGTAGCAAAAACATTTGAAAAGTTTTCAACCATCTGCAGTTTCTAGGCTGTAAATGTTAATTAAAAAGTAGCCTCAAACAGTTCCCTCACCAAGGACAGGAAGAAAAAGAGTAGCAATGATAACATGAAGACATTTAAAGATAAACACTATATGGAATTAACCCAAATCAAATAATCACCTTTCAGAAGTGACACGAATTCTTTCATCATTGGAAGAATTGAATCTATCATCCTTTTCTCTAAAATATTCTTCTATGCACTGCTCCTCAAAGTCATGTACTTTTTTTAATTCGTCTTCAGTTATGAACAGTTCTGTGGAAATGACAGGAGGAATGTGACACTGACCAGGCACAAATTTATAAAAAAACCAAAATCTTGATTTTTTTTTTTTTTTTTTATTATTGTAGAGTGTTGGCAAAACTTTCAAAATCATTCTCCAAAGCTGTATCTATGTCATACTTTTGTATGAGAATCAGATACTAAATTGTCACCCTAAGTCATCTATTAGGCTGGTTAATACTGTGCACCCAAAACTACTATTACAAATTTTAGCAGTTGGATAAATGCCACTTTGAAAATGCAGTCAAACCTTTTTATAAACGCATTATTAGGGTTGGATGAGCCAGCTTAAAATAAGGAATTATGGGCTCACCCTTAGCCAAATCTGAACCATTTTTACTTGGAAAAAGTTAGGGTAAATTCTCCTGTTTCTAACATCTCTTAAAGAAAGACCCTTAGTTTTCCTTAAATTCCTAGCATATCTGCTGGGCCCGGTGCTGTTTTCAAAACTTTCAAGTCTCATAGTTCTCCATTGTCAAGGGGAAGGAAGAAGGGTAGGTTTGTATGCTGAGCAGTGGTAAAGGAGGGGGAAAACTGAACAGATTCTGTTGAGTTTCTCTTTTGAGAGCACTAAGGGCAAGAGATACACTGGTAAAATTGAATGATTAATTTAAACTAGTGTTTGTGTGTCTAGTTGTTTCTCACTGAAAAAGTTATTGCAGTTCTGAGTACAGATTATGTGCCCTCCAAACGAATTTGAAAGTCATAATTTTTATGTATGGGAGTGAGATGGTTGAATCTTACTTAGTCCATAGTCTCTCTCATCTTGGTCACTTTCATGTTTCCGCCATCTGCAGCAGAGGTGTTGGAAAATCATAGTCATGTGGCTGAAAATGATCAGAGGTGGTGGTAGGACTGGTCTCTCGTGAAATGTCATGATTAATTGATACCTTTGAAATTTCCACACTTGGTTGGATATAGATTTGACTTCAAAAAATGTGTTACTAAAAGAAGAGAGAGCGAGAAAAAGGAACATAAATGAGATTGAAACCATCTTTGGGTATTTTCCAACATGATAACATGATAACATAGTACCCAGCTAGACAGATTAGTGATAGAGCTCATCATAAAAAAAATAGGACAGGACACACAATTACCAGCAGTTTTAAAGAGCTGACAGTTAGGAATAACAGAATTATAGCACTTAGCACTTTATCAACAGTTATGCTCACAAAAGGGATAAGTGTTGTTACCCACATTTAATGTATGGGTAAAAGGAGCAATGAAGGATTAAGTGAACATGTGCCATAGTTAAAATTAGAATCCAGGACTTCCTTGCTCTCGGTTCCAATAGATCTCTGAGGATTTGGATACCACAAATTCTAAAGAACTGTATAGCCACCCCTAGCCTGGAAACAGAGCCAAACCTACACCAAATGGTGCCCTGAATGACAAGCTTCTTCAGTGCCCCCTGCATTTGTTACACTTTTGAATACCTTAGTTCTCATTGCATTTGTAGTCTATTTCAGGTCTTTGATTCACGACTTGCATGCATGATTTATCCCAGTCATATAAGAGGATAAATTTGCATGCTAGGATCTATAAATCTGTATTTGTTCTTGCCATATATGAGTCAATTTAAAAATCCTCTAAGCTTACAGAGACTTTTTAATGTTAAGAAAAACTGAAATTGTACTAACATCAATACCAGAAACATTTTACTTCAAACATTCTATTTCCTACTTTTGTTGTGATTGACAAAAACAGCACCCCAAGCCTGAAGCCCCCTGAAGCCCAGCATTCTAGGCAGACACCTGGGTCACCTGCCCTTTAATCCGCCCCTGTCTGGAGACAATCTACTCTGTCATTTCCACTTATAATCAGTCTTCCCTAAAATTGATTTCAAACCCCAGTGTACAGCACAGCAGCCTGCAAAAGCTGCCGGGCTGGACATATCATCATTGTGATGCAAAGACCTCAGGATAGAGTACAAGGATCCCATGGATTCAGCAAAAGAATGTCATATAAGGTCTCTAGTTAAAGTCTGTATCACACTGATCATTGTAACTACTGCAAAAGATATGTATGGATGTGTAAGGAGGAGTGTGTGTGTGTGCACACATAAAATATGTTCTTAAGGTCTGTGACTAGGGACTTGTCACCAGAAAGGTGAAAGGCAGGTTTTCTTTCACATGACAGCAAAATCCTCACAAAGCACAGGGCCCCAGGGAAACATCACTATCATAACCTCCTGAATCCACATGCATCAGTGATCCACTCACTTAAAAACAGCAATGAGGAGGTTCACCAGAAGGATATTTGCAACCAAGAGGTAGCATGCCATGATGGCAGGAACGATCCATGCTCCTGTCTTGCAGGGGGGCAGCTGGATTATTTTGCCATCCTCTCTAGTTTCATTTTGGCCACAAGGAGCTGGGAAGAAACAATATAAACAAGCAAATGAGAATGAAGCCTAGTTTGCAGCACTTACTACAAAAGCATTTAAATATTTATGAAGGTTTCCCCCCTCACCGAGTCTTCCAAAGCACAGTGGGCTGATGCTTCCCCAAGAGGTTTGATTATGCACTTGCTTCATGCTGTGATCAAACACCTATCAAATTCACTATAGATTATACATGCTGCCGCTCTTGATATTGAATGCTCCTCTGTTAGTAGCATCAACATTTTCCCTGAGAAATTTCAGGAAGTCTATACAGTTTGAGTGATTTTAGTTGAAGCTGCCTGCCCCTCCTTGACCCGTCAAGCCGCTTCTGAAATAGTGCTATGTACTGTTAGTGATTAGAGGTTTGCATTTGAGGTGACCAAAATGCTTTTTTCTGTGAGCCAACATTTGTTTTCTACTAGGAATGAATATTTAGCTTTTGCTAATTGATAGAAGAGACTACAAATCAATACCACAAAGGTAACATATGAAATTATTTGGCCATTGCAGTACACAAAAATCTAAGAACCACCTTGAAAAATATTTGTAATGAGGCTCTGCTATACAGGTGGTCCCTGACTTACGAACAAGTGGACTTACGACCATTCGTACTTATGACCAACCTCCAGCTCACCCCCCCCCCGTGCACCCCAGCTCACCTCCCCTGTGGGGGGCTCCAGCCACACTTCTGGGGCTCCCCTCCAATCCCCTGGATCAGGCTCCAACCCCCTCCCCACCTGGCCGCAACCCCTGTGAACCTAGACTCAACCCCTCCCAGCTCCCATGTGGCCCAAATCAACACACGCAGGGCTCCAATCTGCCCCCCCCAACTCAAACACCCTGCCCCAGTGCAACCCCATTCAACCCCTCCCCTGCATGGCTCAACCCCCTTGTGGCCCCAGCTCCTCCCCCCATGCATGGGGCTCCGACTTCAATCTATGCCTGGGGCTGTGACTCCCAGCCCCCTCCACTCAACCACCCCATCCCGGTGCACCCCCCTGTTCTACCTCCTGCCTGGCTCAAGCCCTCCTTCCTCTGGCCCCAGCTTACCCCTCCACCCCCCCACACTTGGGGCTCCGGCTGTCAGCTGCCAACAGCATGCACGAGGGCTCTACCCCCTCCTCCAGCTCAACCCACCTCTGCCCTGGTTCACCCCCATTCAATCTCACCTCCGCACGGCTCAACCCCCCTGTCCCCAGCTGACCCCCCGGCACATGCTGGGCTGTCAGCCGCTGCAGGTACATGAGGCTCTACCCCCCCGTTAGCCCTGGTTCACCCTGTTCAGTCCCCCCCACCCACCCCAGCCCCAGCTCACACTCCCCGGCATGCGGGGCACCAGCTCCATCCCCTCTACCCACCATCCCCACAGCCCTGGCTCCAACCCCCTGGCTGGGGGCTCAAACCCTGCCCCAATCCCCTGCTGCCTGGGTACAACCCCCTGCAAGCCCCAGCTCAACTGCACTCTCCCACCACCCCTGCCGCCCTAACCCACCCCAGGCTAAACCCTCCTGCCCCCTCCCAGGGCCCCAACCCAAGCCCTCCCCGACTTGTGCGAAATTCAAGGTACGCAAGGGTTGAGTGGAATGAAGCCCTCGTGTACCTTGAGAGATTACAGTATAAGGGTATTTCTGACTTACGACCAAATCAAGTTACTATCAGGTGTTCAGAACGTAACCTCTTCATAAGTTGGAGACCATCTGTAAAGGACTTTTGATTGCTTAGAATAATGCAGGAGATAATCAAAGCATTTATTGTACCAGGTATAGGAACATGTAGGCAGTGGAGCTTTTAGACTCAAACACACTCCGCACTAATTGTTTGGAAGTAGGGGAGGAGGAAGGGAAAATTATTACTTTTTAAGTTCTCTGAGAATGTTTTGGCCAGAGACTCCCCTTTGTAAGTGTAACTGGTCAAAATTCTGGTTGGCCTTTTGGCCTCAAGCAGTCTACACCCTCTGTCTAACCCATTGCAGCATCCTGCCTTTTTTCAACTCAGCTTTTAATGACATAACGAACATCATTCATAGCTTTCCATCATTCCCTCCAAAGATGATCCAGATCCAAGGTGGAATTTTTCACAAGTACTCAGCACTTGCCTCATGATGCCCCATGTAAAGTCAATGGAGTTTTACGTCTTGCTTGGTGGGCGCAGTTAGACAAACACTGCTTTTGAAAATTTCATCCTAAACCAACAAATCTGCGATGTACAAGTGCTATTTCTTTTCAAAATGTTTACTCTGGGCCTGATCCAGACCCCACTGGAGTCAGTTGTGGGTGATGTGTTAGTCATGTGGTATCAAACAGCCCAGAGGCCTTGTTTTCTTGGACAGTTTGTGAAAATGTTATACTATTAAATCTGTACTTGACGCAGTTGTATGGGATACTTGTATATTTGACTTACTACTCCAGGCTGAAATATACAATCACCACCCACAGAAAATGCATTACCTTGCCAAAACAAGCAACATCACATACACCAGTAACACACTTCTGTGGAAGTTGTGTTGTTTTTGTGCTCATTATTAGTTTCCCTACATACAAGAAAAAAACCCACAGTGCTCTCTCTGGGATGAATTCAAAGAGAATAATTCTTCAAACAACATGCTATTTACAGATCCTTTCAATTAGCTGCTTATTTCAAGTTTCCTTTAGCTTTTCAAACTGTAATTTCACATAGACATCAAGGCCTGGAGACTTGTGGAACATTTTCTGTGAAGTGCTGGTTGGCCTCAGCCTCTATTCAACAGAGGCAAAGAGTACTCCGCATGTTTCAGGATCAGTCCATGAATAAACAAACTACTTTTAAAAGTGTGCTGGGGGTGGGGGTAGGTACCTTAATTGATTTCTGTAGGATTTTAATGTATGACAGTTCGGCAGGATACAAAGCTTAGTTCATAACGTGGCCCTAGAAAAACTCTAGATCAGTAACAAAATAAAAACCTAACTTATGAGGACCAACTGTGCAGGAAGAATAGTCTCTATTACAGTGACAGAAATTTCTTAAAAGCATGTTTTTTAGCACAGCTCAGGTAAATCAAAAGCTTAGTCCAAACTCTGGTTCCATTTGATTCTATTTTTCTTAATTAAAAAAAAATTTTCAACTAAAAAAATCCAGCTTTAAATATCCAGACAAAGAGGATTTCTCCATACTCCCTTAATGTAGCTAATGGATTTATTCACAGAGGATTTATGTCTTTAATGTAGGCCTGTCAGTTTACACAATACATTATAATGAGCAATTCAACTCAGCATGACAACAGCTTTCGAGCCCCACTTTGTTCCATAGCAATTATATGTAGATAAGTATTTGGTTATCCCCATACAGGTTTCCAAAAGCTTTCAGCCTACACCTGTTGTGTTGGAGTCAGCCGCCTTTAAGTGACAACTCAGAGTATGTCTATACTTCTGGGAAGATTGATCTGGTCAGGGTCAATCTTCCAGAGTTCGACTTTGTGCATCTGGTAAAGACACACAAAATCGATCTCTCTGGGGTCAGCAGTCAACCTCTGTACTCCACAGTATTACATGGAGTAAGGGAGGTGGACAGGGGTGTATAGAGGCTAGGTCTATACTAGGGAAATAAGTCAATTCTGATATGTCAATTCTAGCTACACAAATACAGTAGCTAGAATTGCATATCTGAAATAGACTTATTTCCCTAGTATAGACTTTGTGTAAGTATTAATTTTGTGTGGCATACTCAGACTATAAACAACCATACCTTTCAACCTTCAAATCTGCATGAAACAATTCAATTGTCTGACAAATGACCTAAATGTGGAACATCTATGTTTGTTGCACATCAGACCAAAACTGACAGTTTTATGATATACAATAGCTGTTTAAGGATACTTTTATTACCTATGAAATAAATCCAGTTGTTTAAAAAGAAAACTGAAAAATGAGAAATTCTCCCATATATAACCATAAGAACCCTACTGCATGAACATTGACCCTTCACATACCAGCAAATACTCCACCACTTGAACTAAAGCCTCCAGGTGGGTCAGTTTTGGGGGCAAAGTGACACAAACTGTCAATGAGTTACACACCTACTTGGTAGCCAACAGTAGTACAGTGGGTGACCAGAATTAATTGATTCTATTCTTGCCCCTGTGCAGGTGACTATGGTCTAGTGGTTGAAGACAGGTACCTAGATCTGGTATGTTCATTCTTAAAGGCAGCACATCCCAGCCTTGGGACTACTGTCTTCAAGGTGAAAGTCAGTCAATGTGCTCTGGTGCACCACTCGGGCAAGAAGGAGCCAGTGGGCTGTATAACTTGGCTGCTCCGAGGGCTTTCCACAGGCTGCCATTGTAAGCAGAGGCAGGCAGACAGGTGAAAGGGGCTGGATGGGAATGCACCTCCCCCACACTGGTCTGGAGCAACCTGAGCCCCCTTACCATCAAGCACTTTTTGGGAGGGTGAAGAGGCTGTAGCCGCACATACTGGGATTCAGCAACTCTTCTTCTCCTTGTCTGACTAGCAGGGGGCATGGGGAAAGTGCACAGATTGTGTTCATTCCTTTCACTGCCAGCTGCCAAGAGGAAGGGCAGAGGAGTAAGTTACGGAAGCTGTGCACTTTTGCTTGCTCCCTGATCATCAGGGGAGGGGAAGAAGAGCAGCAGCAAACCAGTGTGTGCACTTGCACCTCCCACCCTCCCAAAGTGGCACCCTTTCTCCCTGCACTCACTCCTTCACACCCCAGCCACCTGCTCTGAGCCTCCCACACTTCCCACCCCATGTCCTGACTCTTGCACCCACCCACACCCTCACTGTGACTACTGTATTGTCACACGCTCTCAGCCCCCTGCCCTGAACCCATCACCCTAAGGTCCTGCCCTGGGTCCTACACCCCCACACCTCTGCCCCAAGTCCTCTACATTCCACTCCACACTTAAATTTCTTACAGGTACTGTTATCTGGCACACCCTCCCCGCCCCCCATGCTCTGAAACCACCCCAGGAGAGTACCTGACAAACTTATGTTACTTTCACCCTCTGACCTGGGGTCTATTCCTGGTTTTACTGGGTCTTGTCCAAATCTCAGTTAACTTATTTGTAAAATGGGGACACTTAAGGCTAGCCTACCTCCTTCCAAAGCTAAGGGAGAGTCTGAGGACATGCTCAACAAAAATGGCTGTGAAGTGCACAGAAACCTGAACAGCAGGAAGTATAAGAGGTGATCTTAGAACTCATCATCTCCTAGTTCCCAGTCTAGTCCAGTCCAGTCTCTCCTATGATCGCTTTTCTTATAAAATAAATGAAATAAATAAATATGGAGATACACATCTGATAGAACTGGAAGGGACCTCAGGAAGTCATCCAGTCCAGTCCCCTGCCCTCTTGGCAGGAACAAGCACCATCCCTGACAGATTTTTTTTTAAACTGTTTGCCCCAGACCTCTAAATGGCCTCCTCAGAGACTAAACTCACAACCCTGGGTTTGGCAGGCCAGTGCTCAACCCACTGAACTATCCTTCCCCTCCTTGGCCTTGTTTCTGATACAGGGACCAACACCAGCTTTGGTGTTGATGTGGAACAGGGTGTTTCATTTGAAAGGTGGAATGTATCAGACAATTTAAGCTCTTTCAGATGTCTGTAATCAAATATTTACAAGTAGCCAGCAAAACACTCTACACTCCCATTTGTGGTCTGAAATGGCCAATACATGTTACGGAGGGCAGCAACTCACAGACATGCAGGTAGAGTGTGAGCATATGCTACAAAAACACACCCTAGGGATAGTGAGAAGCACAGAGGCACTGTGGAATGATTCCATTACCCCCGAAGTCTGTCATGCTATGAAATGCAGAATAATCTGACTGTGACGAGGTGCTCTACATTGAATAACTGTATTAATGGACATTCTATTAAATAAGCTAAATTAAATTAACACAATTAGCCCTCTTTTTAGACAATAAAAATACATGCTCATGCCAGCATAAGAAAATGTCAGAATTCTAGTTAGCCATTTAATAACAGGTTTTGATAAAGGTATTTATTTTTGTTTCAGATAAGGCAGAATGAAATCATGACGACAAACATTTTAAAAACAGGCATGCAATATTTGTTTCAAATTGTGTGCTTACATGTGCGCACACTGTGGCCCTTATTCATTATGGCACTTAAGCATGTTAGGTGTTTTGCTGATTCAAGGCTTTTTAGGATGACTGCATCTGTACACTAGATGACTGCGTATGCACACGACTATTGGATACCTAAGTACCCATTACACAAAGGTGGGACATTGAGGACAGCTCTCAGAGCTACACTTTCAACAATTTGGCTCCTCAGGACCCAGCTCTAATTTCAGTTACACATGTGCAACTTCACTAAATTTTAGGACACTAAACAGTGGTTTTTTTGCACCCTTTGTTTCTTCTTTCACAATCCCCTCCTATGCTTATTTTCCCTTCCCTTCCCATGCTCACTTTTTCAGCTTCCTGCATAGGTCTTTCCTCCTACCTCCCTGGCCCTTTCCTTTTTCCTGGCCAGCTCATTGCATGAGACCAAACAGCTGTAACCCACATCTCTGAGTGATTCAGGCCTAAAGCATCTGCAGAATTTAGGCCTAAGGCTATGTTTACTCCAACGTCTATTTCTCTAATGTAATTAAAATTAGCAATGCCCATGTCATAGCTGGTGTAATGTGCATTCAGCTGAGGACTTAAGAAAGGACAGTTGCAAATCTCCTCCCCCATCCGCTGTCCCAAGAGAGAGCGAGAGAAGGGCATTACTTCATATCAAAAACAATTTCCATATACAAGATTTTCACCCAAAAATGGATAAGGTCTTTACAATTCAATGCATATTATATTATTAGAAGGACTGCTTAATGAGCACTTGCAGTTGTGTTTCTCAAGATGAAGACAACAATATGAATATTAATAAATATGTTTGTGATGCTCCAGAAATCTAAAACATATCCATATCAATAACTAAGTGCTTTTCCCAGTTTAATATGTCCACAGAGCATTAAATCAAGGATCTTAAGCACTTTATAACCATTAATTACACCCTATGCAATTTTGTGATTTAGGTATTTATTATCCTCATTTGCCAAAAGGAGAAACTGAAGCGTAGAGAGGTTAAGTGACTTGCCTAAGGTTGCACCATGATTCAGAGACAAAGGGAGCACTAAAATCTGTTAGTCTCAATCATATGCTTGCTTTAGTCAACTGTGGGGAAAAAAATGACGTGGAACTGCAACAGTACTTCATTATTTAAAATTATTGTTTTAAACATGAATAGATAGTGTTGCAATGATAGAGAATCATGGAAATTTAGGGCTGGAGGAGATATTATCCTGCACCCTGAGCTATGGCAAGACCAAGTAAACCACGTTCTTGTGTTTTACTTTTTGTACTGGATTGTGCTAAGACACTTTTTCCAACTATCTGTTGTGCCTGACAAATTTGGTGCTTTAATCACATTTATACAAAAAGTCAATTTATTCTACACTTGCTCCCTCTAATTCCAATTTCTTCTTTCTCTGTATATTAAAACAAAAATTTTTGCAACAAGAGAAAAAAAAGCATACCTAAGGGTACAGAGACCTTCTAGGAATATCACCCAGTATGTCCATCTAGTGTATTAACAAAATATTGTTAGTGATGCAGGGTTAGTATTAAGTATAGTCACTGAGGAGCAAAAGTAACAGAGTGAAAGCCGTGCTAGTCTATATACTATGAAAACAAAAAAGCAGTCCAGTAGCACTTTAAAAACTAACAAAATAATTTATTAGTGATGAGCTTTCGTGGGATAGACCCACTTCTTCAGATCATAGCCATACGAGAACAGAGCAAAAGTGCATTTCCTTCCATCTTGTACAAAATTGTTGTTAGTTCTAGAATACTAATTCTAGAATACTTCTTGTTGGTGATGCTCCTTGTGAGAAAGTTCCATAGAAACGTAAAAGAAGTTGAAACAAACGATATTTTAATAAGGCTCAGTGAAGATTATAAGATATACAGGGCCTGAATTCTCATTCACATGTAGGCACCTTTATCTTACTCTAGCAGTGTCAAGTCTAGCAGCGTAAATTTACACTCATTGTAAGGCCCTGTTAGGCTGCCAAAATCGTGTAACGTGTAAATATATTGTCTGTTAAATTCTGTGGACCCAATTAATATTTACACGTTACCCCATTTTGGCAGCCTAACAGGGCCTTACAATGAGTGTAAATTGTGTTTTAACCATCCTATACAATTCTATATTCTTCTAGTCAGCTTTCTCCAATAAGAATTATAGTGTAGCAGTTAGCATCCCTGTCCTATGCTGCAATCAGAATGCCTTCCCCCAGTTATATTACGTTATTTCCCACTCTCTTTCAACTTTGTTGCAATAGACCTAGTGGACCACCAACTGCTGCCCAACATCTGACCTCCTTTAACCTCTCATGGTTAGGGATTTGTGAACAGAGTTTTCTAGCTCCTTAGAATATTCTATATATTAAGGACATAATTTTCTTTTACATTTTATACAGGGGTTCAAAAACCTATAAAGATTTGTTAGCTATGGACTCTCCTCTTGCTTATAATGACTATACACTGAAGTAAACCCACCTTTATTATTGCATTACTCAACTGTAAATAAGAAGAGAACCTGGTCCATCACTATCTGTTAGGATTCTATGGAATTTTTCCATAAAGGGATGTATGGAGCAAAAAGCAAATTGCCTCCTAGTTCTCAGATTGCTTTTGAAATGCTGTCAGTTGGAAAGAAGTTATTTTGATCTATACACAAAGCAAATTTTGCACAGAAAACAATGAGCCTACACACAAAGGTTGCCATTAAAAAGTCAATATCTGCCAGCAGCAATCACAGTTATTCCATATTCTATGTCTATGAAGAATGTTATGTGTTGGATTTTAATGATGACTGCTGTCCATCAAGATGTCATTTTACAGTTGCTATCTGGGCACATAAAATTACTAACCAAACTCACCAGCTTTTTATAGAGCAACATTATAGACAACAGCATCAACAAATTTCCTTTGATACCATTTCCACCTCCCAACTCTGTTTTTTTTCCTAAAGAGAAAGGAAGCTCTTGGGGAAATTCAATCTTTGGGTTCTCAATTCAGATTTAAAACAAGGGTATCTATTAGTGCAAATTGCTGTAGTAGATTTTATAAGGACACTTGTCCACTAGAAGGGCATCAAAACAACTAATCAGCAGTTGATTGGAAACTACTATCAATCAGTGCCAGTCTGAGCTGTCTGAGAAATGACAAACTAAAAGTGAAAAGGTTTCACATTCTATTACTAATTCCAGGCTTATCCAACCTGTCCTTCTGCAATAAAAGGCTGTTTATTGGAAAGAAACTACTTTTTTAGTTTCAATTTTGGGACTAACTTTAAAATTTGAACATAATTTAAACAATCTTAAAAGTTTTGTTCTATTTTTTCCCTTTATGAGTAATTGCTAATCAAAAATCTATATGAGTGCAGTGTGTGTGTATAGGACATACCACTGGGTTATATACTAATTCAGGAATAAGCAAATTGGCAGGGGTGGGTGCAAAATTTTGTAAGGGCGGGGCCACAGCATGTGCATGCTGCTGTGTATCAGGCTTATCCAACGCATTAAAAATGTTGAAATATGTTACCGTTTTTATGTATTTGTATAGTAGACCCCAACTTATGTGTAGGCTGTGTTCCTGGGCAACCACACAAGTCAGATTTTGTGCAAGTCAGGACCAAGTAGGGGAGAGGCCCTGTCGCCTTTGGTCCCCTGTTCCTGGCTGTGCCTAGCTCTCTGCTTCCATGAGTGGTGGGGAGCCAGGAGCCAGGTGCCAGCCTGACTCCTGACTCCATTCTGCTTTTGGGAGCCAGGAAACTGACCAGCGCTGCTGGGAGCTGGGACCAGGCTGCTGCTTGGTTCCTGGCTCCTGCAAACAGAGGGGAGCCGGGAATCAGGCTACTGCCTGGTTCCTGGCTTCCCCCAATCATGATTTCAAATCAAATTATTGCAAGAAATGCATAAGTTGAAATCATGTAAGTCAGGACTCTACTGTATTCACATTTATATAGTGATTAATAAAATTTTACATTCTACATACTTACAGATGCCAAAAAAATTTTTTTCATATGAACATAACTGAAATTTTCATCAGTTTGGATCACATTAGACAGGTTGAGTAGGCCCTGCTAATTGCAAGGATGAAAAGTGGGGGCTGATATAAAAAGTTTGTTCAACCCTGTACTAATTAACTCCCTCCAGTGAATGTATAACTGTCCCCACTGCTGAGTTGCAAGTGAGATTTCATTGTCCACAGTATACTGTTGAACATTTAGACACATTTCAATTAAGAAAACTTTTTCACATGAAGGAAATGCAGGTATTCATTGATTTTCTATTTTATGTATATAATAAATCACATACAGTCCATGCAATACATTAGAAAAATGTCTGTTTAATGTTTTAGTGCAATATTTTAAGAGAATTGAAAATAAGAACAGATCTACCAGATGGACAGGCTAACAGTTGATGAGGTGGATCTGACCAGCCTTACACCATGCTTCACAAATAAACAGAAAGAAATAAAAGAAAAAATATTTTAGAGTAGCATACATTTTGTACATTTCTCAAATAGGCACAAGTAATCTCCAGAATGCAGCTCCCATCACATAATGTGTCAAAGATCAGCACTCTGGCAGAATCCAGAATTTATGGCCAAAACAAACACATTCAAAAAATAATCTGAGTAATCCTTTCAACTGAATATGAAAAGAAAAGTAAAATCATAGTTGTGAAATCTGATTATATTTTAGAGGTGACACAACAGCTTTTAGGACAAGTATTTGAGAAAGTACAGTCACTCTAAATAGCATACACTGGCTGATTTAGCTTAGAACAGTGTGGAGAATATATGGCAGTAAATTTCCAGTGAAAAAATAAACACAGTTGTGTGTCAACCAGTGCATTCTTCACTCAGTTCCATGGGTAACATACACAGCACCGTGCATATAATTTGCGATGTACTGAAAGAGTGGCAGACTCTTAACGCTCTGCACGGTCTCTTTCTTACCCACACACAGAGAAGGAAGTAAGAGGCTGTTCTTAGGCTGTGTCTACACTTCCCCACTTCCTCAAAGGCTAATTCTCCTTGTGGCAACTTTGACTTGCTGGCCTGCTGTGTAGCTGCAGGCACTGCAAAGTGCCCACGCTATTTCAAAGTGCCTTTACTCCCGAAATTTGCATAGCATGCCGGCACTTCAAAGTTGCCGTGGGGAGAATTAGCCTAATGAAGTGCTGCATATTCATTGCAGCACTTCATTAGTATTCGCTGATCAGGCTGATTACCATGCCCCCTTTGAAGAAGGGGCAAGTGTAGTCACAGCCTTAGAGTTTCTAAATAGGATCTTCTCTGTTAAAACCCCTAATTTCCTCACATAGAGGGATAAAAGAACTCATGTTATACCTGGCTGAAGTTAAAATGATGCATCTGCCTTCATGACTCAGCAGTCATTGTGCTGCTTCTTTATGTAAAGTTCAAGCACTGGGCATCAGGACGATTCCCTAGATTAGCCAGGATCCCTACTATATGGACAGAGTCTGCCAGCCTGTTACAGATTCCCAACAACCATGCTCCATTCATGTTAAAATAATCTCTCTCCAACTGCAGGGTTCTAAACTATAATCAGCACTTGGTTTGACAAAACACTCTTATTCAGCCAAATCGCTGCACTTGTTGCACTATACTAGTTTCTTAGTACAACATCAATAAATGGCCACTTGTAGAAGGACAGACCATTCAATTTGTAAGTGAGCCACAGTTAAAGCCAACCCCCAATTAATATACACTGGTAACTAAAATGGATTTCTGGAGCGAAAAAAAAAAGATGGAACCAAGTGGAAAAAGATAAATACAGGGAGAAATGAGGAGTAACCACAAAAGGAGATTCTATCTGCATTTGGCATACAGTGCCATGGATATGACACAGAAAGCACGCAAATAGGGCTCTCAGAGTTACCCTTCATGGAGCACACAGTCTACTTCTAAAAGGCATTAAAGGGGATTAATTGTGATGGAGATATATGCATTTTTTCCAGACCTAAACAATCAAGGAAAATCAACACACCATTCTAAATTCTTCAGTATTGGATGAGCCTAATACATATCATGGATGCACACTCCTTCCTTTAGGCTGTAACCTAGTATTTGAATTGATATGTTTGTATAGATTTCATGGGCTCTCTCCGCCACTAGAGAAATTAATCTGTAAATGCTTTTAAGATCTGTGCACATTTAAGCAGAAGTAAAGGGGCTGAACATGTCTTGCATAACGGAGTTTGTTAAAAAGTTGGTTCTTAGTTCTTTCCATTCCTCACACTGCATCATTTCACGTCATCACTAACCTTCTTTGCTGTACTATGCCTGATGGCACCAGGAGGTTTACTGTTAAACAGAAAACTCGCATTTTCTGGATTGTCAGACAAATAAATATGTAGGAAAGGGTGACTTACATTTGATTTGCTCTGAACTAAGCACAGGCTCATGCCTCGCAATAAATAATGAAACAAATTTTAGCAATATGTCCACCACTTGCAAATGACTGCCTCACATGATTTAACATAATGATGGCAGTGGTGCACAAGTCTCAGTGAAAGCAAAACTCAGTAGATCAAATCCTCAGTTGGTATAAGTCAGTGTAATTCCACTTCCTTCAGGATAGCCTTGCCAGCTTTCACCAGCTAATGAGATGGCTCCACATTTTGAGACTGGATTCTCAATATCAAGTTAAGCAAAACTGGTGCATTAATTACAAAATTAAACCAATGGATGGAAAAGGAGTGGAGTGATATGTCCTACATATACTGATGGACTTCTCATGGATACCTAGGACAACCCCCAAATATCCTTAAGCATTTAAAAAGAATCCATCTCTTCAAAAAGTTATTTATGTATGACTATATAAAAATAAAATGTAGCAATACAGAAATTGGTACCCCAATATTAGCAGCTACAAGTAATTGTTTTTCTGTGAATACCTTTTTCAGTGAACGAGTCCCCCTATCTTGAGCCATTTATTGAGAACATACAAATGATCTTATAAAGACATCACCTTACCAAAATTGGATACCTGACTTTGGAGTATGAGAATCATAAACTTGCTTACGGTCTATCTGGTCTGCAAAAACTTCCCCATAGATCATCCAGTAGGGCATGTAAAAAATGTTCTTTGCCAGCTTCCACGAAGGCTCTTCATTGGGGAAGAGAATTGCCTGTCTTGCGACACCAAAGCTCATCAGAACCACCAACATAATGATGACAAAATACATCATGTCTATCATCTGAAAGGCAAAGAAGGGAGAAATAGACATAAAGGAGTGAGAGGAAATTATCTGGCTACATTTCAATCCAGAGGCAATGAAAAAAGTTTGTAAAGTTTAAGAATGCAATTTTCACAAGGGGCTTCTAGAAGCTACGTTTGCAATTTTGCACATGTGGGCTGGAGTTTTCAAAGGCAGTGAATGGGGAAATTGGGCATTTGGTTTGACTGGGGTCATTTTCAGTGGGATTTTTGAAGCTTGTAATGAGTGGGTTTGTAGGTCTGAATTTACAAGCTACTGGCTGCACAAGCTTGCCTGCATCTACTACAAGTTCACTTATGATTGCTCAGCCCAATTTGCGCCACACTTACAAGAGGAAGCACTATTATGCTTCAGGTGGAGTCTCTACAAAAACAGTGGACAGGCCATAGACCTAGTCATCTATTTAGCCAACAGCAGACAATGTCCCAAGGCAAAGAAGAGTGGCTGTAACTAGAAGTCAGCATCTCTCACACAGGAATGGTGAGTGGCAGAACAGCTCATTAGTGCAATGTAACATACAGGCACAGTGGAAGCCAGTAAGAAAGGAGGTCCATAGCTCAACATGTTTGGAGGTGACCAGAGGACAGTGGATTTTCTAAAAATAACATGAAATTATCGTAAGGGCTCACTTCACTCTGCACTTCACTGCACTACACCTCCACTCTTCAGCATCTGATTAGCATATGCAAATAATTCATTACGACACTGCAATAATGTCTGTGCTTCAGAGAAGTGCCTAGGAAAAAGGGATACCCTCGGTACCCCAAAACACATGCCACAGGCCCCAGAGGAACTGGCTAGGATCAAAAGCATGTGGTTGGAACAGATGTTGCACCAATGGTAGGGATAAGAATCTCAAAGATGGATAGTAAAATAAGCGGATCCCTTGGGAATGTCTGGGTGCTATGAAAGCTGAAACAAACAACCACATAAGTTAACTAACAACATATTGTGGTATAAAAATATGGAGAAACAACTTCAGAGACCTGATAAAGTTTCTTTTACAGTTTTAGTATCTATGTACTTATCATGAGTTGGTGACTGGATTAGAGTGGCAAGAACTAATTCAACCCCTTGTCCAACACTCAACCTGATCTACCTTCAAAGTTAGAAGAAATCTGATTAACTTTTTTGAGATTTATTTCCATTTTCTTCTGGACTTGGATTGGGAATGACTGTGAAGTTAATATTCACTGCAAGTAGTGAGCAACAGTGTGACCAAAATACAGATACTAATCAGCACTGAGTGACTGCCATTCGCTTTTGCTGTCTGGCTGGTTATCTGCAGCCACTTAGGAGTGGGAGGTCAGCAGAAGGGCTGACAACAAAGCTGTAAGAGTCCAGCACCGGCTAACAATGTGGAGGAGAGTCTAAATAACAAATAACTGATAGATCTGGCAGCATAGGAATTAGTGCTGAGTCCCCAAAGGAAAGGAAAAGATTCGTGAAAATAGAGAAAATGAAAATCTTGAGATAGAATGGAATGCAGATTGGAAAAGGAAGAAATTGGGAAATGGAAAAAAGAGAAAGACAAGGGCATAAAGCATAAACATAAAAACATGCACAGCCAACCTCATGATTGGTTGTGCATTTGCCATTCATTTTTGTATGCATCTCTAATACAATGGTAAGGGGGGGAAGAAATAAAGAATCAGAGATGTATATTTTGTGGTTAGGATGCAGGTTCTAGGGGAGATGTGAAAACTGGATGGCAGAGAGAAGTATAACAGCCACAGGTTTTTGTTCTGCCTGATAATATCTGTAATGCTATCACTCAGGGAAAGAAATCAGCAGGAATGCTGGCTGGACTGTTAATCTCTTAAGAAAAACCTGTTCTGAGTAGATTTCCGTCATAGTGTGATTCTGGCAATGCTGAGTTGGGGTAGAAGTGGTTTTGTTACACACACACACTCACTCTCTCTCTCTCTCATTGCTGCAGACAGAAAACATGTGGGGACCAAGCTGAAGCATGCTATCACTTTTCTCCAAACATGTTGACAATTACCTTTCATATTACCGTAAGAGAGCCTATTTATCTTCTGATATATTGTTTGTCAGTAATCATGATGTTTGGGTCTCTTCTTGTTAGACATACAAGTTCATTTGTTGTCATCTTGCCCACAAGCAAGCTGTCATCTCATCTGGAGGTTCAGCATGTGTTACTTGCACCCATTTGCAGGGCCTGCTACCCGCAAGGTGCAATGTACACCACCATTCATGTCATTGCTGAATTAAGTTCAGTGAACTTTATATGTGAATTTGTCATAATGCTAGTGGACAGTGTCTCAGTTAGCAGGGGTCTAATAATCTCTCTAGTATCAAATTGGTCTCCATACGGCCTTTGTTGAACATATGGATTTAAAAAAATGTGGCTGTGTATGGGACCAGTTGACACACAGAGGAATACCTGTGTGTTTTGACATTCCTTTTTTCAGTTTTATATGAGACAGGCCAGGCAGTCTGAGCTGCAATATTGGTACAGATCATCACAAGGAGAGACTAGTCTAGGACAAGCATGACTGAGGTGGGGCAGAAGCTACTGCAATCATTTCTGTCCAATTTTTCATCTCTCCTCTCTGTCTGGAAGGCCTTTTTCTCCTTCCAGTAATCTACAGCAGAGGCAGTAGCTGTTGATAGCTTGAGTGGTTTTTATTTAGATTTTCCAGTTCTGGAAACTCTCTCCCTTTATGGTCCTGAAATTGTAGTTTCCTGGGCTTCCCTGAAAGAATAAAGGCCTTTCTGCAGGAAAAACTACTTTTCAGCAGTTTCTGTTGTGGTCTCTCTTTTTTCCTTAAAAGGGTCCTTTCCCTTTGATTCTGTGCTATCAATTTGGGCCCTCACAAGCTAACATACTAAAGACAGGGCGAAATAGATATTTTGATGATCCTGTCAGGAAGACAGCCAGTATCTTTTATTGATGTACGCTAAGTCTAGGTGTCTCCTGGCTCTCATTCCTTTGAAGTATGGGGTTTGATAGGCTCAGGAGCAGTTCTAACAAATAGCTGCCCAGCAGAGAGGGCAGGTATTGTTCCCATCCCCACTGGTACAAGGGGAGAAGGATGTGCCACTGTCATTTACAGACTGGGTCTGCTGATGAAAGTATGAAGTGTTCTCTATGACAGAGTCAACAGGCAGAAGTCTACATACGACTCTTAATGCACGTCCTATTTGCCTTAGTAAGTATTGCCCTAATATTAATCAGCCAACATTAACATTTATGTGATTTGGTAAATTTATTATTCACTTGTGTGTCAGGAATGTTGTAATATTGATTTCTAAACATATATTGTAAACATCTGGAACACATGAGAGTGCCTAATTTTGAAGAATGGTCATCTCCCACACACAAAATAAATCAGATACATGTACATGTAAGTGGCTTAACTGTCACCTACATACTCTCATACTCTGCATGGGCATTTACATGCAGTTATTTTCTTGGACACGCACTGAAGGTGCCTTTTAGTAAGTGGACTTGACCTATCTTTTGGGAATCTGGATTTAGAAGCAAAAATTCCAACATTAATGTAATGTTACAGCTGAAATTTTAAACCAACAAAAGGGAGGAAATTCACAGCTGTGGATCTTACAGCATTTCTAGCTTAGTACAGTTGCATATGTATTGTTTTAGACATGTTAACATTAATGCCCTAATATGTACATTTAGTGTCCCTTAATTACAGATGTTGTGGTTACATGCATGGATTTTCAGTTCTCACAGGGAGGGTTCCGTCTGGTGCTTCCCTAGAGATAAAATGTGACACAACCCTGACAAAGCTCTGCAGCAACAACTGGAATCACCACCAGGAGGAAACAGAAGAAAATCAAGGTAATACAAATGTGAGAGCTAAGGTAGGGAAGGCAGGAAATGATCCTAGTAGAAAAGAATGAGAGGTCATATGGCAGAGATGCTGTTGGATAGGAACTGAGAAGGATTTTAGTTAGCAGGAGGCCCATATAATGGGAAACAAAAGGGAAAGCAGAAATGGGGCAGCAAGCTATTCAAAGACCACTATACAATTATCGACAATATATGAATACACCACCCCTTTTATACCATCCTTCTTGTAGGATCTGGAAATATTTCAAAAAATATTGGTTTATTAAACAGACCTCAAACAAAGGAGGTGAGAATTATTATTCCTCACTTTATACATGGATAAACTGGGGCACATAAACTAGTGTAATAACTTTGCTGCTGAAGAGGAGCTTCTGAGTCTACCAAGCAAAATTCCCCTATAGAAGTCTGTAGAAGCCTGGAGAACAGCTAGATATTTATTTCTTCCATACGAGGCCAATCTGGAGGATGTGAATTTGCCACTATGCTGACAGAAAATAAAAGCACTTTTTGCTAGGGTCACAAGAAAATCCTAGTGGTTTAATTCTGAAAATCAAAACAAATACAATCAAGAAAATGCTAAAAAAGTAAGGAAACAATGAAGAAACGTCTCTTACCATTTTCCCAATCATCATAACATATGGTCCCAAATACTTGTTCACGCCGAAGATGTCTAACAAACGTATATACCAGTAAATTATGTTAACGCAGTATATGACTCGTCCATCACTTCTGAGTGGCAGATCCTGTAGACGGAGTACCATTCCAACAGAGAAGAGAAGAATGGCAATGAGGTCTGTAACATTCCAGTACTCCTGGAGCCACACCTTTACCTTCTGTAACAGCTTCCCAGGCTCCGACATCAATATCTAAAGGACATGAAAGATGGATAGAAGGGGAGCTATTAATCTTCACTTCAAGCCCTCTTGAAAACACATAGCAATGGCCAAAAATACAGGCAAAAGCAAATCTGATGAAATTCCTCCTGTGACATCCTTCATGGATACTGTATACGCTTCTGATCCATCTTTAGATATCTTGTGGTCTGGCATCTGTGATATATACACAATATGCTAGTTAAAAAATAATCAAGAGTTATTCATTTGTAAAACAAAATCAAATATGTAGTTTTAAAATTCTCTACAAGTGTCAAAACATTAATTTTTTTACTTGAACATGCTGCTCTGGGAGTCTGAGTTCCACCGCCAGGAAAATAATGCATAAAAATAACATCTATGAACTCAGCTTCTTTTCTGTTTGCAAAATCATTTGTGAGTTGCTTGCTGTTTTCCTGAATTTCTTTGTGATTTGAAACTGTTCACAAAACAATTTCCATGAATAATTTCTTACCTTTAGTTTGGTTGCAAGTTGTTTGTTTTAAGTATTCTGTACTTGGAATTTGAATATGTTCATGCAGGTGTATGGTCTGCTTTTGTTCCCTGATCTGATGAGCACAATTCTTAGAAAAATTGTTGACTAGTTTTGTGTGAATAATCTCCACTCTTTTAAGCCAGTCTTTGCCACCGAAAGCTTATGCTCCAAAACATCTGTTAGTATATAAGGTGCCACAAGACTTCTTGTTGTTCACTCTTCAGTTAGAACTTTTTCCCCATAAACATTCTTTTTAAAATTGTTTATTGAAAGGGTGCTCATGGTTGAAATGAATGATTAGAAAAATGGAACAAATATCCACAGAAGATATTGAACAGCATTTATTTTCATCCTCTGACTTCTCTGCACTTTTTATCAGGGCTGCGGAGCCCTCTTGTGGCCGAGTTACAGAGTGCGAGTTTGTGTGTGTATAAATATATGTAAAAATACGTTCATTACAACCCACAGATTCACTGTCCTATTCCGCTAGGTTGTAATTGTATTCATTTGTTTTAAAAACTAAAATCCAAAATTTTGGAAGCTGCATTCGACAAAGCGGGCCTTTGCCCACGAAAGCTTATGCTCCAAATATCTGTTAGTCTATAACATGGCATAGGATTTCTCATTGTTTTTGTGGAAACTGCATTGTATTTAACTGTTTTAGGATGATTTTTTTCACTACCTGACAAAAGCACTTAAAATAGGTTTGTTGGTGGAAAATGAAAATATGGATGGCAGAGGCTGAGGACGAGATCAAATTCATGCCGAGGGCACAAATATAGTCAGTGGGTGACACACCTGCTCCCATCAGGTCTGAATTTGGCTTGTGCTCTCAATGCAGTAAAAAAACCTTTATTAGGCCAACTGTAAAAGGCACAGTTGTAGGTATAGGGGACAGAAGAGGACAAAACAATTCTGATTCTCATATCATTACAGAATTTTGACTGCAATTATGAATTATGTTTATTTTCTTTCTCTACATGCTTTCAAATCTTTAGGGAGATACCTGCCATTAGTAAGTTAGTTAGTGAACAAACATTTAATTAAGGAGACTCCTGTTCCACAAAGAAATGGGCCACCATGTTTGGTTATGGGGCTGAGTGGTTCTAGAGCTCAGGATGTTTGCATCCAGAATCTTGGTTCAGCACATTATGGAGACACAGGAGAGTTGAATGCAAATTTTGAATAGAGAGCCATGTTTTCATTCAGCTTTGAGCATTTGTATGTTGGGCTCTGGTTGGAAAAATACTTTCCCTAACCCCGCTCCACAATCACCTAAAAAAACAAGCCACACAGTTTTAATTCAGTGGCCAAACCTATCAGGAACATTTTGAAGAGCCCTCAGAAATACGGCCTATGTTAGAAGAAAACAGCCTCTGACAATTTCATTAGGTTTGGAGAACCTGAACTTGGAAGTTCCAATGGGGCTGTATAAGTGTGGAACAGATTGTTGAAAACAGTAAAATAGAGAAAGGTAGCAACAGAAATTCCAACATCTCTTTTGCTTTACTGGAAAAAAAGAACTTTGTGGTATGTCTACCTAGAAGAAAATATTCTAAGAGAATATTCTAAGAGAAGAATTACTAAAACAAAAAATACATGAAAAAAATGTGCATTTCCTTTCTGTTTCTGGCTCATCCAGGGTCATATTACCTCTCTCATCTTCTCTATTCCCAATGTGAAAATGTAGGAGATAACTATCCATTCCTGTGTAGAAGGCCAACGATCCATCTTCACTAGAACAATGTAGTTGAACAGCATCAGGTACCCAATGTATGCCAACTGTAAGGAAACAAAGAACTTGTTTTGACACGGCACTGGTAACCAGTAACTAATGTTTATACAGCATAAGCATGGCTTCTGAGGTGGTTTTAGAGCCCCGTTTCAGTTTGCAAAGATCTTCTATCTATAAAAGAGGATGGGAAACATCAGTAGCAGCTGTGCCAGCTGAATCTATGTACCAACTGGAAGCTCTTAAATAAAAGCCTGGGGATCTCCTCTCCTTTGCTACTGTTACTTCACAAGTATAACCATGCCCATCATAGTTAACACAAATTACTTGGCTCTTCACTATTGTGAACCAAAAAACATGGTTACATGGGCATGTATTTTAGTGTATTGGGACATAGGACATTTACATAAAACAAATAAACAAAGCGCCTCTTGTCAGAAAACTAGGAGATGCTATGAGCACAAGAATGATTATACTGGGCTTGGCCATTGGTCCATCTAGCCCAGTGCCAGATACTTCAGAGGGAATGAATGAAACAGGCAATAATTGAATGATCATCTCCTCTGGACCAGTCCTAGCTTTTGGCGGCCAGAGGTTTAGAGACACCTTGAGCATGGGATTGCATTTCAGATTATTTTGCCTAACAGCCATTGGTGGATCTATCCTCTATGAATTTACACAATTATTAACTGAATCCAGTTATACTTTGGATTTCCCAGAACCTCATTGCAACATTTTCTACAAGTTGACTGCGTGTTGTGGGAAGGAATACTTCACTATGCTATTTTTAAATCTGATGCCTATTAAATTTTCATTGGAAGACTCCTGGTTCTTGTGTTATATAAAGGGTAAATAAAACATCACTATTCACTTTCTCTATAACAGTCATGATTTTATAGCTCTCTGTCTTATGATCCCTTCATCATTTCTTTTCTAAAGTAGCCTGTCTTTTTTAATCTTTCCTCACAGAGACTGTAACATACCCCTTGTTTCTCTTCTCTGTATTTTTTCCTGTTCCATTTATTGATTTATTTATTTAAGATAGGCAGACCAGAACTATGTGCAGTATTTAAGGTACGGGCATCTCATGGATTTATATAGTGGAATTATGATATTTTCTCTCTTTTAAGCTATCCCTTGCCTAATTATTCATAACTTTGTCAACTTTTTTTACTGCTGCTGCTGCACAGAGTAGATATTTTCAGAGAACTATCCAGGGTGAGTCCAAGATATCTTTCTTGAGTACTAACAGCTAATTTAGACACCATCATTTTCTATGTATAGCTGTGATTGTTTTCTCATGTCCATCAATTTGCCTTTACCATAAATGAATTTCATCTCTCATTTTGTTGCCCAAAGGTCCAGTTTTGCAATGCTTCACAGTCTGATTTGGACTGAGTAATTTTGATCATCTGTAAACTTTTGTCCCCTCACTGTTAACGGTATTTTTCCAGATCAATTATAAATATGTTGAATAGCATTGGTCCCAGTACAAATCCTTGGGAGCCCTGCTATATGTTGTTTTCCAATGTGAAAGCTGATCATTTATTCTTACCCTTTGTTTCCTGTCTTTTAGCCAATTACTGATGCATGAGAACACCCTCCCTCTCCCATAACTTCTTACGTGGCTCAAGGGAACTTTGGTAAGTGACATGGATTCATTGTAGAATAATTCTCCGGCAGAGATATTTGACTCTGGTTAGACTTTGCAGTGCTCAATTCCCCTTTTTTCCTATGTATAAGTCACCTTTCAAACAACTACACTGCTCTGTAACACACAGTGTTTTAAGCCAATCTCTTCAGAGAAAGTCTTCAGTGCCAGTCAGAAATTTAGTCATGTATGTTTTATTAAAAATTGACATCTTATTTCTTTTGTTTATACTTCAAGAAGTAGGGTTCTCCCTCTTTTTACTGCATAAGTCTATACCTATGCAATAGCGAGGTAAAAAGGAAACAACATAGTGAGACCGTGTATTTATATAGGGTGACTTCAGTGGTGGTAGATGGTGATCAGTATCTCACAGAATTGGGTCCATAGTTCTGCTCTTTTCAGTGAACCCACATAAGCAATTTGTTGACGCACAGGAAAGCATAAGGCTTGGAGCACTGAGTGCTGGCTTTATTTTCAGTCCCTGACTTGGAAATCACTTAAGTAAATTCTTTAACTGGACCATAATTATGAGCACAGCTAAAATTTTCCTCTTTTCTACTTTAGACAGAGGAAGGAAATAAATGCCTCTGTTCCATCAGATTTCTATTTGGTGTTTGGATTGGTTCTCTAGAGCTAAACTAATATGCTCAACAAATGTGCGAGAAAGGAAGAACCAAGTTGACCTATGCTGGGGTCTAATTCTTTGAGTCAACAGACGTCTAAATTGAGTGGGACTGGCTGGGAAAATGTTTCTACTTAATTGAAAAAACAGCTTCAAACCAGAATGAGCCTACTAGTCACACCAAACAATTCAGAGGAAGTGTCTTTGAAAGCCAAGTGATCTCAGTTGTCAGTGTCTTTTTCAGTTAAAATTAGATAGATCTTGGCTGTTCTTGACAACTAATTCCACCAATTCAGGTTGAATTGGGTCCCTTTATTGAATGAGTGAATGCTAATATTGTAAAAAAACAAGGTCCATTTCAACAGTAAAACCACACTAAATGAGGAAATTAGAGGTGGGTGAAGAAGAATGGATTTTTATTCAGTGGGGCTGATAGTTACTGTGGGACCTGGAACACAGTGGGAGAGGGGCCTGGCTTTTCACCTCCAGAAGGGATGGGGCCAAGGTGAAAGGAACGGGGCCAAGAGTAGTTGCCCTTAGTGCCACCAGAACCACAGTACTGAGTCCCAACAGCCATGTGGAGTGGTGGAAGAGCACTACTGGCACTTCAAAAGGTCCCAGAGCTCTGCCTGTCAGGGCTGAAGTAACAGCAGTGGCTGGCATTCCAGATCCCCTTGAAAGGCTGGGCCCCTGTGCAACTGCCCCTTAGCCCTACCCATACAACTGGTGGGCTTGTTTATTTGTCATTCACCTTGACAACTGCAGTTGCCACTGACGGACACTTTCTCTGCTCATTGAACTCGGGAGACAAAGACTGTGGAGATTTGTGTTGAATAATTTGTAGGCTACACTTTTTTAACTGAGCCAGACTGATTTCAGAATTCTTCTCACCCTCACCTGGAAGTCGCTTTTCTTTCATTTTGCAGCATTTTTTTCATTTAAGTACTATCAGCCAGGCCCCACTGACTTACTTTGCTCTGGAAGCTGCACACAGCCAAGAGTCAGCATTAATAAGTGACCTGCCTCAGAATTTAGAAGAGTAGAAACAAGCCTAAATAAAAATGAAGTATTGGTTTCCCTCTCCTATTTCAGGATTGAAATAAAAGTGCAAACCAGGACACTCAGTTTGCTTACAACGGAAAGACTTTTCTGGGCAATACACATTGACAGTTATAACAATTCTGCATGGCTGATGAACAGTATTTAGATTCATCAGCCTGACTAAGGTTTATTAGCTACAGTCACTAGTATCTCATTAGATGACACTTACCATGTTGGAGTTACTTACTAGCTTATGCTACCCACCATGATTTGCTCATGGGGAGCTGTTTGTGTTGCCTATAAATGCATCAGCAGGAAAGCATGATTTTTAAAAAATTCTCTCTGGAAACAGGGAGTTCTTTTATGTGATTTGCTGAAATTGAGGTTGGATTTAGCACCAGATAGATCATAAAAATTAGCTAAACAAAACAAAAAATGATTTAAGAAATTACATTGCTGTCATAGTTGATACCTACTTTAATTAAGATCCAAAGCTCCCACTGAGTCCAGCACTGAGGATGGCTGAATTCAGAAGTTGGATTTATTATTGTAGTACTTAGAGACAGAAGTTTCCAAAAATACATCAACGGCATTTGCAGTTTCACCCTTTTGTCCATGTAAATCAGCATTTGTATATAAAAATACAGTGGCTGAACTTGCAAATAGTGTTCTATTTCCCCAAATATCATTTGTCAATGTATTAATGGAGGGCCTCTGAAAATTTGTGCCACAACAAACAGATACACAGATGACAACACAGTGACAGTGACTTCTTTACAGGCACCAGTAGCATGGGGAAGATAGCTTACCGTGTAGAACCAAAACTTAACTATAGGTGCATTGTAGAACTCATATATCTTTCTTCCAAGAGGGATCAGTCTGTGCCTGCTGTGAACTTCCTCTTCCTCTTTCTTTCTTGATGATTCTCCATTTCCTCGTCCCAACATTGCCTGGAATAAGAAAGCCACTCTTATAGTTTCCTTCAGAACTATGAATCCCAAAGGGGAACTGTTATTTTTGAGTATCAAAAGACGATATACTAATCGATTAATTCTATGATATCCTCATCTTAACATGAAGAACAGATGGCCCATCCCTTCTGGAACTCATGTAGCTGTAAGATTTGAACTACCTTTGTAAATAACCTCTTCTGAATGGGAAGTTCCTGTTCAGGTCATCCCAATTGTACCCTCGTAAGCTGATGGAGCTACACACTTCAGAACTGTCAATACCAATGTGTCTCCTGAGCTCCATTCACATTACGGTTCTGGACAAAAATAACATGTGGGGGAGACTTATGCATTTGCTATATTGATTTTTCTTCTCCCGTCACTTTATATTATGTAGCTATGTGAATAATAGAGAAGGCTAGAATAAAAGTTGTTATATGAAAGCAAGAAGAGAGTTGACATCAGAAGTGAAACACAGGAAGGAGAAAAAACAGGTGTTGAAGGTTACTGAAGTGGAAATAAAGCGGGTTGTTGTTCACGTTGATTCCTGATCCTGCTTAGGCTGCAATCCTCCAGTGATCTCCATGTGAATGCAGAGGCCTGCTCATTGGAGCCAAATGGAGGAATAAGGGTTTAGATTTTAAGTGCTTTGCTACAGAGATCACATCATCTTCCAAGGTTATTTTCCAAAATGCTGCACACACTATGTGATAGGTCTTCCGCTGATGTAAATTGCTGTAGCTTCATTGACTTCAATGGCTTGATTTCTTTGGTGCTATGACAATTTGCACCAGCCAAGGATCTGCCACAAATGTTTTAGAAATAAGTGCAAAAGAAGAAATTAATAAATATAATGCTAATGGTAACTAAATATCAACAATGGATGCTGCTTACATGTAGAGCTAGTCTGAAATTCATGCTTAACCTTAGAGAGAGAGAGAGAGGGAGAAAGAATGATTACAATAAAATAAATGCTAGTCACTGAATCTTAAAACGATTTTATAACCGCCGAAGAATAGTATTGTTTTCCTCAAAGAAATAAGGCAAAAAAGAAGTATTTGTAATATTGACTGTAGAACTGTTTTGTTTTCGTGCCTTTCTGAATAGAAGGCTTGGGGCAGCTGGAATCTTATGAAATTTTTCATTCCACAAGCAAGTTCCAGCTCTAAAATTTGTTGAGAGGGGCACAGGTTTTGGTACTTCTCCACATAGCCATACCTACAAGTTAATTATTTTGATACCCAGCAGGACCAACAGCCCCCATGGGCCCTGCGGCAAGGTGGGAGGGGGGCCTGGCTCTGTGCCCCAGAAAGTGCAGGGTCAACAGCAGAAAGGGTGGGGCTTAGGGAAGTCAGCTTTTAGCACTACTGAGCTTCTCCATCAAAACTGCACAGAGCAGTGCTGCAACGGCACTTCAAAGGGACTCAGGGCATCTCCCCCTTTTGCCCTCTCCTCCCCCGGACTGTTGACAGACCTGTTAATACCTACTGCCTTACTTACGTGCACCAGTTCTGCCCTGCTACTTTTAGTATGGTTTCTGTAACACTTTGCTTCTGAAGATTTGAAAGCATTTTACTATTTACACATGAATTAATGCTGCATCACAACATCTTTGTGGGTATTGCTATTATCTCCATTTTGCAAAGGAGGATACTAAGACACAGAGAAGTCAAGAGAGTTGTCTAAAGTCACACAGGATGTCAGTAGAAAAGATGGTTTACCCCACCCAGGGTTTGTAGTTCAAGGACACTGCCTTTCCTTCATTCCAGCACCTATCAGCAAGGCATTTAATCATGTACTTAATTAGTTGACCAGAATGGGATTATGGACAAGTTTGAAGTGCCTTGCTGGAAGTGTGATATGGCTCATCACCATAACAGAGGAGCAATTCTTAATATTTAAAAATAAGTATTACAATCTCCTTGACTTGTGAATGTATGCAGCCTATATTGGGGAAAGCCAAGTCAAAGAAATGAATTTTACCTTCTGCAGTGTTAGGTGGTATTTCTGGGAACAGTGACATTACAATACTTATGCCATTCTTCCTGGGGCTGAACATTTTGGAGATACTTTTGGGAAGATACTCCTCAGACTGCTTGACACCTCACCTTATTAGGTCATAGTTAAAATACAGAATGTAAGTTCTTAAGGGCAGGCACTGTACCTTCCTCTGTCTTCTGGGAAGCCCTTTTTCCAAGTTCTGCATGTGTTAAAAAATAAATTGTAACACGAACTCAAACAAGGCATGCATTTATTTAGTTATTTCTCTCTTGATATTCATAGGGTACTTCTTGTTAAGGTATCTAAGTTTTTGCAGTCACTTCTAGTGTTTCCACCTTACTTAATAATTCACATTAGTTTTCTCAGTGTTACTGGTATTTGCCATGTTGTGCCTTAGCTTCTTGTATTTGATGCATGTGAGTATGACTGTGAGTTTCTATAGAAAAAGATCTAGGACTTAAGGATAGTTTAGAAGCTGAGTTATCTCAAAACTGCAGCCCAGCATAGAAGAGGTATTTACCCAGCAGCTCACTGTGTCCTTCTCAGACGCTAGGGGAATTACTAAATATGTTTAAAACAACCAGTATTAAATACTAACACAGAGCACCCAACTTAGAATTAAAAAAAAAAATTCACAAAAAGTCTGGATGGGATATAGTAGCAGAACAGTAGGAGGAAGTGGTTAGTGACCAAAGGGAAACAGAGCAGAATTCACTTTAGCCAAGCAGACTGACTCATTCCTTACAGACTCTATCTACAGCATTCAGTGGATCTAATACTGTTTTTTGAGAGTGTTAATCCTTTCCCCTTACCCAAGGCAACTTGCCCAAGGGACATAGGAAAGACTTACTTCCTAGCTCACAAGAGAGGATGACTTTTTGCATGTGATGGTATTATTTCACTGTTGCTGCTTTATTGCCTAGTTATTCTTGTAGATGATGCTAATGTTTAACAGGATACAGTCACTTCAAAATAACCACCTACCACACAAAACCAAAACCCACGCTCCCTCACAATTCTGATGGTGAATAGCTTTAAAACCACCAGGGATTAGGCTTAATTTAATGCCCCTAGATGTTAATTTCAGGATACTATTAACAAATCTGAAAAACCTTCCCATTAAAAATATTATAGAAAGAGCTTGAATTAGTGGACATTTTGCACAGTGATGTTGCAATCAGTGAATGTGAACAAACACATTTCTGTTTCTGGGGGGAAGTAGAATGTATGGTGAGGGCTGAGAATATGTGGAAATTGTTTGGTATAAGTGGCATCTCATTTTCCAATGTACAACTTTCCTTGTAAGTTTTCATGAGTCAGTGAGGGTAATCTTGGAATCAATGCAACATACACAGTACTGTACATTTGCAGCATCCTCACTACTTGCTTTGCTGTCGACCTACACTTTTAAGTTGCGTGCTACATGTACATCATGGGACATGGGGATTTTGTGAGAAGGGTTCTGGGCTATTGTTAAGAATGTGGTTTTATTTCATTGCAATCTTGTTTAGAGTTGCTTAGGCATCAAGCTACATTGGGTCGCACACTTATAAATTAATATTTGTTTTTATTTGTAACAACATATACCTGCATATTTGTTTTATAACAGGAATTCTGGTCCCACTGAATATGAACCTAGGCTTTTTAGATCTCATTCTTAGTGAAGCACGCACACACTATAAATTTTGTTTATGGTAAAAAATGGAATATAGCTTGGTGAATATCCAACCATACACATGCAGATACACACACTACATACCCACTCCCACAATACAGAAGTGATGATGATTATGTGGTAACAGTTCTGTGTGGCTATTCCTTGCTAAAGAGTTGGCACTTCTATTGTTCCTAGGACAAAAATAACTAAAAACACCAGAAATGTAAGTATGTAAAAAGCAGCTCTTGCATTTGCTAAAAAGTTCCTTTTTCTGAACACTGTGAGCAGTTTCTGGATACATACAGAGCATCTGCAGCATTATGTGCTCAATTCTGTAGACTCTGCTGGACATCTTTGAAAGAAATAAGTAAAGCTAGTGCTGGGAATTTAGGGTATGTCTACACGACATTTTGGAGCAATCCCCCCAGCCACCATCAAGAGACTTATAGATTCCAAGGTCAGAAGAGATCTGTATGATGATTTGGTCTGACCTCCTGTGTAAAACAGGTCATACATATTATTTTGGGGAATTTCCTCCTTGGGCAGATCTTATAAAAACCATGCAGTTTTGATTTAAAAATTGTAGGCAAAAGTGTCTCAATAACTGGACTGAGTATTAACAAGAAAAAGATCATGACAATGAGGATCAACCAGTCCAACACCACCACCATCACAATGGGAGGGGATGACCTGGAAGATGCGTAGCCGTTCACCTACTTGGGAGTATTATGGGTAGAGACAGAGGAACAGACAAGATATGAATAGCAGGATAGGGAAAGCAACAGCTGCATTCAAGACTCTCCATCCCATATGGTGTTCACAAATAATATCTGGGATGCATTAACAGGTGTGTTGTGAACAAGACATGAGAAGTCATTCTTCTGCTCTACTCTGCGCTGGTTAGGCCGCAGCTCGAGTATTGTGTCCAGTTCTGGGCACCGCAGTTCAAGAAAGATGTGGAGAAATTAGACAGGGTCCAGAAAAAAGTGACAAAAATGATTAAAGGTCTAGATAATGTGACGTATGATGAAAGGCTGAAAGAATTGGGCTTGTTTAGTTTGGAAAAGAGAAGATTGAGGGGAGACATGATAGCGGTTTTCAGGTATCTAAAAGGATGTCATAAGGAGGAGGGAGAAAACTTGTTCTTCTTGGCCTCTGAGGATAGAACAAGAGGCAATGGGCTTAAACTGCACCAAGTGAGGTTTAGGTTGGACATTAGGAAAAAGTTCCTAACTGTCAGGGTGGTCAAACAGTGGAATAAATTGCCAAGGGAGGTTGTGGAATCTCCATCGCTGGAGATATTTAAGAACAGGTTAGATAGATGTCTATCAGGGATGGTTTAGACAGCACTTGGTCCTGCCATTGGGGCAGGGGGCTGGACTTGATGGCCTCTTGAGGTCCCTTCCAGTCCTAGTGTTCTATGATCCTATGATTTGATGATCTGCAAAGACAAAACTGCAGATCTTGAATATGAATGTGAAGAGTGTGCTCTTGTATAGATGCAAGACCTGGCATACTAAAATGTCTTCAAATCACAAGCTACAGACATTAAATAAATAGATGCCTGAGGTACATCCTTTGCATCAAACAGCAAGACTTTGTTACAAATGAGGAGTTTTGGAGCAGAGCAGGATAAGAACCATTTGACATTCAAATCAAGAGAAGAAAGTGGGCTTGGCTTGGCCACACTCTCTGAAAAGCATCATCCACCATAGTCCGTCAAGATCGCCAATGGAACCTGCAAGGAAAACACAAAAGATGAATGCCTTGGACAATGTGCAGAAAATCCATTGAGACTAAAGAACAACAACTGGGGTGCTCCTGGAGTCAGCTAGAAGTTTTGCCCCAAGACAGAGTGAAGTGGAGGAGACTTGTGGATGACCTATGCTCCACTTGAAATATGAGGGTTTGAGTCAAGTAAGTCAAGATGGTCCAGCAGGGCTTGCGCTAACACTCTGAAAATAATGGTGTAGACAGCATTTTAAGACTGTGCTTCGAGCAGGAGCTTAGTGGGAGAGTGAGCTTCAGCCCAAGTTCAAACTTCAAAGCTTAGCCTATACAACAGTTTTTAGAACAGTACTGTGAGCCCCACACCAGCCTGTCTTTTTACCCGGCCTAGGAATATTGCTCCAAAATACTATGTGGACTTACACTTAGTATTTCCTCAGTCACTATACAGAGATTTCTACATACAGTGTAGAAATATGCACAAGTGAGGGTGAAATTCATCTCTGGCCATAGGTTAATGCAGCACGTAAGCCCCCAAATTATGGCTTCTACATGAGACATAAGTGGTGCCTATGCTTGTGCTGGTTCTCTGCATTGGAGTGAATTATGCTCACAATCTGAGCAAGCCTATTTACTCACCCTGAACTGAGTAATGGGGAGTGAGCAGAAATATATGAGATAGTGGAGAGTAAAGGTGCAGCCCTGGCAAAGGTATTAAGTTCAATATAGGAGCCACCTTCAGCATGTGCAGCTGCTCCTACTGCCAACTAATAACAGCAGATTAAGAGTTGCTGACAGTGGGGAGGACAGTAACACAGAAATATGTCCAGTGGTTGTGGGAAAACAATCTCCCTCCCAGATAGCTACTCAGTGTTTCCTGGCATGAAGAAAGAACCAATTTTTGCCAACATTTCCTACAGTGTGGGACTTGTTTTCCCCAGTTCACTTGGTCCTTATCATGAGTAAGAAAAAAAAAAGGCAAAACTGCCCTGCTATCTCACTGATCTTGTCTGTACCACAGCAGTGTTGATTTCAGGGAGAAGCTAACTTTCAAAGCTTTGTAGCTTTAGTAGTTTGGTCTGTACTGGTTTTATTTTTTGAATTTCAGAAAGACCCTAGCACACACCATGGGTTAGAAGCCTGAATCATTTCTTTTGCAAAACAGTTTTTTTTGTCTTAAGCACACACGTTTCTTTCATTTGCACTCTTAGTACTTGTAGAAGGGCACACCTTTCAGTATGATGTAGAAAATTAGAACTAATCTTATAAACAAATAAAAAAATAGTGGTATCTTGTTCTTGGAAATTAAACTGTATTTGGAAGAAAGATTCCTGCAGAGCTGAGTCTCGGATCATTATTCCTCCTTTAAAAACAAAACAAAAAGGGGCGAGCAGTCCTGTAGCACTAAGTGGGTCTTATCCATGAAAGCTCATTACCTAATAAATAATATTTTTAGTCTTTAAGATGCTACAGGAGTGCTTGCTTTGTTTTGTGAAGATACAGACAAACACAGCTACTCTTTTGAGCATATTTCCCCTTCCAGTAATTCTTCAAATTTAAACAGTAAGGATTAGTGAGTGAGTGAGAATTCCGTACAGAGGGTTCTATGACTTGTTAATCCTAGGCTGGTGACATGTACAATAGGTGATTATTTCAGGCTTGTCCAGAGATTAATGCACACTTTGGACATGTGATTTCTAAAGCACATTAATTGGTCCACACAGACTCTACTGGTGCATACTAAAAGTTCCCTACTGAAATACTGTTTCAAATGACACGACATGAAAACACATCAGGGAACCCTCAGTTCACACCAGCAGGACCCACATAGCTGAATTAATGCACCACACGTTTGTAGTGCACTTAAAAAATCACAAACCTGTAGTGTGCACTGCCATACCATGTAGACCAACCCTCAATAACCCTCTCCTGATACAAGTGTTCCTCTGGCTACTACCAAAAAACAAGTGCTAAAAGCAGAGTAAACATATACACAACACAAGCAGAGTCATACACACTGGCTTTATTTCCCAATGTGTGGTCATTTACTCATGTGCAGAACAAGCACAAATTTGGTGTAAAATGCTACCAGATCATGACGACAGCAATTTACACTCACTTCGCATAGGAAGAAGCCAGCATAGTAACACAAGCCATCCTTTTGCACCATACGGAGATACTAAAATCCCCCTGTACTGTTCTGTGGGGCAGCAGAGAAAACACAAAACAAACCCTTTTCTGTAATAATCAGTTCTCAGAGTTTGACTAATAGCCATTTAAAAAAATGGAGCTAAAATATATTTATAATGAATTAATAGATTTAACAAGCACTCTGCTGACCTGAATAGTGTATTTTCTAAATAAAGATAAATTCATTCATAGCTGGTAACAAACTATGGTTATAAGCAATTTGAACTCAACAACAATTGATTAACCCCTTATGAAAACATCTATCATTAATGTATTAACTCTGATAGACTATTTAAAATGCCTCTGAAATGTGACCAGAAAATGATCTTCATGAAAGAGCTTTCTGAGTAATCATTCTCGGGTTCCTCCTCTTCAAGGGTGAAGCATTTTTATTAAACTAAGAACCAGCCCATCAATTTTACCCCAAATTTAAACCAAATTATATTTTATAATAAGAAAATGTCACTTGCTGTGAAGCCTGGGAAAAGACTAAATATAACAGCCTCCTGACATGGAGGCTGTCCTCTTTCTGAAACTATCCAGAAAGGACCCATTTCCCGCAAATCTCCTACCTCTCCAATGTGGAGCCCAACAGACTGCCTGCTGTTGAGTGATAGTAAATTAATCAGTAGGATGTTCTAAGGCTCACAACTCAAGGACATACACATTTTTTTAAAGATTCAGTGGCACAGGCCTCAGAAACATATTGCAGGAGCTGCTGGACTCCACATGCCCCTGCTCTTGCTTTTTGTAGAGAAGTCTGCAGTCAGTTCTCCCTTTAACTCCCTTTAAATCTGTGTACTCAATATCAAGGGGTATGTTAAAGGAGAGAGCCATGGGAGTCAGAAGACTGAGAGGAGAGAGGAAGGATAGTTTAAGTCTTAAAGGCTGGACAAAAGAATATATCATTCAGCATACAGTGCTTTTGTAGTGGGAATCAGAAGGTTTTTAAAGGGAAATGTAGTATTGGAGACAAGAAGCAGAGAGCCAGGTTGTTCACAGAGAGATGGTATTTACCTCATTGCCACATTTTTAGCCAGTGCCATAAACACAGCACTGCATGAAGTGCTTATAGGACTTGAATAAGCTCTTCATGAATTGAGCGGAAGCCAGCAATATGTAATTATAATTAATAACAAATGAACGGAAAACAGCCCATCAATGCTAGGCTGGCATTTAATCTTTTCCAATGGCCAGGTTCTTGCCTGCAAATAGGTCCTGTAGGCAGGTCTTGTGGACCGGTTCTTCCGCTTGCCTGCATATTGGGTCCTGTAGGCAGGTCCTTCTGCCTGCCTGCAGACAGGGTCCTGGGGGCAGCGCCTGATGTTTGCCTGTGGGAAATAGGCTGTTTTTTAAAAAATTAACCAGAAAGACCTTTTTTATTTTTTTTAAACTGTCATATGGCAGTTGCATCTTGATGTGGAGGGTTAGGGTGGGTTTAAAGACCTCCAAAGCTCTCTGAACCTTAAAAAGAAATGATGGGATTTGGAATTGTTACTAACATGGGCATTTTTTATTTGGCCAAGATATTTGATACAAACAAGGAATTGTGAAAATTTGTTTAATCATCAGAATTTCAGTTGTTTGAGTCCCTTTGTGGTGTAAATTATTCATTCCGGGCTACTGTTTGCAATTCTAACATTTCAAATAAAGCAATAAAATATTCATTATAAAAAAACAAAGCACAACACACTCAAATGTTTAAAAAACAAAACCACACCCCACCCCGTCTCTTATTATGCCAGTCTAGATTGTGCAATCCTTTCTAAATACTTACACAGTTGGAGTAGTTGTATTAGTAAGTAATGATCAGTGTGGGAAAGTGCTGAGTGAAGGACTCAAAAAGGTCAAGTTCTGATAATTAGACAGATCTTTGTATTTTATCAATACACCTATCTGTGCACTAATTTCTGCTTAATGAGAACAGCTAAAAGAAACATCCTCCAGTCTCCATCATTTGGGAACTTCCATTCTCCCTGCCTTCTCAACACATGAAAGACTAGTGCTCAGTCTCATTCAGGCCATTCATTCTTGGGTGCATTCTGAATCCTGCAAGTATGTTAAATTTATTTCAAACAACGCCACATTGGTGTTGGTCAATACATGATGTGTCACAACTCAATGTGATGATGCAGCATCATTACGCACAGATACAACATCAGGACCCCCCAAAGAGGCAAATTTGGTGACTCAGCCTTGCAATATAAGCATTGAGTCCCTCTGAGGAAAGAGGATTTTTCTAGGTATTTATTCACTGAACTTGGACTTTCTAGTTTGCAGTCCCTGTAGAGGTGAGAATAGTAAATTGACAGCATATAGGGTGGCTTTTGCATTGTTTGCTCTTACTGTGAGTTCCATGTCCTCCTCTTCTTTTTCCTTCACGGGTTTTTCTGGTTCCTCTGGCTCCTTTTCTTGTAGATGAATCTCATGGGCCTGAGACATGTAAGGCATATCATCTTTGTTCTTGAACTCCAAGCTGAGAATTGAAGGAGGAAGTAGAATTCCTAGAATTACCTAAAGCAATAATAATGATAACAATAATAATAATCACAATTAAAAGATTATGATTATGGTGGTTGTTTAGTATCAAATGGAAAAAACCTCTTGGGGAATCTGAGAACCTGACATTTCAGTGAGTAAGTTTCAATAGCACCTGGAAATCTGTCATTTAAGATTATATTTTCAGAAGACTGAGGGGAAACTAAACATAGAATGTCTTGCAATGTTATCTGAAGTTATATGGCTTACACATTATGCTGAATAATTTATCCATCCATAAGCTGCTTGTAACTTATTGTTACAAGCTAGAACACTTTACAAAATATTATCATGGTAGGTAGTAGATGGAACCACAAAAGCATTGAACCTTGAACATGAAAATTCTTGCACATTGCACAGTTCCAGTATAAATGTGAGAGACGTGGAATATTAGGCAATAAATATAGTCCTCTGTAGTGAGCGTTAGGTAGTATGTACACTGACTAGCCTGTGCTGGCATAACTATGCTGGTAGAATCCACTAGTGGAGACACAGAATAAGCCAATGGAAGAAGGAGTTTTGCCAGGATGGTAATACTGCCTCCCCAAAAGACATGAGCTATGCTGACAAAAGCACTGCTCTATTTGCATAGTTACAGTTGCAGTGGGGAGGTTGTTGACTTAACTATGTTTGGCAGGGAATGATATTTTGACCTGACTTTGTCAGCAAGACTTAGCAGAATAGATCAGGGCTTAATGTGGTCCCTGTGCTCCCTTACTTGTAGGAACATAGGCTAGAATAGGGTCAGGACAACGACATGAGTGAGTCTGAGGAGACTGACTTAACTTGCATGTTGTAGATTACTTTGTGTGCTTACATACTCACTCCTGTAACTTGGAAGCTATGCTGCATTGCTTCCATCTGTGTGAGTTCATTCTCCAGTATTCAGTGTGTTGTGCTCACCTTCTACTTATGCATCCAACTCCTGTTTCTTTGGTTTTGTGGGATCAAGGCCATCTGGTTTAGGTCTATTTGTGACCACACACACACACCAAAGCTTGGTTTCTGCCAGAATCTCATGGAAAAAATCATCTTATACTTACCTCCTATGAATACTCCAGCAATGCCAATGAAATTAGTAGGCATATGTTATGTGAGTATATTTCCATCCCAGGAGAGAGAACACTTCTGCTTTGTCTACTGGTGAACATCTAGTGTATTGGAGAGGTCATTTCATGCCTCTGGACAGGAACTGCCCTGCTTTTACAGTACAGCTCCCACTCAATACTGTGATATAATCCATTAAGGTATCTTAACCACAGCTGCATGGAAAAGTATATGCTGGTCTATCTTCTGTCTAAAGGGAGATGCTTCAGGGAGGGTAAATTAAAAGATAAAGGTTTATGGAATAAAGCAGAATAAAAAGAGCAAATAATAAACTGAGTGTGAACAGCTGGGAGGAACTGTTGTTGGAACAAACCAAAAAGAAAATGAATTTATCACTTTGAGGAACTTCCAAAGGATAGGGACATCATGCAAAGGATAAGGACAGAGGTCAGCTATGTGGCTGAAGAGATAATTGCTGCAAAGGAATGAGCATAGAGAGAAGAATGGGTAGATCCACTCTGGCAAGCAAGAGCTATTGAATAATGAGCAATTGGAACAACTCAAAAGTCAGGGCCAGGACCCTCCAGGGATAGCAAGGGGATCAGGACACAGATCACATGGTTAAAAAGAAGGACTTTCCAAGATGTAAGAACATGTCCTAGTTTTAAATGAAACAGGTATTTATGCAGAACTCTGACAGAAGTGAGAAGAATCGTATCAGCCACTCACACTCATTTCTTACTGACAGTGCATTAGTCCCAGTGTGACAATGATATATTTGTATCTGTGCTATTCACAATTATTTTCTCAGATGCATGCTTTTGCAGCACAGGAGAACAGCTAAAGCAAGTGTCAATTTTCACCTGTAAACCTTATACAGATGACGAAATGCCACTGTTAGGGAATATCACCACAAATCATAATTAACACAGCAATGCTTGGTCTGACTAGTAAATACCGTGCTGAAGGTGAATGCATTGCAGCTCATTTCTTCTGTACAGAAATGCCCATGAGGAAACTCCACTTTCATTAGTTGTTTCACCAGAGAAATTAAGTACAGAGTGACTCTCTCTAGTCTGCCTTTCACTTGTCTGGCAACATCCGTAATTTGGCACAATTTTAGTTAGCTAGATGACCGCTTATCATGGGTGTGGCCAAGTTTCCCGTGGACCCATAAAGTTTGTTTCCAGACACCAGTACTGGCTCTCAGGGTTCTAATTTAGCTCTAATTTACCTGTCAATGTCTTCTAAGAGCCCAGCAAGCAGTGGAAGTGTTGGTAATGTGGCTAGACAATATTGACCTCCTGTGGTCCAGCAAATTCTCTCGTTCGGCACCAGTTAAGTCCTGAGGGT
This sequence comes from Carettochelys insculpta, assembly GCF_033958435.1. NCBI lineage: Eukaryota > Metazoa > Chordata > Testudines > Carettochelyidae > Carettochelys > Carettochelys insculpta. Next base: position 24,856,220 of record NC_134141.1, on the reverse strand, counting down.
GCTGGACTAGAGAAGTTCAACCTGCATGAAATTGGCTTGATTGAATTATCCTCCACATCCCCTACGTGTGGTCCATCCAGGTCAGGTAAAAGGCAGATTAATGTGGGAGTACAAGGGTAGTTGCGCTGCTGCTGAGTTTGCTTGTTCTGAGGATCGTTCTCCAGGGTTGTCAGTTGAGCATCTTTCACTAGCAATAAATTCATTTACCCCTCACTTTTAATTTTTTTTTTTTAATTATAGCCAACCCCTGAAGTCTTTAGTTAGGGAGACATCTTGAAATCCTGGCTCAGTCTTTAAACCTCCTATCGATCTCGGAGAGGGTTTTGACCAAGGACTGACGTGTCATGTCACTATGCCGGGCTATGCAGTTAGTATATTAGTACATCTATTTGTTGCTGATTCAGTGTCTGCCCTCTCACCATCCCCCAGATCTTTTGGTTCTAACTGATACTAAAGCAGTGCTGACCTTTAAACCTGAATTCTTGCGCATCCGGAGCCGGCCCATCCACATGTCTGTGAGCAGCATTTGGCTGCAAGTGTGAGCAATGAAATCGCGATGTTTGGCTGCCACTGCGAGCTGCAGGCATGTGGCATTACTCCAGTTCTTCAGCTCGTAGGTCAGCAGCTTCATTGCCAGCTGCTCATCCTGCTTGTATGATTGGTCCAACAGCTCCACCGCCAGCTGGCCAAAATCCCTGCAACAGAGGGCATTCTCATTAGTCAGCACAGACTGCTTTGTAAAAGTACACAGTTAATGACAGCTCCTGCAAGAGCTGCATCACACTCCATGAACTGCAGTCATGATGCTCGCTGTACATGGAGGCACATGTTTTAAAACCTGAGTGCTTAAAGTTAGGCACTTAAGTAAATGGTCTGATTCAGACATGCTGAGTACCCACTGCTCCCAGCCATCCGTTCTCATCTGTCTGCCTGCTGTTCTCTCCTGAAAGCCCATTGACAATCTGCTCCTCGGCAATCCAGGCCCCCATTGCTTGTTCCTGGCCTCATGGTCACGTACCCTGGAAGGCAGGGCGGGGGAAGGGTCAGCTTTACTAATTAAGGTCCAAACAAAAACCTCTTGGTCTTTGATTCTTGTATTTTGGGGGCCAGAAGAGATTATAATGGTGATCTAGTCTGACTTCCTCCTGACATGTAGTTTGATCTCCTGATTAGCTACTTCCTGTGACTGGATATACTTCAGTGGATTTTGAACTGTGTTTCACTGGAACGAGCGAAGTGACGCAAAACCATCATATTCAAGATCTGGTGGCCTTGAGACTGAGGATAGCAAATAGTCAGTATAGAGGCTTCATGCACCTTTTTGGTTTCTGTTCTATCCATTTCAGAGGTTACACTGTTAGCAGCATGCATATGTTGTGCTCAGATTTCAGAAAGGCTCTTTAGCATACTCCTAAAAGCCACTCCTTTGGCTTTGAGGCACATTGCCCCTATGTCTTTAACAGGTAAAGTAAGCCATGCCTAATCCAATTACTGGGAGCATCAGTCTTTTTTGTTTTTTGCTACTCCCCAAGAAGCATGAATGACAGGAAATTAACCTGGAGTTGTGGTTCAGTTCCTGGGAGATGTCATCCACCATGTCATTTTCTGATGCCTCGTGGGCCATGGCTTTGCAGAGTTTACAGGCCACAAGTGCCTTAGCCATGGCCTCCTCCCCATGCTGCCAGAAAAAGAGGGCCATCTTCTGACGCTTCATCAGCACAGCCCACACCATCAGTTCATGGAAGGGGAAAGGGAAATGGTTAATCTCAGGATCATCCAAATCAATATCCACTTCTTCTTCTCGTTTCTTTGTGGTCTTCCTTCCTCGTCGCAAAGGGACATCATCCTGCCAAACAAGGAGAAAATGTGGAGCTAGGGAATGGTGTCACTCAATGGACACTGGACCCAGGAGACAAGCTGATTCCTTTTCCACAGGCACACACATGCTCATGTAAGTTACTTTCTTTTAATTGCTGATTAGACTGACTAATTGTTCACAATGAGCAGCCCACACTCTGAGTTTCTATAAAGAGAATTTCTGTTGCTTCCCACTCCTCCTCCATATACAAACTTACATAACTAAATTGACATTCACTGAAAATACCAATTCACAGAATAAACGTGATACATATGAAACACTGATTCGACACTCCCAGCACCTGCCCGGTGGGAAATGGGAGACTGGGAATGCCAATCTAACCTGGTCCTTCCCCATGGCAGTGTAAAGCACAATTACAACATGCCCAGCATGTGACCTGGGAAAGTCACTCTGACATTAAAGGTTTGGGTTTCTCCATTTACCTCTGAGTTTTTCACAAATTCACTGGGGTGAATGCATTCACCTCTTTCCACTCTTACTGCATTAGAGCGGACAAATACAGGGAGGCTAGCAGATACTTAATCCAAAGATGATAACATGGCATTTTTTTTGTCCTTTCCTCATTTCTGTCTCGTTCTTAGTGATCTCCCCTCATCTTACCAGTAACCCCTCTCTCTCTCTTCACATACTTCCCCACTCTCTCTAGTTGGTATCCTTTCCCCTCCAGTTCCATGTTACTTTTTCTTGCTCACCTGACCTGTTTATTTCCCTCCTCTCATCTTCTCCTATAACTTTTCTCTGCCAGACTGCATGTCCTGAATGTTGCACCTTGTGTGAGCAGCAAAGTGAAACCTTATCATGCAAAATTTCAACTCCTCAAAGAGTCAATGTACCTTACTGAAGATTGGATACAAAATTCACATTGCACCACACTAATGCCCTCCATTCTTTCCCTGCTCAAATTCCCAAGTAAATACTTCTTTTTACTTTCAAAAATATTTATTTTAATATTGCTTACAATTAAATACAGTTAAAAGTAGTCAAAAAATGACAATTTTAGCCCTTATTAATCAATGCTACTTACAAAATAAACAAGGCTGGGATTTGCAAAATATTGGTTGGAGCATAGACAGGATAAAGTGAAGAGTTTATGAGAACCCCACACTATCAGGTCCATCCCTACCAATGCTAGTGCCCTACACAGCTCCGCATTGGCTCCCCACCACTAGCAAGGGGAACGACTGCTCTGCAGAGAAGGGGAAGTGCGTGGGCAGAAGCTGCAGGGGTCAGGAGGTAGGGTTGCCAACACTCCCAGACTGAGTGGACCACATGACATTGTTGCAAATGGCGTCTGGTTCCGGAGAGTTTGCAACCCTGGAGCAGAACAGTAAGGGAGGCTCATGTGCAGCCTCAGGGGAGCAGGTGGGTGATGCAGCGGTTGGTGAGCGATGCAAGACAGGCCAGAAGACTCAGGAGCAGCAGAGGGTAGCTGCACAGCTGGCTGAAGAGAAGTGGCACTTTGAAAGGGAAACCACTGTTTCTGTCCAGCTGCTGGCTGCCCCATTCTTCTGCACTTGCGCCGCTTGTCACCTCCTGGGATGCAACTGGCTGTGGGATGGGAATAGCAGGGGGATGGGATTGGCTGTCGGAACCCTTAGGTGCCCCACGTGGCTCTGTGTTTTGTGTTGGGCAGGGATGGCCCTGCATGTAGTTGTAAACTTTCAATATCTGAGAAACGTGTGAAACAGTGCAGTGAGTCTACAGACTGCCCAAAACAACTGCTCTGAAAAGTGCAAACTACTCAAATTCAACTAAGTATGGTGTTCACACCAAAACTGATAAACCACAACCGAATTGTTCACAATTTCCCTGGTGGTTATGAGATGCATTCTGATACCCTCATTCACATTAAGTTGTACCTGCTCTCTTCTATAGTTCCACTGAGGTAAACAGGACTGTTTGTGGAACAAGGGTCTGTGCAATATGACCCTATTTAAGCAGAAATACCCATGTAATGTGTTAATCTATCCACTGCTGTTGATTATGATTGTGGGTATTTGGCTGTAGACAGTGAGGCATCAAGTTGCCGTTTAGATTCTGAACTGGCAAAATAGGATTTGTGCTTTCCCACACTTCCAATAATTGCCTCTAACCCAGGGGTCTCCAACAAAAGTAGTGAGAACAGCCATTTTTTTCAAATTCAGTTACAAAACCAATACTTCAAGAGCCACAATGCATGTGAATATAAGACAATCCATGATGAATAAAAACATCAAACCATACTTATTGTAAAACCCGATTTTAAGAACAGTGCATACACAATGATTTGTACCACACAAAGTTTAAGTTACTTCCCCCTGGCTTGGAAAGCAAACAAGGACAAGGTTAGGCTATTAAGCAGGAAGGAGCAACTCTCCATGCCACCCCCCCCATTCCCATGCTCTACCCCCCCGGCTCCCAAACCTGCCCCCCTTCTCCAGGCTTACTCGCCTCAGCCCTCAAATACATGTTCTTACCTCCAAGCTTCACCCCCACATCCTACAAATCCCCCTCCCATCCCCAGGCTTAACTCCTCACAGCTCCAAATACACCCCTCCATCCCCAGGATTAACCCTCGTCAGCCTCAAACTGGCCCTCAGGATTAACCCATCCATGGTGCTGGCTGTGGAGCCTATGCCAGGCAGCTACGTGCACCCGCCCAGCAGAAGGGAGGCTGGCATGGAGGTGCTCTGCTGGTGGGGATGAGCTGAGCCACACCCACTGGAGGGGTATGGTTGCTTGGGTAGCAGGGTGAGGGGCTCTCTGCAGCTCCCTGCCCTGCCACCACTGAAATTATGGAACTAAATTCAGTTGGTTTAACAGCTGGATCCCTCCTGCCACCCTGCTGGCCGTTAAACCAATTAAATTTAGTGCTCCTGTTTCAGTGGCGTCAAGGCAGGCAGCCACAGAGGAGTCAGTGGTGGCAGTGTCCAGAGGCAGAAACGACTCCTTAAAGAGCCACATGTGGCTCCACAGCCGCAGGTTGCTGACCCTTACCCCAACTATGTCAATGGGAATTCAACATCATGTCCTATATTCGTTTCACCTCTCTGAAACCTTTCTATTTGTATAGTTGTTAGAACAGCACAGCCGAGTACAGCAGAGGTTACTCTTCTCTCCTTCCCATCCCTTTTTTAAGTTTGTCTCTGGGAAGTGTACCTTGAAACTGATTCCCCATTTTCATTTATTTAAACAATTTACCTTAGTGGAAAACACAACCTTGTGGGTAATTAGCTTCTCATTTTATATCCGGACAACTTTCAAACTATGTTAATTGTAACAAGTCTCAAACAGTATAATGCTGATAAACTTGTTTGGTTAGAAAGGGAAGAGAATTTAACATTAAGTGTTATTACATGCCACCTACCTCCATTCCCAGCAGTTTAAGTGCCTTTGGCTAAAAAAAAAAAAAAAAAAAAAAAAAGTTTAAAAACACATCATACTTCCAATTCATACCAATGACATTTATACAGAATGATAAAACCCTAGTTATCCCCTTGTCCCTAAAATTCCTGACATAAGTTTGGTCCCTAGCATAAGTTACAGCATCTCTAATTTGTGCTCAATGGCAACAGACACTAAGCTGAGGACCTCTGGGGTTCATTAGTATTCTGGTCATGTACCCTTCACCTGACAACCTAACTAGAAGCTTCAAAAGAAGAGGCATAGTGCTGACTCAGCATCTCTCTCTGGGATTCTCCCAGTTCCTCACAGAACAGACGTATATGTTCCCTTTTTGAACTGCTTTTAGCAATTCAAAGATCCCAGGTTTACAAGGCCTTAATTTATACAGCTTCTCCATTGAATGGCGGAGGGAAGGGACCATTTCTCAGCAGAGAAGAGAGTGCATTTTGCTACCACAAAACAAAACCACCCCTCCCCACAAAACATACACCAAACATGAAAAGACAAAAATTACATACACAAGAAGGAACTGGCAAATCCCGCCCCGCCCCCCGCCAAAGGTCTCTAGTTTTCCTTTGAATGTAAACATTTCATTGGATCTATTGTACTATGAGGACCAATGTCTGCCAGGATGAGAACATCAGTAATATTTATGTTGGCCTCTAGCTGGTGAGGTCATATGTGAAATACTTGAGCCAGCTAGGAAATACAGTAAGCCAAATTGGCATAACTAGAAGTTTCCAGCAGACCAAATTCTGCTTTCAGTTCTACTGCTGCAAATTGGGAGGTTCTCAAAGATAACCATAAACAACATTTTGTTTTATACAGATAGAATATTCCAGATTCAGACCAACATAAAATTGTGCCTTGATCCTGCACCCCTTAATTCAAAGAGAGCAGGACCAAGGCCACAAAAATCTTATGCAGAGTTATGATTTTACCTCCTCTGAAATCTCTGTGTGACTTCCAAAGGATTGAACACATGCTAGGGAATAGATCTCTCTCTCTCTCTCCAATATTTTTTCTGGTCTAACTGCAGTGCACTACTATAGAGACAGATCCAAAACCAATGGAATTGAGCTCATTGCCTTCAGAAGGCTTTGTGTTAGAATCATTCACAGGTTCATATGCAGAAATTTTAGGATCAGAAGAGACCATGATGATCATCTAGTCTGACCTCCTGCATAACACAGGCCACAGAGCCTCACACAGTAATTTCCCTTGCTGTGCACAATACACTGATTATAGTGAACTGCTAATCAGCAGAGATAATTGTTGCTTTAAAAAAACCCAAACTATTCTTTATCCTAGACTCAGGCCAATATCAGCTGGATCACAGGAGCAAATGGCATAAATGTAATTGATTTTTCTTCTAATAACGTCTATGATGCGACGAGAGCTACCAAAATGCAGCTCCTTACTGAATTGACTCCCAGAACCTTTTTGTTATCACCACAGCAGAAAAAAAAGTATTACTGGTAAGAAAACACCAATTCCTTACCCTCTTGGGTCCAAACAAGTTATGGTACAGGGTTCTGAAACGTTTTCGGGTGTAGTTGCAGCGATAAGCTCCTCCCATCAGGTACTCAATCACCAGGCCAATATCAATCAAACTTATCCTGTAATCTGGAGGTAGATTACCCTATTGAATTAAAGAAAAAGAAGAAGAAACAGAGACAAAGTTGGTAAGTACAGATACCATTCACTATTTCCTCTATAAGAGTAAAACAAACACAATTAGTTAAGAAACACAGGAATGTATTATGCTGGTTAAGTAATTCACCTTAAAATAGATCCAACCGAAACCTGGATATTCTCGCTTGGAAAGAAGACATAAGTAAATAAGAATGTGCAGCAATCCTTGGCAGTTCACAGAAGATAATAGCAGAAAACAGTACTCAATTTCTTCTTTTGTGGGAAGAAACAAAACATCACAGCAGAACGAAAAGCATGAGGGCCAGGCATTTTCTTAAAGGTCAGGCACACTCACTGAACAGGGACCCTCTGTGAGGTGTGTTTTACTACAGTGTGGCCATAGCATGTCTTCTGATCAGTATATTTGTACTGACACTCATTTGGGCTGCCCTAGTCCATTGTGAAGGCAGCCCTATATCATTTGCACACAGATGCTCTGGAGCTCCTCACCTGTGATTTCTACTTCCTAAAAGCATGTTTGTCCTTTACACTGAAATATTTAACAGTTATCATTCATCAAATAAAAGGAATGGGGTGGGGGGACTGCCATTAGCAACATATCCACTGTAGTGGACAAAAAATCTCTTTTGCTTGAAATGAGTCTTTCAAAAAACTTGGTAGAGCTAAAGAGGTTTCATCATCAGCTTTGTAGAAAACACTGAACTGGCTCAAAAATGCTGGTTTTCTTTGCTTTATATACATATACCGAGAATGGGGTGAGCCTCAAGTAATTTTGATTCTTATCCAGTTTTTTTTTTGAGTTTTAGGAGCAAATACCTTACTACCCTCTCATGCACTTAATGCATTTTAACAAAACAAAGCAGCAGAAGTGTAGCACTTTAAAGACTAACAATGATTTATTCAGTGGTGAGCTTTCGTGGGACAGATACACTTCATCAGATCAATTTCACTGCCAATACAGACTGAATTTTATAAGTACAGAGGACAAAAAAAAATTGCACTAAAAACTGACAAGTCAAAGAGGATTGAAGGAAGGGGGTGAGGGGATGTTAATTGTCCTGTCTGAGATAATTACAAGCATCAAAGGAAGGGAAGCAGTCCTTGTAATATGTGAGGTAATTGATGTCTCTGTTCATACCACATGTTAATGTGTCAAATCTGAATATGAACTCTAACTCACAAATCTGTTTTTATTTTAAGATAGTTTAAATGGCAAGTTTTCAGCACAGGGTTATTGCTGTACAACTTCCATTAAATTGCTGTGGAGCCTTCTCTGCAGATTTGACATATATTATTTTGAAAAAAATAACCCTTTGATATTCTCACTTACCTCTGGGACTCTAAGAGCTTTTGAGTTGAAACGCAACCCCAGCAGTTGTCAGTCATTGTCCCACTGTTTCTTACCATAAGACTGTATTCTTACTGTTGTGATTCGGTTTCTTATGGCAAGAAACCATTGCTGGCGTAGCCAGGTTGATGCCATGATGTAGTCAAGGCATACCCCTATGAAGTCAGTGGTTGGGGGTGTAGGTCAGGGTGGATTTCTGTTGGCTGATTTTAACTCTAGGATTGTAAATAAGATACGGGTGGTGTGAGTGGTGCAAACTGCCTCATCACGTATTGGAGCTTGTAGCAGACAGTCATCTAAACAGAATATGGTCACACCCTGCTTGTGAGGATGTGCTGTTGCCAAGACCAGTACTTGGGGTTGTAAAAAGGCGAAAGGGAATTGCCTTGTATTGATTGTGTAGGTTGCCAAGAGTGAATCATGAGACTGTGTGCTGGGTGGATAGTGACATGAAAATAAGCATCATGTCGTTGAGGGTTGAGAGCCAACCTCCTTTCTCCAATGCTGTAAGTATGGTTGCTAGGGTTACCATCTGGAAGCACTGTGTTCTCACAAATTTGTTCAGTTTGCATAGGTCCAGAACAGGCCTCCATCCACCTGTTTTCTTTTTGTGAGGAAAAGTGTGAGTAGAACCCTGAACTCCTGCGTTGAATTGGTTCCATAGAACCTATTTATAGGAGATGTTATATTTCCTGATGTAACAGGTGCTCATGAGAAGGGTTCATGAAGAGCGACAGAGAGGAGAGGTAGATAGGTGGAATGGCAAGAAAGGGAATGGAATAGATCTTATTTATAATTTCCAGAACCCACTTGTCTGTGGTGATGGTTCTCTAAACTAGGTAAAATGGTTTGAGGCAGTCTCCAAATGTGCTGGAAATTGGACATGAGTCTGGGATTGGAGAATGCAGAACTCTGTGTCCTCAGCCAATACTTCAAGATATTTGCTTAAAGTGGATGGCCGAGACATAGATGATTCATCTTGCATCTGATGGCATCTTGTCTGGAGCTGCTTGTATCATTGATCATAATGTTGCTGAGGCTGAATGTATGGGTCAAGATACAATAGTTGGTTGTAGAATCTGCCCAGTTTCTTATTGTTTTCAGAGATAGATACTAAGCATCTTTAATGTCACATGGGAGTCCTTCAGGGCATGTAGGAGACATCTGTGTTTTCTGCAGACAACTTTTGCCCTTGAACAGGTAAGTCCTCTACTGTTCTCTGGGTCTCCCTGGGAAAACTGGAGCCATGCAGTGATCCAAATGACAATGGGTGGGGCAGTGGAGTGAGCCCTCATGTCAGCAGAGTCTAGAAATGTCTAAAGGGGAGTTCTGGAGCCAAGGAAGCCTTCTGCTATACCATCTTTAGATAGTCTTTTTTTATCAGCCGGAATGTTTTCAGCAAAAGATGACACCTGAGAAAAAGCATTGCATGTGTACTAGGCCTGTAAAAGACTAGTTTGCAATGTGAAATGGGAAGGGTTACTGACAGATAGGCTCTCTTTCCAAAGAGGTCTAGACATTGCCAGTCTTCATCATGGTGGTGATTTTGGTTTGATGTTACTTCCCCACTTTGATTAATTGCCTCTACCAATGAGGTTGCAGTATGGTGAGCAAAGAAAAAGTCAGCTCCTTTATAGCTGGAACATAATACTTCTTCTCAGATTATTTACATGAAGGGGGAGCTGAGGCTGTATTCTGCCATATGGTTTTTGCTGGATCTATGATGGCAATATTAATGTGTAGTGCTCTCTTTGCTGAAGGAGAAGATATCTTTGCAATATATCTGTCAGCTTGTGTTGAGTGGGATGTCCAATGGCTCCGCTATTCTTTTAAACAAACCCTGAAAAGATTTAAAGATGTGGGAAGTGGTGCTGCTATTATGGCATCCAGAGGTAAATGAGCAGGTGGGAGGGTGTCACGTTCCACCCTGTCAGCAAGTTCATCAGCTTCCTCCTCTGGAAATCCTGGGGAGGTTGGAGCAAATGGCTGAGGTGATCGCTATGTCCTGGATCTGGATGACTGGCTGTTCTGGGCCCTGTAAAATGCCAGGTGCCCCCATATACTAAATGCAGTGGACGTGGGGTGCCCATTGTGAGGACAGCCAATCCTGTGGCTGACTGGGTCCAGGTTTAGGGGAGGAGTCATGAGATGTGCCCACTCGTCTCCCCTTCCTCATCTTCATCACTGGGGAGAGGAGGAGCTCAGCCAGCATTGGTACCGAGGAGCAGAGTTTCCGGGATGGAAGCAACGAGGAGATCTGCATGACTGACAAACTGCAGCGGTACTGGGGCACTCAGTGCCAATAGCGCAGGCAAGCTTAGGCTGAGAACCAGTTTTGTCAGTGTCAGAGACCTGTCATATGGTTTTGGCACAGCAGGTGATGCCATAGTGCTGCTCTGTGGCTGAGGTTTCTGTTTCTTTAGTTCCCAGCTCTGAGGCTTGGGTTTGTGACTGCTTCTGCTGCAACAGCGAAACTTTTAGTCCTCGAGACATCTCAGTTCTGGACAACTGCAGTGCCTTATGGTCTAGCTCTCACGCAGCTGTTGGTACCACATCCATTTTAGTGTTCAGGGATCACTTTTTCTTTGGGTGAAATCTGGTGCAGCAAGAAGTCAGACCTTTTTTTTGTGTGTTTCTCTTTGATAGTAGCAGGGTCCGTAGCAGCCATTTTGGAACAGGATCACATATCTGAGGCAGTTGCAGCTAAGGTGTCCTGGACTCAGGATTGGAGGGCTCACTCTAGCAATAAAAGTTTTAATTGGAGGTCCCTGTGTGTATCTGTGCTGAGAATTTCTGGCAGTAGGGACAAGTGTGGAACATGAGTCTCTGCCAGGTAATGGACATAGTGTGAGTGGCCGTCAGTCACAGGCAGAGGACAGTGGTGAAAGGGGCCCCAAGGAGGCCACATACCCCCAACCATCCTCAGCTCGGGGAATCCTCCCTTTGTGACATGTCCTGCCCTGCCCCACCTCTGACCTCAGTAGAGGTGGCTAAGGGGACTAGTGAGGTTGGAGTCCCAGCACTGGCAGCAAGGGCCTGCGCTCCCCTCCCTCACTAGTAGTGGCAGGGGAAGCACAGCAAGGCAGCCCTGGCTCATGCTTCTCTGTGGCCGTGCTGCTCTGCTTCCTGCTGGTGGCGTGTGGAGGCTGTCCCACACTCCCCCAGAGCAATGCGCTGCTCTCTAGTCACAAGTTGAGACCGCCTTGCTGTGCTTCCTCTATGGATGCTGGTGAGTGTGAGGGCGGGAGAAGGTGTGTGTGGGGCCCCTGCTACTGGTGTGGGCACTCTGGCCTCCCTAGTCCTCCCACCAGTTACTGGTTGGCCCCTCCCACCTTGGGGGTGCACACAGCCCTTCTTCTCCCCTCCCCACCACATATTGCCCCTGCTCACAGGTATTGAGAATCTGCAGGTCCGATAGCACTCGAAACATGGCATAGGGCCAAGAAGCTGAGCTGAATAAGTATGGGAACAGTGTTGGTCTAACACCTCTTCTGGGACTGCCTGCCTGAAGTGAAGGGAAGGGAAAGGTGTTTTCTTTTTTTTTGTTTTTTTTTTTAAAGGGGAAAAAAAGGAGAGAGTAACAAGGAACTAACTGAAACTGAGAAAAGGGCAGAGAGTAAGGGAAAATAAAATGAAAATAAATAAGGGTGCTGCTGTCATTCTGACCAAACCCAAAGGAGATATAGAAAGAACTGGGGGATGGTTCGCTGCACACCTGAGATGGCTGCTTGGAGTGCCGCACATGCATGGCCAAGCAGGGCACTGCTAGCAAAATTCTCTGACTAGAAGTGCAGAACACCAAAAAACCTAAGGTGACGCATCCTCCAGGGCACTCCTTGAAGTCTGAGGAATGCATGAGCCAAAGTGAGTTCCACCTGAGGAAGGAGTGCAGGCTCTGCCCTCCTCTTTGTGGCCCATCACATGTAAACAGTAATAGTGAGATGGTGCCCATACAGGATGCTTTTATTTGGAGCAGCTTTATGATTTTTCTAAAGGGAAAGGTTCACATTCATGCACTGGCAGAAATGGGAGCAACTATTATTGAAATTAATGAAAACTGCATCTCTTTACAACACTCCCATTGACATCACTTGAGATTTTCAAAGCAACCTGGGGGATTTAGACACATTACCCAATATAATTCTGTATATTAACAGAAAATGTGTCTAAATCACCTAAACAGTTTTAAAAATGTCATTCAATTTAATATCAGTTGATACGTTGTTGAAGAAGCCTCATAAAACAATAGTAAAACCATAATAAGCACACAGGGCTGAATCCTGTTCATCTTGGGAATAGTGTTATGCAGTGAAAAATCTCACTAAAATCAATGGGAAAGATATGTTACTCAGGTGCCAGGCTATTTGCAGGATCAGGCCCACAAAGCAAATATGTCCATTCTGCAGTAGATATAATACCAATCATTGTTATTTAGCTGTAGTGGGCAATATTAGATTTAATTAAACTACTGTCAACACTGTAGAATGCATAGTACTTATTTATGCTGTCAGCTACACATTTTACTTGAGTCATAGCTTGAGAATACTGCAGCAGAAACTTCAGTAAATAAACTGATGATGCTCAGCTCATGCACCAAGTCTAAGTGCAATGGGAGAACAATAATGCATACAGCTCACAACCCTTGCTCCTCAGGCAGCATGGAACCTAACTATACAACACAGGTATGAGAGAGGACAGTTTGAGCCAATGTTACTATAGTCTACAAAGCGAAGCTGAAATTAACTTTATGACTTTAACTCACTAAATTTAATGTATGGGTGGCATTCCTTTCACTAGTTCAAAACTGTTATTTGTAACAAATAAGTTACCATTTCTGACTGATTTTCTATATTAAGTGCTGAATGGTATTTCTTAAATACTGTCTGGTAATAAAACTGTGTTTCATAGTTCCTAGCAAACAGAGGAACCCAGAAACCATTTCTAGGATAAAGAGCAGTGAAATTTGAATGTATATATAATTAAAGAGAGGATTAATATCTGATCCTTAGGAATAAACACATGGAAAATACTGACCTTCTGATCTGCATGACTTTACATGAACAGGGTAGATGGGCAGAATCTCTTTTTTTAAAGTGAGCAGTAGAGGGCAATCTATGCTTATAAAATACTGTCAAAACAGAGTCAACTCCATTTTTAACTAATTTATTTTGCGTGTATCTCTTGAACAATAATAAAACAAAAAGCAGTCAAGTAGCACCTTAAAGACTAGCAAAATAATTTATTAGGTGAGTTTTTGTGGGACAGACCCACTTCTTTAGACCATAGCCATAACCTGGTATGGCTATGGTCTGAAGATGTGGGTCTGTCCCACGAAAGCTCACCTAATAAATTATTTTGCTAGTCTTTAAAGTGCTATTTGACTGCTTTTTGTTTTGATAGTATATAGACTAGCACGGCTCCCTTTGTGTTACTCTTGAACAATAATGTGATGAAAGTAACCACTATATGACAAATTCTGTTTGCCTTTCACAGGCCCCTTTGATAACAGTTAGGCTATATGTGTGAATAAGGCACACAGAATTAGCTTTACATTTAGTGGCTGAGCTAAGGGGATCAAAAGCAGAAGTATACAGTTCTCCATAAACCACAGTAGTTAGAAATGAGAGAGTATTCTCTTTGCTATACATTTAGTATTCAAATCCTGAGTGTAGTTGTAATTCTTTTAGCTTTTTAACCTTTAGGGATACACTGTAAACAGCTACATTGAAGCAACCATCTCCACCGTGATATCTGGAAATTTTCAGGAGAATGTGAATCAGAATCTACAGAACAAATACAAAGGAATAGGCAATGTACCTTCTCCATTGCATAATTGTTTGCTCTAAATGGAATCCCAATAGCACAATCAGAAATCCTGTAATTCCTGAATCTCTCTCAAATCAAAGGCAAAGAATTAGAGATTCAGGACAATACACTTTAATATACTAGGGCAAATTCAATATTATTTTTATGTTTCCTTTTGCAAGCACTCAGTTGTTTTAATATTCTGTGGTAAATTAAATATTGTTTGTGTTTCTTTTTGCAAGCAGCTATTTTACTATACTATGGTTAATTCAACATTGTTTTCATGTTTTCTTTTGCAAGCAGTTATTTTTTGATTCTGTAATTTGCCAAGATACAGGAGATATAATTCATATTTTAAAGTAGAACATTTAAAAATTACTCTACCCATTAAATAATGGGCATATGGATTCTGCTAGTCAGGGAAGTAACAGATTGAGGTGACAGATTTTAAGTATCTTTGGTGTTCATAGTTTTAGAGACTGCCATTAAGACTGAAAGTAACTATCTGGTACAAAATTTATCTAAACTAAAAGACTAGCTTCAACGCACCAATCTGTTTCTGTCATACACAGCAAACTATTTGGCCTTCAGTTAATACTATATTCCACTGAGAGGCTATTTTCAAGAATGTATTTCCATTTAAATTAATTTCATATCTCCTGATTCATTGATGAACTAGTAAGGGATTTGATTTCTGAGGTGCAGGTCTGTGGTATGATGTCAGATATCAGCCAGCATGACATAGGTATTTTTCATCACAGACAACATGAAAGGAATAGGCCTTAATGTGGAACATTTCTGAGGAGCACAAGTGGATAGTTGCTGTGTTTTAATCAGAGCATACATCTGATCCATATAAAGGTAGGTGTTTAAGATTCTACACAAGAAAAAAAATACTACAGCAACCAAAAACCCCAATGGGATACATTTTAGGAAAAAAATTAATTCCTTGCATATTTTTTAATCACAGAGGATAGATGTTAAAATATATTTAAAATCTTTTAGTTTCTTACTACTGTATGAAAATCTTCTGTTTACAGAAAGTGCTTTACAAAACATTTAATATTCCACTATAAGGCTCTTTTAAAAACACCTGTGAGATTAGAGGCCCTAGGAAACCTTGGTAAACAATGTATTAATTATCCTTATTATAACACAGTGCTTTGGAACTTGAAAGTTTGGCTTCTGAAGAAGAATGTTAGAGGATGTGGAGAAATTTAAAATGGAATCTATTTAATCTAAGAGACAGATGATGATCATTCTAAACATTTAAAGGCACAAAAATGACCACACATTTTCTAACAAAAAGTACTACTAGCTAGTGCCTCACATACAAAGTACAGAGAAGCAGGCAGCCTAGATATACTCAGGCTTAGTCTGAGTACTATGCTCCATCCAAGGGATTTATGCATGAGAACAATTAAAATTATGTTGCCGACATTTCTTATTTTCTCATTGCCACTTGCAGATTAGTAAATAGCATTTACTCCACAGATGATACTACAGACACCTTCTCTACAAAATTAAAATGGCTCAAATCTCTTCAAATATTTCCAATCAAATTTCAAGCTTTTGCTTTCTTTTGTTTCTGTGCTGGGAAACACCAGCAATCAATTCTTGTTTATTATATATTACCCACGCCTGTCTGTCATTTCAATCCTTACTCTGCTTTCCCGCTCAGTGCCTTACACTGTGCGCCTATATGAAGCAGAAAGTCTGACCTCTGACTTTTTTCTAGACTGCTGCTATTGCTATCACATTTCCCTATGGTGACTTACAAGAGGTTCCCTCCAGAAACCAAGCCCAACACCTCTATGAGATAAGAAACAGCCTATGAGACCCACTTTTACCCAAGCCCTTCAAAAAGCAATGCAGGGCACCACAAGTAAGTGGCAAACTATTTACTAGAGGATTTTTTTTTTAAAAGGATGAGGTCTGTGCTTTATCTATTACTACAAAATTCCTTCCTCTGCCTGTTGTAGAAAAAGACCCTTTTGCCATTTATTTCTGGCCAAAGGCCAAGAGGTTGGTGAGGGAAAAGGTGGGGAAATGGGACTTGGAGGGTCTTATTCTGCCCTCTAGTTCACTAATGTAATTCCTATGAAACATCACTGAAACAAATGGGGCTAAACTGGGGAAAGACCTGATTGGGATGGGGTTTCACTGCTTTAATCCTTTCATAGACTTGCATACAGAATCATTAGCTCCTGTCATTTGAGTGTGGTAGAACCAACTGGGCTGTGGCCCTACTCCCCAGAATTATTATATAGTGTAAGTGTTATTCTATATCATTAAATATAATAGGATTGTATGAAATATCAGCTGTTACACTGTGATGTTTAGAGGTCCTTAACTATGTATTGTACCAGAACCCCATTAATCCTGTCTCGCTTTCGCTTGTGAAAGGAACACCACAAATCTGATATGTGCTTCAAGAAAAATCTGTCTCCTCCTCCCATTAGTAGTAGTAGCATCCTTCAGTCTACATAGACTATGGATCACGCCCTTTGTAGTTCCATTTGGGATCATCATTTACAGCATCGACGGTGACTGTGAAGGCCCACACGAGAGTGACGGTCCTTGCTGCATCTGTTGCATGTGTAATGGGTGTCTGGCAGGTCCTTACTGTGCTTTCTGTGGGCTCACTTCTCCTCTGCGAGCTGTCTGATCCTCATCTCACCCTTCTGAAGGCCCATGTGTAGTTCCTGCCTCCATCTGCTGCCATCGTCTGCCAGCTCCTCCCAGCTGTCCGGCTCGATGTCTACCTCCCTCAGGTCCCTCTTGCAACCATCTTTGTAGCGCAACTGGGGGCATCTGGGAGGTCTTTTGCCAGAGGCTAGCTCGCCATACAGGATGTCTTTTGGGATCCTTCCATCATTCATCCTGTGGACGTGGCCAAGGCAGTGGAGCCGCCGCTGCCTGAGGAGGGTGTGCGTGGTTGGGATTCCAGCTTGCTCAAGGATGGTGATGTTGGACACTCTGTCCTTCCATAATATTCCAAAGATGCGCCTGAGGCAGTGCAAGTGGAAGACATTCAGCCTCTTTTCCTGGTGGGTGTACAGGGTCCAAGACTCACCGTAAAGGAGGGTGCTGAGGATGCAGGCTCTGTAGACTTGCATTTTGGTGTGGGTGTACATCTTGATGTTATTCCACACTCTCTTGCTGAGTCTGGACAGAGTTGTGGCTGCTTTTCCAATCCTCCTATTTAGCTCAGACTCCAATGACAGGGTGTCAGTGATGGTGGACCTGAGGTAAACGAACTTGTGGACGACCTCTAACGTATAGTTGTCAGTGCTGATTAATGGAGGTTCAGCAATGTCCTGAGCAAGTACATTTGTCTTCTTTAGGCTGATGGAAAGACCTGAAGTCCTTGCATGCTTTGGAGAATCGATCCAGCAGTTTCTGAAGCTGGTCTTCTGTGTGTGACGCTACAGCAGCGTCATCTGCGAACAGCATATCTCTGATGAGGACTTCCCGCACCTTAGATTTAGCTTTCAGCCTTGCAAGATTAAACAGTTTCCCATCAGATCTCGTGTGCAAAAAGATGCCCTCTGTTGAAGATCCAAAGGCGTGCTTCAGGAGGAGCGCAAAGATGATCCCGAACAATGTCGGAGCAAGGACGCATCCTTGTTTGACGCTGCTCCTGATGCTGAAAACATCCAATAATGTGCCGTCATATTGGATGGTTCCTCTCATGTCTTCATGGAAAGACTGGATCATCTTGAGTAACCGTGGTGGACAGCCTATCTTGTGGAGCAGTTTGAACAGTCCATCCCTGCTGACCGAGTCAAAGGCCTTGGTCAGGTCAATGAAGGCAATATAGAGTGGCTTCCTCTGCTCCCTGCATTTCTCCTGCAGCTGCCTCAGAGAGACGACCATGTCAGTGGTAGATCTCTCTGCGTGGAATCTGCACTGTGATTCGGGATACACCCTCTCAGCAATCTTCTGGAGTCTGCCGAGGATGACGTGAGCAAACAGTTTACCAGTGATGCTTAGGAGGGAGATTCCATGGTAGTTGTTGCAGTCGCTTCTGTCTCCTTTGTTCTTATACAAGGTTACGATGTTAGCGTCGTGCATATCCTGTGGAACCTCTCCCTCTCTCCAGCACAGGCACAGCTGCTCATGTAGGGGTTCCAGGAGAGTGTCTGTGGCACACTTGATTACCTCTGGTGGTATACCATCCTGGCCCGGGGCCTTTCCTACTGCAATGCTGTCAATGGCTTTCTTCAGTTCATCCACAGTTGGTTCCTGGTCCAGTTTGTCCATTACTGGTAGGAGCTCGACGGCATCGAGGGCTGTATCAACCACAATGTTCTCGCATGAGTGCAGCTCGGAGTAGTGCTTGACCTAGCGCTCCATCTGTTTGGCTTTGTCAGTGATGACTTCATCAGATTTGGATTTCAGAGGTGCCATCTTGTTCTGGGTGGGTCCTAATGCCTTTTTGATGCCCTTGTACATTCCCCTGAGATTACCAGAGTCAGCACTGGTCTGGATGCTGCTGCATAGCTCAAGCCAGTAGTAGTTGGCACAGCACCTGGCCATCTGCTGTACTGTTTTTCTGGCTACTCAGCGTGCTTGCACGGTACTCTGGCTCGGCGAGCATTTGTACTCCAGGAGTGCAGCGCGCTTCTTTCGATGGCTGGAATCATCTCATCGGAGTTAGCTTCGAACCAGTCATTTGTGTTTCTAGCTCTTCCTCCAAACACCAACAAGGCCGTGTTGTAAATTGTATCCCTCAGATGCTGCCATCTGGATGTCACATCGGCACCCCCAGGGCTGCTGCACAGATTCTCCTCGAGGGTCTCTCTGAACTTTTCGGCTCTCTCTGAGTTTGCTGTCTTTCTGGCATCAATGCGGGGCCTTCCAGTTGGTTTAGAGTGGTACAGCATCTTGGGAATCACCTTGAGTTTGGAGCAACCTGGCGAGTGATCTGTGTCACAGTTGGCACTATGATAGCTGCACGTCAGAAGGACGTTTTTGAGGTTATCACATCCAGTGATGACCATGTCTAATTGATGCCAGTGTTTCGAGCGTGGGTGTCTCCATGACACTCTGTGCTGTGGCTTGGTTTGGAAAAATGTGTTTGTGATGCACAGATTGTGGTACATGCAAGGTTCGAGAAGACGCTGTCCGTTTTCATTCATTTTTCCCCACACCGAAGTGGCCTAAGCAGGAAGGCCATGAGTCACGATCAGCTCCAACTCTCGCATTGAAGTCACCCAAAATATACAGTTGTTCGTGAGCAGGGATTTGCGCTATGGCAGCACTAAACACGTCATAGAACTTGTCTTTTACTTCCGGTGCGGCGTACAGGGTTGGAGCGTAAGCGCTGATCAGGTGGACGGGACCAGCGCAAATTTGAAGTGTGACCCGAAGGAGTCTTTCTGATCTGCCCATGACTAATTCCACCATTTGTAGAAGGGTGTTTCTGATGGTGAAGCCAACACCATGCTCCCTGGGTTCTTCTTGGGCTTTACCCTGCCAGAAAAAGGTGTAGTCCTTTTCCTTTAGAGATTCTGAATCTGAGTGTCGCATCTCTTGCAGAGCAGCAATGTCAACTTGGAGCCTCTTCAGTTCCTCACTGATGACAGCGGTCTTTTGGGTGTCGCTGATGTCCTGAAGATCTTCAGTCAAACTGGTCAGCATGGTCTGCACATTCCAGCAAGCAAGCTTAAAACTTTGATGGTTTCCTTTTCTTGCTGATTTTCTTATTGGTTTGCCGGGTGCTCAAATTTCAGCCACTTGTCAGGTTTGGGAACCTTAAGCCTCACGCACCCAGTGAGGCAGGTGAACTGTGGCGGGACAATACCCTACTAGCTGGGGGCTGCCCATCTTGAGGTGGGTGGTGACTGTCCAGTGAGATGTGACGATATCTCCCACCGTCAATGGCAACCCCTGGCGCTCGTTCTCCATGCCAGTCAAGCAAGAGCTTATAACCAATATCTGTTACCTCCCGTGTTGGTTCAATGCTGTTAAGCGATGCTGCAGTACCTCTCCAGGTGTGAGCCTGGGCAATTTTTTGGGACCCTGGGCTGCCCAGACGGCAGTGTTCCCCTCTCGGCTTTACTGATCTAGTCCAAAGGAGAGGATAATCTCCACGTCTGGTACCAGCTCAGCTGCAGGAATTGCCAGGTCAATGCCAGAAGTTGGCACAGAACTGCCTTAGGACTCCCCTCTGGATTTTCTGTCAGTGTTTACTCCCTTAGCCTTGCTCCTTCCCAGGATAACCCACAAGGCAGTGGGGCTCCTCCTCCTATTATTTATCAAGTTAGTCTGCATATATGCAGCCTTGTGGATAAGTGGGAAATGGTAGATGTGGTATACCTTGATTTTAGTAAAGCAGTCAATACACTCTCACATGACTAAACTAATTAATAAACTAGGGAAATACAACATATATGGGGCTACTATAAGATGGGTGCATAACCGTTCTCAGAGAGGTCTTATCACAGTCATGCTGGAAGAGCATAATAAATGGGGTTCCACAGGGATCTGTTTTGGGACTAGTTATGTTCAATATCTACATCAGTGATTTAGATAATGATAAAGAGTGCGCTTATAATGTCTGTAGATAACACAAAGCCAGGTAGGGTTGCAAGTATTTTGGAGGATGAGACTGTAATCCAAAATGATCTGGACAATCTTGGAAATGGTCTGAGATAAATAGGATGCAGTTCAATAATAAAGGTACTCAACTTAAGGAAGAACAAAATCATACATACAAAATGGAAAGTGACTGTCTAAGAAGGAGTACTGCAGAAAGGTATCTAGGGGGTCATAGCGGCCATAATCTAAACGTGATTCAACAGTGTGACATGTTTGCAAAACAAAATAAAACATAACAAAAACCCACACAGGGATCATTCTAGGATGCATGAACAAGAATGTTGGAAGCAAGACACAAGAAGTAATTCTTCCACTCTATGCTTTGCTTATTAGGCCTCAATCAGATTATTGTGCCCTCTTCTGAGCACCATATTTCAGAAAAGATGTTGAGAAACTGCAGAAAATCTAGCAAAGAGTAACAAAAATGATTAAAGGTCTAGAAAACATGACTGAAAAAATTGAGTTTTTTTGTTTGGAAAAGAGAAAATTGAGAAGGGAACATGATAACAGTTTTCAAGTATCTAAAAGGGTATTACAAAGAGGATGGAGAAAAATTATCTAGTGAGGTTACGGACTCTACATCACCCAAGATATTTCAGAGGAGGTTAAACAAACACCTATTAGGGATGATGGAAATGGTGCTTGGTCCTGCCATGAGTGCATGGGACTGGACTTGACCTCTTGAGGTCGTGTCCAGTTTTAGTATTCTATGATTCTATATAGAAAATCCCTTTGAAAGCATATATCCTCCTGGAGGCAGAAGTTACTAAAAGATATATCGGCACAAGGGTGCACCGAGAATGTCTGCAGTTTATACACCCTTTGAAAGAAAATTAAAGGTGATGGGGTCAGCAGTGGGCACAATTCCCTGCTTGAAGGATTTGCATACAGAAGATGACAGTTTTTCTCCTCAAGAAAGTGGACTGTGGTTCAAGATGCCTGAAACTCCTTTGAAGTTCTGATAATGGATTATAGACAAGCTATCTTCTTGCTTTATTGCACTATTCTTTTTGCTGTGTTGTTTGTGATACATGACTTTACAGCTTTTAGAGTGTATCACAGAAGACAGAACTAGAAATGTTGTAGTGGACTAGGATCAAGTACAAAAAAATTGTAGATCTATTATAGTCTTAGGGATTGAGTAACTACATGGATATTAGCTTCCAAAATAGTTGTGGGTTTGCAAAAATACAGATAACAGCATAAATCCACATGGCATGAAAAAGCCTACAATTCCACTAGCGAAAGCGCTGTATCCAAAGCACCTAAAACCACTGAGACAGCAAGCCCAGTACTTGTTAGCTGTGCATTTGTGTGCAAGAGTTTCAGATTCAATACAAACAATGAAGTCTGAAATGGCATGTGATGGGAGTAGGGGTAAAAAAAGGAACAGAAGAATGCTTTGAAAGTTCATGCAAAACAGAGACTCTCTCTAATTATGAGAAGTAATCACAACATTACCTCCTACCTACCGTCTATTGGACTCTTACCTTTTTGACATCCCTCACCAGGTGATACAAAGTGTTGGATGGTCCATGTCTCTGTAAATGACAGATAGAGAAGAATCAAATAGTTTTGTCTTATACAGAAGCCATGAAGGAGATAAACACAAACTATAGAAGGTGTTCCAGTTGTGTAAAGTTTTCCTGGTTAACCAACAAACTGAACATACACACCCTTACTAATCAGTAACATTCAGTCATAAAAATGTATCCATTCTTTTCAAATATACCACAATAGCACAACTTTGTCCAAAATCTTTCAGAAAGTCCTTGGGTTTTCTTCTCAAGTAATAAACATGTTCCAGTCAAAGAACAAGCAAATCAAGAGCAGCACAGACACTTGTTTTTCTATCATGTGTATGAGTTGAGTCTCATCTTTCAGCGATTGAGATTATGGAGACTCTAACTTCTGGACTCAACAAATATATTGGGAATATATGCCTCCAAGGCCCATGATGTGATACTGTGATGGGGTACCTAACCCACACAGGCATACAAGGCACACATTAATCATACCTTACCCCTGAAAGAGTAATGGAGGCAAGTCCTTGGAAGAGCCCAGAGAGGCTGCATTATGCACAGCCAGTTAGGGAGGAGTTGCAGGGAGCAACCAATCCAGGCTCAACAGGCTCCGATAAAAGAACTGTATGACAGAGTAAGGTCAGTGGACAGAACAGCAACTAGCAGAGCCAGGGGAGTGAGAGAACTCCTGTCTGGCTGCTGGGACTGAGAAGCAGAGTGCTCTAAAATGAGGGAGAAGGTGGTGCTGGGCCAATAGGTAAGGGGCCCATAGAAACAGAGCAGCACTGATGTAGGTTACTGAGGAAAAGAAGAATGCTGCTCTTTACAGAGTCCTTAGGCTTAGGTTCAGAGTACTGGGTGGGGCTGGGTTCCCCCAACTTGCCAGAGAGGAAGAGAACGAACTGTTAAACAGAGATACCCAGCCTGAAAGGGGAAAATACAGGTGATGACCTAGCCATAGGGCTGAATCACAAAGAGGATGCTGCAGCTCCTCTTTCAGCTTCCAGAATTGCAGCATCTTCTTTGTAACTCAGCCGTAGGTGGCAATCAGCACGAAACCTTGTGTAAAGGCCCTTTCAGTTGGGCTGAAACAGAAATCATCAGAACCAGGCATTGATGTGAATCAGGAATTTTCTCCAACAGCACCCCAATAATTCTCCTGTTGCACGCTCTTAATGACAAAGAGGAGTATTGGCATGGGAAGTAGCAACCCAAGCACTGCAATACTTAAATACTTGCTTTAAGGACTTTTGCTTTCTTAAGACAGACATTTGGAATAAAATTTGTAAATGTAAAAACTCAGTTTTGGAAAATTTGGCTATTGCAAATGTGGGGAAATTTTGCATGATGATATTACCAATTCCAACTATTCAAAAGCCATGAGTCAGCACCCCACTACCACCAATCATGAGATTTTTTCCTTAAAATTTTTCTTCAGTTCTGTTTAAATTCTGTCTGGTGTCACCATATTTACAGTACAAATCTGAAAGCTCTTCTCTGCAGTCATACGGGCTAAAATCTTTGTTTGTCTAACAAAAGCTCTCATTTTCAGGGAACAACATATTCAGCAGTTGGAGGTTTAAGAAAAAACATCAAATATGGCTAACCTTGCTATAAAATCACAGGAACTGGCACCACTGCCCATCTCTACCTGGCCTTGTGTATTTCAAGGACCTAAACTCACAGACACAAAAAAAACCCTCATCTCTTCTTGTCTTGGGATCTGACATGTGCAGGAGTCACATGGCACCAGTACTCAGGTCCCATCTAGCTCACAACTTCCCTGCCAATGGCCTGCCTAACCCCAAGGTCTGCCATAATGAACTACAACTCCCAACAATCACCCAGTGCCATCTATAGCTTCAGTGATCTTTATTTAACCACAGATCAGGATGCATATTTAGGCAGAGTAAACAAGAAGCAATAGTGAATTCTGATAAAAGACTCAAACCTGAGTGAGCTACATTGGCTTGTGATAAAAAAAATGGTACCACTTGTGGTTTGTGCCATTCTAGGAGGGTTGGTGGAAAACACAAACAAACAGATAGAAAATTTGCCTTAGCTTGGCCCTACCGTATTGTACAGTTCCTCTAGTCGGGAGATGGTGAGAAACCGATGCATGCTTACTCCGTTCTCAATGAGCAGTTTCACAAAATCCACTCTGTCCAACACTAGGGCATCCAGCATTGCCTGCTCAAGGGATCCCACCTGCAAAGGAAGGGATTCACTCAGAATGTTCCTGCATTGAGAGCTGAGCCTAGAGGTTAGGGGTTCTTCAAACTTCACTGCCCTGTAACTTTCTGACAGGAAAAATTACTACCTGACCCTAAAAGAGGGGACCAAAGCCTGAGCTGCCCAAGTCTTGCTGCCCCAGGCAGGAAGCTAAGGCAAAGCCCACTGATGCTGAAGCTGAAGCCCAAATGCTTCAGCCCCAGGCAAGGTGCTTGCAATCTGAGTCCTGCCACACAGGACTGAAGCCCTCAAGCTTCAGCTTTGGACCCCAGGCAGTAGAGCTTGGGCTTCAGCCCTGGACCCCAGCAAGTGTAATGCCAGTCCTGGTAACCCCGTTAATCCCATGGTTATTCCATCCACTTGAGGATCCCAACTGCTGCTCTAAATGCTGCTGTCTGTCTGATAAGGAAGGGCTGGAGTTTGGACAGAACTTCCTTAGCTTACTGAGCTCAGAAGGAGTTAGCACGTTTTTAATCTATTTTGATTTCCATGATTCAAAGATCAGAACAAAAAGTGAAAATAGGAGGGTGCTAAATTCAATACACTCAGATATATCCGGATCAGGCCCTACTCAAAGATTCAGTTCTTCGGTAGAAGATGACAGTCACTATTCTCATCAGCTTTTCATTATTACTTTTACCTTCTTGACAAATATTTTACGTTTCTTTTGATTTTGCTTCATGCTCATTCAGTCCTACCTCCTATTAAGCGAATATTGTAGCACAAGCACATGGGGAGGATTTTGAAAGCAGGGAAGCAGAAATATTTTTATAAATAACATTTCCAATAAGAGCCAAATGCAACAGCTAAATCATGTCCATTAGATGCATAGTCCAAGCTTTCTTCTGCTTTGGGGAGGCACCTTGTGCCTTCAGCTTTTAGCTTGTGAACTGAAGTTACGCAATAAATATTACACAGATTGTCACTGTGATTTTGTGATGGAGAGGTACATCAGTGGTTGTTTGGCATCACCTAATCTAGGTTTCCCTCTTACTTCTCTGCTGCATGTATTTTGCATGCTTATTTCCAATATAGAGAGCAAGAGAAATATTCATTTTAATGGAAAAACTGGCTAACAGGGCTCTTTTTAAAATCCCAGTTCTTGTGAGTAGCAAAAATTAATTTAAAATAAAAATGCAGCAAATGTATTTAACCATGAGCAATTTTCTGCTGCAGTTGCTCTGGGTGTCTCACATTGTGACCATTTGTGTCTGATACCTAATAAGATAGCAAACATAAGTTTGGTGTGCTACATCATGACAGATTACCATAAACATTAACATACACTTTAAAATGGATATTTAGAAAAGCAAAACAAAACAAAACAAACCTCACTTTTCCCATAACTATATATATAAATATATTTGCAGCACACACTTAGTGGTAGCTTGTAGAACCATTTTTAATACAGCTTTTCTTTTATTATCCCTTGGAAGATGTGGCCAGTGTGTATGATGCTCTAGATGCATGACTAAATGGCATAATTTCCTTCATGAAGAGCAGGGCACTTGTGATTTATTCTGCCTTCAGTGGCTCTACCCAGGGAAACCTGAGTTGGACTCTGAACATGTCTCAGTATGTTGTAAACTTCCTACTAGTCTGTTTTTGAAAAAATGCATTCACTTTCACATCAGATTTTAAACATTTCCCGTAGAAGATGGTGTGTACTGTACCGGCCACTGTTGCCCGTAAATAAAGATCTGGCTGCGAGCAATGTCTACTCTGTTCCACGCCAAAGCTAGGCTCAGCTGGTCAGGAGCAGATGCATTAGCTCCTACATATAAACAGACAGGGAGGGGAAAAAAAAAGGCATATATTAGAACCAGTCAGTGTCCCAACACTGGAATATGAAGTCTTCATTTAACTCCCACTGATGTCAGTGGCAATTCTGCCTGAGTAAGAACCTCAGAACCAACAAGAAGTCCTGTAGCACCTTATAGACTAGCAGATATTTTGGAGCATAAGCTTTCATGGGCAATGACCTGCTTCATCAGATGAATGAGTGGGGGGGTGGGTGTGTTTCAGAGGAGGATTTGAAGAGGGAGTCTTAGTAAAGGGGAGGGCCAGAGCTCACAAGGTACAGACCAACTTGGCTACCTCTCTGATACTTGTCAACCTCAGAACCATGCCTTGTATCACACACAGCACTTCCTTGTGCTCCCATAATAACATACAGCACTTTTCACCTACACAAAGATTAATAAATTATGCCTCACGGCACCCTTATGAAACATACGTGGAATAACTACATTTTCAGGATGCCAGTTACAGATAAGTATTGCATGGTTATTGAGTTGATTTGTAACCAAAAACAATACTCACAGTGAGAATGATTATTAATGGCCTGATTGGCAAAATAAATAAGAGCCCTTTGATTTTGCTGGCAGGGAGCAGAAGAAAACTCTTGTATTAAGGCTTGTTTTTAGTTGGTCCAACACCTTGATTTATTTTCTGACTTTCTACTCATCATATTGAAAACTAGTCCCCACTGTCTGGGAACAGATAACAGCTTTAAAGAACTTGAAGGTGGTTCTGCTCCCATTTAGTTACTATTCTAGAGTGCATGATTTTGTTGAAAGAAGCCCTCTGAAATCAGCAGCACAGTTTTATGTGATATATTGGTAATTAAAATTCTGTGTGAAGGATAAATCCACCCAAGGAGGGATTAGACTACAATTTAATTTATTAATTCTTAACTTTTCATTCATGTTACGTCATTGCAGCAAGACAATGTCAATTTTTTTTGCCTAAAGCAATATTTTTATTTAAGGGTTACATGAAAGAGTTGTGATTATGGGTCACACAGGACAGTTTCACATCACTAACGAAAAGAGTCATAACATCAAAATAAACAATGCAGACTAGAAAACAAAACAGGGGGAAAGAAAAGCTGGAACAAAAACAGAGTAAACCAATGAATCTATAACTGAGAGAGAATAACAATAGTACTCTTGTATATAAGATAGATGTTAACTGCTTGGTATTTTATATAAACTTATAGATTCAGTCTTTCCTTATTCATACAGATGGACCCTCACTGAAGTGGACCTCCTTGAGTTGCTAACGATGTAAAGCAAGAGCAGAATCTTACCCAGTGTATTTTTACCTGGAAAAGGCAGAAGAAGATCCGTATAATTCTATTTAAGCAAACGGGGGAAAAAAAACCCCACCAAAACCAAAACCCTAATCCCATGCTCTCTCGGCATGATCCTGCTTCCATCAAAACTGGTGGCAAACTCCCTGTTTACACAGGGGCACATTCAAGCCCTGTGTGCCACGAGGTATTTAGTCATATTAAAAACATACAAAAGAGGTAAATACAATACAATACAATATTGCCACATAAAAGGCCCCCGAACAACTCATCATGGCAAATCCTAATGGTATGTCGTTTCATTGTAGATAAAGCACCCCCCAGACTGATCTTTGGCTATATTTAGTGCAGTCTAACTGGATATTCTGTTTGTGTCCATCACTGGCAATCTTATGCCACCCATGTTTCTGGCTCCCATGTGTTTGTTGGCCATACACTGCCATTCCTTGGTACATGTCTGGAATTCATTGGTCTTCCTTTCTAATAATATGTCCATGTAAATGACAGACTCTCTCAAACCCTCAATGGACCCCCTGCACAAATTCTGTGAGGAAGATGAAGCTTGCAGTATCACTCTGAGAAATAACAGATCTGGGTGGGTCAGGTAGAGTGATGAGTACCAGAATCAGAACCTTGATGAAGAACACACAGCCAGCTCTTCCTTCTCATCTCTAGCATGGGAGCTTCAGCTCCACTATCTCTGCTGATGTCCACTGCAGTAGAACACCCCGGGCATAGAGGCATGCAGCCTTTTTCACACTAAAATCAGTCCGTCAGTTAGTAAACAGATTGGGCACAGGCATCTCAAAGTCTTTGTCTTCCACGAAAGTCATTAAAGTGGAGGGAAAGCTGAACCAGGAAGAGGAGTTGCTCTGAAAGCCGTCATGTAGTTTTCGTTGCTAGGAAACTCCTTCATTTGTCCATCTATATTTGAGGGTTGCCTTTTTCAGTGTTTGACTTGTTTAGATTCTGCTGCTCATATATTAAAGGGAAACAAAATCAGAGGGGTAGAACACTGATACAAACTAGTATATGGACTGTGGATGCAGTTTAGTCCACTTTATTCCATGATGCATTGATTATTTTTTAACAGAAAAAGAACAGTCAAGCTATTTAAGATTAAATTCCAAACAACACAAAGAACAAGCAGCAAAAATATCCAGTGGAGTAAGTAAGATACATTTATATATGAAATGAGGGAATATTTTTAGAAAAGCCACTGCAATTTGTGGATATAGATTCACCTATAACTCCAATAGATGCTATCTGATTTTGGCACTGTGGAGAATTAACCAATTTAGCTACTCCCAGGACTGACTCTATAGGTAAGATTCCCTTATTCTCATATGTTGCTGCAACATAGACAAATCAAAGTCAAAATAAGCTGGAAATCCAAAAAGAGGGCACAGCAAACACAGTATCCACTCCTCTCATTCATCTGCCAGCCAGAATGCTATAGGATCACTAGCCATTGATACTGTCTGTGTTGAGGTAATAGCATTTCTGTTCCCTGCTACTTCTGTTTAACATTTTATGCAACGCCACATAGGTACTCTTATGCCAGCTTCTCTGCGACGACAAAGCTTTTGATCTCAAAATAAAAAAGGAACTGTATAAAAAATGGAAACAAGGAAAAATTACAAAGGATAAATACAGGGAAACAACACAAGAATGCAGGAGAAAGATTAGAAAGGCTAAGGCACAAAATGAATTTAAACTAGCTACAGACAAAGGGAAACAAGAAGGCTTTTTATAAATACATTAGAAACAAGAGGAAGACCAGGGACAGGGTAGGGCCATTGCGCAGTGAAGAGAGAGAAACAGTAACAGGGAACTTGGAAATGGCAGAGATGCGTAATGACTTCTTTGTTTCGGTCTTCACTGAGAAGCCTGATGAAGGAATGCTCAACATAGTGAATGCTAGTGGGAAAGGGGTAGGGTTAGACGTTGAAATAAAAAAAGAACAAGTTAAAAATCCCTTAGGAAAATTAGATGTCTGCAAGTCACCAGGGCCTGATGAAATGCACCCTAGAATGCTCAAGGAGCTGACAGAGGAGGTATCTGAGCCTTTATCTATCATCTTTGGAAAATCATGGGAGACAGGAGAGATTCCAGAAGACTGGAAAAGGGCAAATACAGTGTCCATCTATAAAAAGGGGAATAAGAATAACCCAGGAAACTACAGGCCAGTCAGCTTAACTTCAGTGCCAGGAAAGATAATGGAGCAGGTAATTAAAGAAATCATCTGCAAGCACTTGGAAGGTGGTAAGGTAATAGGAAACAGCCAGCATGGGTTTGTAAAGAATAAATCTTGTCAAACTAATCTGATAGCTTTATTTGATAGGATAACAAGCCTTGTGGATAGGGGAGAAGCGGTAGATGTGGTATACCTAGACTTTAGTAAAGCATTTGATACAGTCTCTCATGATAGTCTTATCAAAAAACTAGGCAAATACAATTTAGATGAGGCTACTATAAGGTGGGTGCATAACTGGCTGGATAACCATACCCAGAGAGTAGTTCTTAATGGCTCTCAATCCTGCTGGAAAAGTATAAAAAGTGGGGTTCCACAGAGGTCTGTGTTAGAACTGGTTCTGTTCAATGTCTTCATCAATGATTTAGATATTGGCATAGAAAGTACGCTTATTAAGTTTGCAGATGATACCAAGTTGGGAGGGGTTGCAACAGCTTTGGAGGATAGGGTCATAATTCAAAATGATCTGGATAAATTGGAGAAATGGTCTGAGGTAAACAGGATGAAGTTTAATAAGGACAAATGCAAAGTGCTCCACTTAGGAAGGAACAATCAGTTTCACACATACAGAATGGGGGAGAGACTGTCTAGGAACGACTACAGCAGAAAGGAATCTAGGGATTATAGTGGACCACAAGCTAAATATGAGTCAACAGTGTGATGCTGTTTCAGAAAAAGCAAACATGATTCTGGGATGCATTAACAGGGTGTGTTGTGAACAAGACACGAGAAGTCATTCTTCCACTCTACTCTGCACTGGTTAGGCCTCAGCTGGAGTATTGTGTGCAGTTCTGGGCACCGCAGTTCAAAAACGATGTGGAGAAACTAGAGAGGGTCCAGAGGAGAGTGACAAAAATGATTAAAGGTCTAGAGAATGTGACCTATGAAAAAAGGTTGAAAGAATTGGGCTTGTTTAGTTTGGAAAAGAGAAGATTGAGGGGAGACATGATAGCGGTTTTCAGATATCTAAAAGGGAGTCATAAGGAGGAAGGAGAAAACTTGTTCTTCTTGGCCTCTGAGGATAGAAAAAGAGGCAATGGACAAACTGCAGCAAGGGAGGTTTAGGTTGGATATTAGGAAAAAGTTCCTAACTGTCAGGGCAGTCAAAGTGGAATAAATTGCCAAGGGAGGTTGTGGAATCTCCATTGCTGGAGATATTTAAGTACAGGTTAGATAGATGTCTATCAGGGATGGTTTAGATAGTACTTGGTCCTGCCATTGGGGCAGGGGGCTGGACTCGATGGACTCTCGAGGTCCCTTCCACTCCTAGTGTTCTATGATCCTATGATTCTATGATTCCAGCCCATTTTAGAAAAGGGTCCACTCCTTGGAGCACTGAATCAAAACCTTAAGCTGCCACACAGTCAGAGGAAGTCACAGACCCATGAACACAATGATAATCCAGAAAATAGCTAAATTTGTGGCTACTTCTTGGTAGTAATTTGCCAGACTGCTGAATGTTGTGTCCTCAATTATTAGCAGCCTCCTTAAATCAAAACACTTACATTTCTCACTAACAAGTGAATTCCATGGAACAAAGTAGATTGTATAGGGTATATCTACAAAGTACTCACCAAGGATCTGATACAACAAGCAGTGCTGGGAATAGTCCTACTGAAACCAAGATCTACAGATAGAAGAATCCGCAGGACTAGATTCCATATTCCCAGAATCATATTCCTATGAACACTTTCCTATTCTATTCAGGTTCTTATCATTATGCTATCTGAATGCTTTCCAGTAGTGTCATATGACTAATATCTGTCTCATGGGCCATGTCTACACTAGCCAAAAACTTTGAAATGGCCATGCAAATGGCCATTTTGAAGTTTACTAATGAAGCACTGAAATACATATTCCCATCTGCTCATAGGAATAAGGGAACTTCGAAGTAGCCGGGATCCTTTTGAAAAGGAGCCCCATCTGGACGAGCCGTGCGGCGGTGTGCTACGTCAATTTCGAAGTGCCGCGGCCGCCCACATGCTAATGAGGTGCTGAATATGTATTTCAGTGCTTCCTTAGTAAACTTTGAAATGGCCATTTGCATGGCCATTTCGAAGTTTTTGGCTAGTGTAGACACAGCCATGTAGTTTATTCTCTCTCTCTGCTTCTCTTCAGAGGGAAGATTATCTTTGCAGTGTCATGTTTTGTTTTGGAAGGGTTTTTAGTTTTTTAATGTGCAGATTGCTATGGGTTTATAGTAGAAAAGGTGAAGAAATGCATCATGCACTTGGAGTTTAGGATGGTAAGATCTAAGAATGTCTTTAATTTCCATAGGAGTTAAATCCTCAGTCTCAGACTGGTCCTTTGAAAAGCTCTGTCTCCAACACACACGAGCTTCATCTTTTATGGTAGAAAAGTCCAGTGTATCCAGGGGGTAGAGTTGTAAACCACAGTCATTATCCTGAAACTTTAGGTGATGTTTTAGATATCTGGGGACCAGGCTTTTGAGTACCTTGAAAATGAGAACTGAGACCTTGAACTTAACCTGATAATCCATGAGATGTCAGTAGAGAGGACTGAGGACCTGTCTGATGTGCTTGTGGTAGCTTCTGTCACTGAGGACCCATACTACAGCATTGGGGACTAGTTGATGTTTCCTGGAGACACAGTGCTTAGTGTAAAACCTGCATAGGGCTCTGTAGGACAGTCTTTTTTTTTTTTTTTCAAGTTAATAGTCAAGAATGCAGAGGGGGTGCCCCAAGAAATTGCATTGTTCAGATAACCATATCCGAAGGAGAATCCAAAAACCTCACATCTTCTACAATGCTTCATGTCAACCATTTTCTTGGTTTCATCATTTCATCATAGCTGAATGCTGTTAGATAAGAAAAATCTAAATAAACTCTCTTCTCTGCATCTCCTACTGCATTTGTATCTTGCACAACTCAAAGAACATTACTAGCATTTATCAAAAAAGTGGCAAAAATAATTATATTAATAAATAGGCAGGAGACTGTTAACAGCTCCCCATCTCTGAAACATACTGTTCTGAGCTAAAGCCACGTTGTTTTGTGTCAGATGTGCAGTGATTTCATGGCTGACAGACTCATCATGCTGTGTCTTCCAGGACAATCACATGCTATATGATGGATGCCCTGTAAGAATGAATAATGTCTTGTTCACAAGCTGGAAGGTGTGCATAGGCATCAGATTTGCATTAGCCTAGCATATGGTTCAGTGAGTTATGTGGCAGTAATATCATAATGAGTATATACCATACAGCATGTCTCTTCCAAAATATTAACAAGTCAGACACTAAAAGGACATGGGCAGCCCCTTTGGACCACCACGACAGTCATGTCATCATTCTACAAACACTGCAGAAGCCTTGTTATCCTACAGGACTCAGCCATTTCCTGATTGTGTATTACGAACTGAGAACCTTTGAGACACCACAAAAAATAGGCATTTGTAATCACAGTACATTGCATTTAATTTTCTGGTCACATACATACTTCATGGAAAGAACAGCTCTAACAGCACAAAATCCATTGCCACCTTTGTTAAAGGTAGGCAAACAGACTGCATGAGCTGTGGCAAGAAAATTGCTTATCAGAAAATCATATAATTGCAAATCTACTTCCTGCATATTCAATTGGCTCTTGGGATAGTATGAAGGAATTTCTGAGCCATATGTTGGCATGGCACTAGGCAATATAAACTGAAACCTGTTTTGGATACCATTCTCTGCTTTATCGGAGATCACCTTAAAGCAAGGGATGCCGACAACATGATTAAGCAAAGTGCAGGTTTTTCATGGCTCTTTCGAACAAGAACGGAAACAATCTCTCAAGCTCTGTGCAAGCTCTAAATATGTGAAATGTTTAAAGCAAGAGAGGTCCCACACTACAAGGAAACATGCTGGACAGTGACTTTAAAAAGCAATAGGACGTGGCAAGACTCACAATAAGCAAGAACTGATACTGCTATTCTCCCATTCTCCTTTCTGCTACTCCCTATGAACTCTTCATTGTGAGTGGTAGGATGAGGAATTAGCATTAATGTAGCTACCAAAGAGTAGTGGGCAAAGGTTATAAAACCCCCTTAATGACACTAACAAACCAGTCAGTAATCACTCTCTCTTCCCTCTTTTCCATTATGAATACAGCTGTAAAGATGGGCCAGAACTAAAACTCTGCATCCAAATCCTGACAACAGCAGTTCTGGGCCCCAGGGCACAACAGTCAGTGGGTCCCTACACTTGCACAAGCTGTGCCAGTGCAGATGCAATGCAACAGAGGTTTGTGCGGTGTTGCGCCTGCACTGGCAGGTACCCAAGGATCTGCCGGATGTTCCTCTGGCATGGCTGGGCCTCCCACATGCCTGGCTGGCTGCCTTTGCAGCTGCCAGTAACAACCTGTGGATGCCTTGGAGTCCTCTGGCCTACCTACCCCTGGGAGGCTACAGTTTCAGAGGGCAGCTGTAGTGAGAGACTCTCAGTGAGCTTATTAGAAAAACAGAGACAGGTGTTTTTTAAATCCTGTCAGAATTCACACAGTTTCCCTGGACATACCTAACCTTTGAGCTATGCAGAAGTTGTGTCATACTCACTGATTTATCAAAGGTCTTTCTTTCCCTATTGGATCAGGCAGAGAAAGATTCTGGGAATTAAGAGCTAACAAAGTAACTGCTTGTTGCACCTGTTCCTCTGTGCTTGTGTGTTTGGTGTGCACTCAGGTCTCTGCCTTCACCTTCATAAGAGAGTGGCAGGTGCCTGTGTGCACACCCAGAGCAAGTCTCATTCCTTCCAGCAAGGCGTAGCAAACACACCTAGAACTGTGAAAAATGGAGTGCAAAAAAAAAAAAACCAAAAACCCCAGCAGCACCCAGATGAGCACAACAGTGTGTGGCCAGCAATTCTTCCTTACCTACCTGGAAAGCAGCTCAGTGAACATATTAATCCAGTCCCTCAAAAGAAACACACACATTTCCAGGACTTGTAACCACAAGTCACAGAGGCTGCTGGACAAAGACAGGTGGGAATGGACCTTCTGCACCATCAGGAAACTGGAAATAGAGTCTCTAAAGCAGACCAAAGTTCCCTGGAGAGTTGTCAAGAACCTGGTACATCACAGAAATGTGAAAAATGCAGCCTCTGACTCTGGTTTTCATAGAATCATAGAACACTAGGAGCGGAAGGGGCCTCAAGAGGCCATCGAGTCCAGTCCCCTGCCCCGACGGCAGGACCGACCACTATCTACACCATCCCTGATAGACATCTACCTAATCTGTTCTTAAATATCTCCGGTGAGAGAGATTCCACAACCTCCCTTGGCAACTTATTCCAGTACTTGACCACCCTGACAGTTAGGAACTTTTTCCTAATGTCCAACCTAAACTTCCCTTGCTGCAGCTTAAGTCCATTGCCTCTTGTTCTCTCCTCAGAGGCCAAGAAGAACAAGTTTTCTCCCTCCTCCTCATGACACCCTTTAAGATATCTGAAAACCGCTATCATGTCCCCCCTCAATCTTCTTTTTTCCAAGCTAAACAAGCCCAATTCTTTCAGCCTTTCTTCATAAGTCATGTTCTCCAGACCTTTTATCATTCTAGTTGCTCTTCTCTGGACCTTCTCTAATTTCTCCACACCTTTCTTGAATTGGGGTGCCCAGAACTGGACACAATATTCCAGCTGAGGCCTAACCAGCGCAGAGTAGAGCGGTAGAATGATTTCTCATGTCTTGTTCACAACACACCTGCTAATGCATCCCAGAATCATGTTTGCTTTTTTTGCAACAGCATCACACTGTTGACTCATATTTAACTTGTGATCTACTAGAACCCCTAGATCCCTTTCTGCTGTACTCCTTCCTAGACAGTCTTTTCCCATTCTGTATGTGTGAAACAGATTATTCCTTCCTAAGTGCAGCACCTTACATTTATCTCTATTATTTCCAGGGAAGGTTGCAAGGTAGGGTCAGTTCGAAGCAGAGTATTAAATCCAGGCTAAGATCACCATATACAGTCCGATGACCTTGAAACGTGACATGTTGGTGCGGAGGATGGAGAAGAGATTGTGTGAAAAATTTCTGGTTTCTTTACCAAACGGTTCCTCACCTGTTTCCTAATAACTTTAATTTACTCATCCTGGAATTCCTCTGAGCATCAGACACAGTGCTGTAAAGACTTATTCTTGCCTCTTTTTTTTTTTTTTACTCCAGACACACAAACAAAACAGAGATGCAGACAGAAAAATATACAAACGCAAAAGTCCATTTAGACAACTCCTGCTACACAGAAAGGATCAGTGCCACACTTCTATAAACACATCAGTATACAGTCAGGCAGGATTTAAAAAGACCCCCTGTAGGGGCTCTCATCACTGCCACTGCCTCTGCCTCTCTTTTAAAAACAGCAAGGAGCTCTGCCTTCCCTCCTGCTGCTCTGCAAACCCACTGTGCATTTAAAAGTGGCAGGGAGCTCCAGATCCGGCATCCCATGGAGCCAAACGGGGTTTTAAGTGGCAGGGAACTCCAGTGCTCCCCACAGCTACTGCCACGGCAACACTATTTAAAAACACCCTGGGAAGGGCTGGCAGGAGCCCCAGCCCCACCTTAAGTCCTCTGGCCCTTGGGGCAATTGCCTTCTTTGTCTCCTGATTGGTAGATCTGTCTACATCCAAACAATTTCAGGATAGTTCATGACCAATTTTCAAAGCTTGGGTCCATAGTTACATATCAGAAAAAAAAAAATGAAGCAAATTAGTTAGTGTAATTGCCTGAAACTTCTTGATTCCAGTTAATTTAAAACATGCATCTCTGCAAAAGTGGTTCAGAACCATCATTCACTATGCATGCAAACATGCAGAAAGAGAACTGATACTTATTTTTTTAGATTAGATGAGATTTCAATTTATTGAACACATAGATTAAAAAGGCCATACACATGTCCTACATCTTCTTGCTCTCCTTTAGGATCAAGAAACTTAGTTACGAAGAAGACACATGATATAAAGAGAATTGTTCCTCTTTCATCCTCTGCAGGGTCAGAAAGCAAGATTTCAAGAGGCAAAAAAGACCAAGGATAGGGTATTCAAACAGAAAATTTTAGCTCTTGTAACTTTCAAGTGAAACATCTGTGTCACCCTCAGCATGTTACAAAATCACCAGCATCAACAAAGCATCAAAGGAGATGTAAATAAATTACCTCAGAACATCAACCTCCTTCTAAGATAACAGAAAGAGAAATTACTCACCTGTAGTAATGATGGTTCTTCGAGATGTGTCCCCGTGGGTGCTCCACAATAGGTGTCGGGCTCGCCCGGCACCACAGATCGGAATTCTTCTAGCAGTGTCTATTGGATTGCGCATGCGCCGATGCGCGCCGCTCCCTTGCGCGCCCTCGGTCATGTGCACGGTCCTGTCCCCGCCAGTTCCTTGACCAACCTCCTCGGATGCTCCTGAAAAACACCAGACAGAGATCCGAAGCGAGGAGGATGGGCGGGTGGTGCAGTACCCACGGGGACACTTTTCGAAGAACCATTGTTACTACAGGTGAGTAACTTCTCTTTCTTCTTCGAGTGGTCCCCGTGGGTGCTCCACAATAGGTGACTACCCAGCAGTAACCCAAGTAAGGAGGTGGGTAATCGATTCATGTGCAGCTTGCCCCCGAGAGGGCTGCTGTTGACAGACGGGTATCCTCATCGAACACCCGATGCAGGGCGTAATGTTTGGCGAAGGTGTCGTAGGATGACAAGGTCGCCGGTCTACAGACGTCTTTTAACGGGATTCCTTTGAAGAAGGCTGTTGATGCCGCCACCGCCCTGGTGGAGTGAGCCCTAGGCGGGGCCAGCAAAGGGGTCTTTCGAAGCTCGTAGCACATTTTTATACAGGACACAATGTGCTTTGAAATTCTCTGGAAAGAGAGGCCTTGCCCTTTTGACCTGGGAGCGAGAGACACCAGAAGCCTGTCCATTTTCTGGAAGGACTTAGTTTTGTCTATGTAAAAGGCCAATGCCCTTCTCACATCTAGGAGATGTAGGCACGCCTCCTTGCTGGAGCTGAGAGACTTCAGGTAAAACGAGGGTGAAACTATTGGTTCGTTAAGATGGAACTCCAAGGAAACTTTTGGAACGAAGGCTGGGTGTAACCGTAAGATTACCGCCTCCTTTGAGAATACTGTGCAGGGCGGTGTTGCCATCACTGCTGTGAGCTCACTCACCCTGCAGGCTGATGTAATTGCAAGAAGGAAGGTTGTTTTCATAGTAAGGAGTTGGAGGGGTACCGTGGCTAATGGTTCGAAGGGTGGTCTCGATAGCGTGCTGAGCACCAAGTCCAAACTCCGCAACGGCGGTAGCGGTTTTCAAGGGGGGTACAGGTTTACCAGCCCCTTCACGAACCTTGTGACGATAGGGTGGGCGAATACGGTGGGCCCTTCCTCTTTATGCCGAAAAGCTGATATAGCGGTGAGGTGGACCTTTAGCAAGGATAGAGAAAGCCTGTCTCGTTTGAGGTCCAATAGGTATTCTAGTATTACAGTTATAGGAACATCAAGGGGAGCTAACTGTTTGGCGGAACAACAGGCTGTAAAATGTGTCCATTTCTGTTTGTAAATCCTCCTGGTGGAGGTCATTTGGCTACACTCCAAGACTTGTCGTACTCCCTCCGTACATGTGCTCTCTAAGGCGCTGAGCCGTGGATTAACCATGCTTGTAGGCGTAGTCCCTGAGGGTGCGGGTGCACTATGGACCCCTGAGCCTGCGTGAGTAAGTCCGGCACCACCAGTAGGGGGAGTGGTGGACGATCCAACATGTGCAGAAGCAAGGGAAACCATTGTTGCTGGTCCCAAATTGGGACTATGAGTATCATGCGAGCTCTCTCCCTTCTGGCTTTTTGCAGAACCTTGTGGATAAGCGTTGTGGGGGGAAACGCGTAGAGTAGAGGGCCCTTCCATGAAATCATGAATGCGTCCCCCAGGGACCCCCGCCCTCTTCCTGCTCTGGAGCAGTACTGGGGACACTTCTTGTTGTACTGGGTGGCAAACAAATCGACTTGGGGAAACCCCCATGTACGAAATATGCGCCGTAGCAGGTCGGAGCGGATCTGCCATTCGTGCGTGAGTGCGAAGCGCCTGCTCAGCTGATCTGCCTTCACGTTGTGGGTGACCGGCAAGTACGAGGCTTTCAACGTTATGTTGTTGGTGATGCACCAGTTCCACAATCGGACTGCTTCTGCGCATAACGCACGGGATCGTGCCCCTCCTTGTCGATTGATGTAGAACATAGTGGAGGTATTGTTGGTATTGATCCTGACTACTTTGCCGTGCAGGTATTCCTGAAAACGTCTGCACGCATTGAACACTGCTCTGAGCTCCAGTATGTTTATGTGCAGTGTGTGTTCCGCAGGGGACCATAGCCCTTGCGTCACCTTGCTGCCAATGTGTGCTCCCCATCCTATGTGGGAGGCGTCGGTTGTAAGAAAAATAGAAATTTGTGGTTGGTGGAAGGGCACCCCCACTAGCAGGTTCTTGGGATTTTCCCACCACGCTAGTGATCTGCGCACCTCCGTCGTGGGTGACGCTACCCTGTGGACAGTGTGGGATGCCGGTTTGTAAACACTCTCCAGACAATGCTGTAGGCTTCGCATGTGTAACCTGGCATTCTGTACCACAAACGTCGCTGCCGCCATGTGCCCCAACAGTTGCAGGCACGTTAGGACCAGCACCGCAGAGCTGTACGTCATGACTTGCACCAGGGAGTTGATGGCATGGAAGCGGGCGTTGGGCAGGTATACTCTTGCTGCGATAGAGTTTATGCGTGCCCCTATGAACTCTATATCTTGCGTGGGTTCAGTCTTTGACTTTGCGAGGTTGATAACTAGGCCCAGCAAAGTAAACGTGTTCGCGGTGACGCTATCATGTGTAGGACCTCTGCCTTTGAGGCCCCTTTCAGTAGGCAGTCGTCCAGATATGGAAAAATAAACACCCCCTGTCTGTGCAGGTAGGCTGATACCACTGCCAGGGTTTTGGTAAAGACTCTGGGTGCCGAGGATAGGCCGAACGGAAGAACCCTGTACTGGAAATGTTCCCCGCCGACCATGAAGCAGAGGAAGCGTCTGTGTGCCGGGTGGATTCTCATATGAAAGTAAGCATCTTGTAAGTCGAGGGCTGCAAACCAGTCTCCATCGTCCAGTGCCGTAAGTATGGAGGCAACTGTAATCATCCAAAAGCGCTGCTTGCGCAAGTAACGGTTGAGGCCCCGTAGATCCAAAATCGGCCTCCAGCCTCCTGTTTTCTTCTCTGTTAGGAAGTAGCGTGAGTAAAAACCTTTCCCTTGGAATTGTTCCAGCACTCTTTCCACCGCCCCTATGAACATGAGGTGATCTACCTCCTGCTTCAGCCTCGCCTCGTGGGCAGCGTCCCTGAGATGAGGCCGGGTGGGAGGTTTCAGCGGTGGAAGTGACTGGAAGGGGTTCGTGTAACCGGTAGCTATAATTTCTAGCACCCATTTGTTTGTTGTGATCTTTTGCCATTGGGAGAGGAATGGTTTGAGGTGATGATGGAACATGAGATGAGAATGGCATTGAGCGATGGTGTTGATAGTGCAGTCCTCGACATACCCGTCAAACTCGCTGTTTCTGGGCTTGCCCCGAGGGTGTACGGCTTTGTTGAGAACGTCGCCTGGGGGCCCTGTATTGCTGCTGCTGTTGATGGCGCCTTTGGTCATAGCCTCGCTGATATTGTGCGCGCTGTGGTTGGTAAGCGTAGCATCATTGCTGAGAATAGAATTTCTTTTTCTTGTATGGGGGAGTATAAATACCCAAAGTCTTAAGTGTGGGCCCTCGAGTCTTTGCTGGAGTGGAGGACCGAGTCGGTTGAGTCCGCAAACAGCTTTTGCTTGTCAAAAGGAAGATCCACGATCTTCGCCTGTAGGTCTCTGGCGATACCGAACGTCTGGAGCCAGGATTCCCTACGCATTACCACTGCTGCGGCTGTTGAACGTGCCGCTGTGTCCGCCACGTCCAGGGCAATCTGGACTCCCGTCCGCGATGCCGCGTAGCCCTCTTGGACAATCACCTTTAACACTGGCTTCTTGTCCTCCAGAAGTGAATCCATGAGAGGAGTGAGTCTAGAGTAATTGTCAAAGTTATGGTTTGATAGATGTGCCGAGTAATTTGCCATTCTCAATAATAGGGTAGAGGAGGAGTAGACCTTCCTGCCGAACAGCTCTAATTTCTTAGCATCTTTATCTGACCCCCCTGATTTGTACTGAGACGTCTTCGACCTCTGCTGGGACGATTTGACCACCAAAGAATTGGGTTGTGGGTGGCTAAACAGGAACTCCATGCCCTTGGCTGGGACGAAGTACTTCTTATCCGCTCTCTTGTTTGTAGGCGGAATAGAGGCTGGAGTCTGCCATATGTTAGTGGCTGACTCCATAATGGCTTCGTCCAGCAGGATAGCGATTTTAGATGAAGCCGGGGGTCTCAAATTTTTCAGGAGTTTATGGTGCTTCTCCTGCACCTCTGGTATTTGAATGTCCTGCGTGAATGCTACTCTTTTGAATAGCTCCTGGAATTGTTTAAGGTCATCCGGAGGGGAGACATCCCCGGGGGCAATGGCCTCATCTGGGGAGGATGAGGAGGAACCGCTGGGGTAAGCCTCCCCCAAATCCTCTGGCTCCCGAGTTCGGTGGTATACTTGCTCCCTGGTGGGCTGTGAAGGGAAGTCTCAGGACTCTGGACCTAATTCCCCCTGGGACAATTGCGTTCCCGTCCCAGAGCGAGAGTGTACATGGGAGTATTGACGAGTAGTAGGAGAGGACCTGCCCCTGGATCTAGACCTGCGGTGTCTGTGTTCAGCATGATGAGGACGACCAGAGCAACATGGGCAAGGGCCCGGTGATGGAGACCTGGACCACGATCGGGGAGTGTACCCATGATGTCTGGGAGAGCGGGATCTCCGTGACGACATTGATAGTGGTGAAGCTGGTTTGTGATAGTACTCAAGGGGATCCATGCCCAAAAATGGTGAAGGTGCCCTGAGCCACGGTGAAATTGGTTGGAGGAATGGAGAGGTAGGCCCAAAATAAGCCGGTGGAGTTGCTGCCCGGCGGTGTGGCATGTGTATCTCGGGAGAGGGGCTGGGTGATAAGGGCATCACAGCCCTGCCTGGAGATGGACTAAGGTGCCGGGTTTTAGCTCTAGCCTTGCCCCTCCCCTGCAGGGGTCTCGGCACCGTCAACAGTGGTGCCGCACGGGTAGCTTCTTCCGAGCCGGTGCCGCTTGGGGCGGTGCCGCCGATTCTGGCGCTTGCCGCGTTGGCACTCGCGGCGCCTTCCGTGCCTCCTGCTGTATAGTCGGAGCCCAGCCTCAGCCACGTGCGCTGCTGCGCTGCCACTTTCATCAGCTCGCGGCTGGGGGCTCTGCGTTCCACCCGTCCTGCTTGCTGGGACCGCCGGCAAGGATCGAGCCGGGGAGAGTCTCCTCCTCTTCTGCACAGAGGGGGTCAAAGAGGCTGCCTTCCTTTTATGCGACCCAGAGGGCCCTTCTGTGTGAGGCTTCTCCGGCGGCTCAGGCTGGAGGGCCTTATCAAACAAGAGCATTTTGAGCCTCATTTCTCTGTCCTTCCTGGCCCTGGCTGTAAGCTTAGCGCAGTGGGAACACTTCTGGGTAACATGAGACTCCCCCAGGCAACGAATGCATTCACTATGCCCATCTGAGGCCGGCATAGCCTCGCGGCATGACTCACACTTCTTAAACCCCGAGGAAGCCATTGCGGTGAGTCCTTACTGTTAATAGGGTACGTAGCCACTAATCAGTGCTTTCTATCCCAAAATAACATTCACAGCCTTCAGGGCAGTGGACAGCTTAACAGCCTATTGTCCACCCCTCTCTCCTTCGTTCCTCTTCTCTCTGCTATTTAATATGCTCTTCTCTTTCTTTTTTTTTTTTGTATACTAGTGACAAACAACGAACTAACACATAAAAACAACTATCTTATCTGTCTCAGGCTTTATCCGCAGAGCGGATTCCGTCTGCAACCAATGGCAGTTGAGAAGGAACTGGCGGGGACAGGATCGCGCACATGACCGAGGGCGCGCAAGGGAGCGGCACGCATCGGCGCATGTGCGATCCAATGGAAACTGCTAGAAGAATTCCGATCTGCGGCACCGGGCGAGCCCGACACCTATTGTGGAGCACCCACGGGGACCACTCGAAGAAGAATATCACTTACATGAAAATGCCACCTTATACTAACAATAGGGATGAAGAGACCCCACCTTCTCATTTGTTGAGATAGAAGACAGAAGTATACTTGCAAAAAGTGATGTTTTGGAGTATTGCAACAGGGCCTGGTACTTATTAATAAAACAAAGTACAATCATTCCCTGGATTACAAATTATTCTTTTCAGCTGCACAGAGGATTACATTATAGAAGGAGCAATACTGGGGTTGAAGTATCTGGAGAATACATGTTGGGATTCAAATCTTGCAAAGATACCCCAAAAAAGCGGAACGTCAAACTTAAGGAGCTCATTTGTGTCCTACCAACAAATAGGATCAAGATCTGAAATTTTTGCGAATGCCTTAATAGCAAATATCAAATTTTCACACTTTAGGCAGAGGATAGTAAAGGATCCTGTTAATTAAAATTAAAATAAAATATATTTCCTGGGCTTAGGATTTTTATTTTATTTATTTATTTAAGCCAGGCATGAATTTTGGTTCCTTTGGACCAATTTCTTTTTCCTTGATTCTGTGTAAAATGTCCAAAATACTTTGAAATTTTAAGTACGCCTTTTACTACAGAGTAGCAACAAAACATATGTGTTAACCACAAGCCAAACAATGTCATTGGTGTTACAAATAAAGAGAGAGACACGTATATGTTATTAGAAAAGCCTTTGGTTGCTTCTGTTTTTTTCAAAGAAAGAAACATCTACCACTGTAGTAAGATAATGTCTGCTCATTTCCTTGGGTGGCAGTCAACAACTGAAAGTAATATTTTGAAACACACAAATTTGCATGTGCTTAGCGTACTCGTTTTTAAATAGTAAAAGTATTTCAACAGGACATTGCTAATTTGCTCTTCCATACAGATGTATCCTATATGTGTGGAAGGAAACATTTGTTTTATAAAACCAAACCAAAATGTAACATGCTAGAAATGCTCTGGCTGGGCATGTGGAAAGTTCATGGGGTGGGGAGGGTTTGGGAGATAAATGCCTGGCTTTGCTTTATGAGTCTAAAGAAAAGCAACACCATTTAGCGATGCCTTTTTATTTTGTCGGTAGGCAACATGTAAACTCACACGTATGACATCAGACATGGGTGTTTGAAACTTGCATTGTCATTGCCTCATCAGTGCCATGTAACCAAAAGCAAAACAAAGCACTTAGTTAGGTTAAGCCAAAGTTGAACCATCTGAAGACTTGAACAGCCATAGGACTGGGTGAGAGAAAGTGTTATCTTCAGCCCTTGTGCTGTTTATACATGGCACCCATTACCTTTCACACCATAAATAATTCCAGAACTATTCTTAAAAGAACTGCTTGATGTTTAACAATATCGTTTCACTTTTCAGCCAATACAGAATGCAGTAAAGAATTGAGTGATAGCAATACTAGATACTTATATCTTTACTCCCCAGTTTTAGAAAGATGGGATATGAGTAATTTATGGAGAGCTTGATCCTCGAAACAGCTGAAATGAATGCACTGAATCATGCAAGTAGTTCTGTTTTGCCACAAAATTCCAGTTTAAGTTAGTTTTGTGTTTGCAAGCAGATCTTGCTCAGTCACAAATGGTGGGTACCTTTTTTCCCCATGTATTATACCATGACATCGGTAAAATGACTCATGTGAGATGGGACTAATTGTGAGTGTGTCTGCACAATTGGGTCCAAAGCAAACCAAAATTTGAAAATATTTTAAAAAGCAAATAAAAAAGATGATTTGTCATAATGAAATATTTTAAGCTTACTGAATGGACTTAGTGGGCTGCAAACAGAGAGAGTGAGCAAATTGAGTTTTTCCACGTATATGATCATTACCACTA
Organism: Carettochelys insculpta; assembly: GCF_033958435.1. Lineage (NCBI taxonomy): Eukaryota > Metazoa > Chordata > Testudines > Carettochelyidae > Carettochelys > Carettochelys insculpta. The sequence continues at coordinate 24,811,442 of NC_134141.1, read as the reverse complement.
GTCCAGCTCTCACATACACTTGCCTCAGTTGGGAGTAATTTCAGTAACAATCTATCCCACTGTTTCCCTGCTATATCTTACTTCCCTTCATAGAATCACAAAAGTTACAGATGTTAGAGTAGTTTTCTCTTAAAATCTTGCCAATTTAACCTAAGATACGCACATGAGGTTACCTCTGTCTGTAGCTTCCACTTGTAAATCTCTCTGCTAATCAAAAGCAAGACTGATCACTGCAAGTACCAGGGCTATCTACCTGCAAACACTGACTGTTATCGAAGGTAACTGTCAAGATTTTAGGGGTCACCACTGTGTCATGGCATGTACATCATTTTACTGGTTCCCTGGAGAGCCTGAATGAACAACGCAGAAGACGGATGACTGCAGACTGTATCAGACATCTTTTGATGGAGTCTGTGTCAATTGATGAATTATTTGGTGAGCACACATACCATACAGTACATCTCACCTATTCTTGTATAACTGCCCTGCAACATTTTTTTAAGAGCGTTTGTCTAACAAATTTGATCCAATCAGCTGTTGTTTAACAACCAATTACAAATGCTAAATTACAACCGACCATTATAAACGAGACAAATTATCAACTATATTTTATAGAGCATGGAGATACCTGCATTTTACAGTGATCTTAAATATTCTCTATGAGTTTTGTGGAGTCTCTATTTCCTTGCATGCTGATGTTTCTTCTGACATAGTACTGTTGGCTAAGATTAAGGCTTCCCAGGGAAGACACAGACTGTTTTAAATGTTGATGCGTGTTCTGTATTATGAAGTTTGAGAAGCAGTTGAAACAACAAGTAATTACTGTTTCTTCCTATAATTTGTCACTTAGATATGTTATTTACTGTCAGTATATGCAGGGCTGCAGTGGCTCTGAGATCGAGTTAAACAATTTGGATTCTTCACAATATGACTGTGCAGTGGAACTCTTATTACCTTTCAGTAAAGCTGTCAGGATAGCTAAATCAATGTCCTGGTGTCCTTCTGATCCCATGCGAAACACTGTAATCTGCAATTTTAGAAGACAATTCCACCATCAGAAACTTGTTCAGTTTTTGCTCACACAGAAATTAAGACAGTGCAGCAACATTTCATCTCAAATGATCACAATGGCTTCAAAGTGATTATCTAGCCATGGTTATAGAGCAGCATGTATGTCAGATGACATTAACATGAATAAGATTTCTGTGCCATATAATTCACCACAGTAAATGGCACTAATGACCATACAAGGGGACCCACACAGAATTGCCTGAGTGAGAGCTACAAGGCCAAAATTAAGGAGGAAATTATATCCTTTTGTTAAAATTAGATTTATTAGGTCAAATTTTTTACTGCATTCATCAGTGATGAATTTGGTGCAGTAAGCTTATAAGCAGAGGAGAGAATTGATGGACACTTGTTAAATGTTTAATCATTCAATCCACAACACTACTCAGCACCATGATTTCGAAGAGAAGAAAGTCAGTTACTTCTCTTCCAGATTATGCATCCCATATAAATCAAGAATAAAGTGTAGAATGAGTTTTGAGATAGGCTTGGTCATGTAGTGTCACTGACTCAGCCATAAAAATATGGAAACTTCTGAAGTGGACAGGGGATGGGGTGGCTGCTGGTGAGGAGACATTAACACTTTGTAATGAACTAACATAATTCCATCACTAAATGATGATAGAACTGAGCCCTTCCTTCAGGCCAGTTAAGTCCTAGTTAACACTTGGATTAAACATTTACAAATGTGAATTCTCATGCTCTCTCACTATCATTCATGCACACCTTCACTGGCGATAAAAGAGCAACAATGAGCACTCTAGTTTGTGTGTGCCACTTATTTACTAACACGCTAGATGTCATAACATCAGTTTTACGTTAGCTTTTTCCAATCCCTGTAGCAACTGACATTGGGTCCAGAAAGCTACTTCCTTGTCATCTCTTAGTTCCCTTAAATGGTACATAGTATTGTTACACTGATTCAGACAAAATCTCTCCCCACTCCCTGCTTCTCTGAGTCCACTGAAATGTGAGTTTTTATATAAAGGTTGACAGAAAACTAGTGAAAGATAAAGACTCGTCTGAAAAGAACATCACAGCCAACTCAATGCAATCTCACAAATTTCAATCCTGATAAGGACTTCAAAATTTAAGCCTGTAATTTTAATTTTTGCCGAATTCCAAAAGCACCCTGCAATTTGAGAAAGAGCACGTTGGAGTCAAAATCCCGATCAGAAATTCATGATTTCTCTGCTTTACCATTGTATTAACATAAACATTTTTGCATTATATTTCTCAATTTTATTAGTCTCTCTTTTAAAGAACGGACATTGCCAATAGAGCACTTGCGTTCTATCAGCTGGAGCTACTTGATCCATCATTCAGTTTATTACCTTCTTGGATAAATTGAAGCACAGAGAGGTTAAGTGTCATTCAGCCAGGCTGGGAGGAAGAAGGAGAAGCTCTTTTCCTCTTTTTCTTTTTAGCATGGAGAAGGAGAGGAAGGCCAACCTCCCTCATCATTGCCAGCTGCAGGGAGGGGTCCCTCTAATTCTCTTCTCCCCAAGAGTATTGACTGGATATTACAGTGACCAGACAGCCTCCCTAAAGCAAAATCTTATTTAAATCAAAGGCATTTAAGAGAAAACAGACCTCTAAAACAGGAAAAGAGACCAACACATCTTTAACTTAGCGAGTGTTTAACCAGCTGCTACAAGGGAATACTGGTAGGACTAACTTCCTATAGAGTATTCTTCAGAGCCTCTCTGTGTCAGCTCGTCTACCTATTAAAGCTCACAGACAGCTCCCAGGACAGTTCCTGAAAACTCATCCCATTTAACATTTGACTGTGAGATCTTGCAAACTGGGATAATTGATCCTGAAATCTCTTATGCATCCCAGTAACTCCAGGTGTAATACCTACAATGTGAATGTTTGTTGTGTAAATTTGCCTCAATTGTAGCAGGTGACTATTGCTATCATATAGAAAGAGGATTTAAAACAGGGCCATATTGTAGGCAGACACTGTGAAAGTTTCCTCAAGCAGCTCTATCCATGCATTGCACCTGTTGTACTGAAGCCCAACTACTTTTGCCAAATTTACCATAATTATGCCCTTTAATGAGTGTCTTAGGAAACATTTGAATTCAGGTCTGACCCTGCTACCAAAACACTTGTTTAAAAGTGGTCAAAGGACAATGTTTGAACAGTTGTGTGTCTGATGGAATTAAGTTCCAGAAAGCTAGGTTTCTTCTGTATGTAGAGTTCTCATTACAGAATCAACAAACTATTTTTAATCAATGTCAGCAATCACCATGTCAGGTGGATTCAGATTTAATTTTCTCCAAGGTAATAATTATAGATTTAAGGCAACAGCTTTTGGTCTGAAGGAATATTTTATACATCCACACTGAACACTTGATCAGCAATATGTGTGAAACTGTCAGTAGCATAGATGACTTTTGTAACCTGATGCAGCATGGTTTCTATTCGGTTGCAGTAATTCCTCGGCTGTTCATCAAAGAACAGGGCGGCATGTTCCTGTCACCTTTTATTAGGAATACATCTGCAGCTGTCACTCCTTTGTTCTTTACCACCTTTCTCCAAGAGACAACAAAAGAGATAAAAATAATACCTGGGAGAGACAGAGAGGCCAGGGAGAAAAGAGGCATGCCTGGGTGGAAACCACGGATTGCACTAATGCCCATGTTTTCACTTTCTCAGAGATAAAGGAAGAGGGGCCAGAGATAAACTGCACTCTTTCTCCAGTTAAATATTTGTGTAGAGTGGCTGTAAAGAGAGGGTGCTTAGTCATAAATTTTACATATGCACTACAGGGCTATGGATTGTTTAGGTGCCCATTAAATTTCCAAACTCACAGGGATAAGTATATAGGTCCAAATACTGTCTGGCAAAACTCTCCCTGAAACTGAGAGGTACAAAGCACCCATAACACCGACTGAAATAACTCTGAATTACTCATGTTGCACACCTTTCTGATACAGATCTTTGACCAAATGAAGGCACTAGCTGAGCAAGGAGTTAGAAAGAATTTCAAGATCTGGCCCACATCTTTTGCTCCCAATGTCTCTACCAGTGAGAAGAATATATGTTTTAAATATCATTAATGTCTGTCTCCTTGTTGCTGCTCGCTGTTTCCAGATAGCCTAGTAAGGCATATCTTCTCAGCAGACTGAAAAGCAGAATTTTGATATTAAAACTGCTCATTGACAACTTGGGGTACTTAAATGTGTACTGACATTTGCAGAGTAACCCTTCCTAAGTACAGATGGTAAAAGGTAAATGTCAGTGAAGCAAAGATGGGCTTTCTAATGGTAATCACAGTTTTCCCTTACTGGATGTGCATATGTTTTTCTCACATTAAGATAAAAAAAAAACCCCCATACATCTAGACATGGAGGTGTACAAAAACAGCTAAACTTTGGGGGCAATCAAATTCTTCTTTTGTTTAAGAGAACATTTATTTAAGCTTAACTACTGGGTTGCTACCACAATTCTAAAATAATAGTACTTAGGTGACAGGCCTACAATAGACACTATTCCACAGTTCCTTGATATTCACCTACATTTTTCTTTTCTGATTACTCTAATTATTTCACTTTATGGACCATTTTAAAAAAACCTGCAGCCCCCTTGGGGATGGGATTAACATTCTTTACCTACTATTGGTAGATTAGCTATCATTTGGTCATTAGTTATTATTTGGTCAAGTCATGCAGTGTATAGTTATTCTGTTTTATAGTCATAAGTTAATTGCCTATCCCCCAAAATTATATCTGTTGCATGGAACACTCTGTGTATGAGACATATTATTTACCTTCCAACTGATATTGTATCTGATAGTCTTGGCCTGGAACATCCTTATGCCCATACAGAATATAGGTGGGTCAGCTGCCTATGCTGTACCCACTCCCCTTTCCAACTGATCACTATGGCAGGAACTCCATGACATCATGCTATGTGCAGAGAGAATCCCGGGCTGAGAAACACACATTGTTTCTCTCTCTCACAGTAACAGTGCTGAAGTAGAAAAGTGAATCCAGCTACTAACCAGTGTTAACAAGGCCAAATCAATCACAAATGAATATGGACCACGCCAAACAGTTGATGAGAAGGTGACAATACCAAAAGGCGGGAAGATTACTTTTTGTGGTAAGCTAGCCATTCCCAGTCTCTATTCAAACCCAGTTTGATAAATAGAGACAAATCAGCAGAACTGGAAAAAGTACCTGAAAAGTTACTTGAGTAAACGTATAGCTGGCCCCCCCCCACTTTTTTTTTTTTTTTTGCAGGGGAGGGATGTACTTAAATACAAGTCACTGGTGTCCCTCTGGAAAGCTACTTGAGTAAAAGTACACACATACACACCACATTTTGACTGTACTCAAGTACCCAGAAGTGAAAGCAGCAGCATGTTTACGCAAGTAACTTTTTGGGGTACTTTTTCCACCTCTGCAAATCAGACATCAAGAACAGTAAAATTCTTAAACCATTGGAGAGCACTTCATCCTTCCTGGACTTTCCTGAAAATTGCCTTACTTGAGCAAAAAACCTTCAACAAAAACAGACTTCAACATGAAACCGCAGAGCTGGAATTCATATGCAAACTTGACCCTATCAAACTGGGTCTGAATAGACACTGGGAATGGCTAGCTCACTACAGAAAATAATTTCCTCTCTTTTTGTATTTTCACCTTTTTATCAATTATTGGGAATGGTCCACATCCTCTGTGACTGAATTAGTCTTGTTTACACTGGTACAGTAAACACTTTCATATCCAGCAGCCCCAAGACTGGAAGGTTGCTGGATATTCAAATATTGTGGACAAGAGAGAGGTATACCTAGCAATGCATAACACTAGAGAAAAACAAGATTAGATATATAAAAAGGTATGCAGAGTACTTTATTTACCAACAACAGTAGTATTGTACGCTGTAAAGTTAAAGGCTACATCGACACTGGCCCCTCCTTTTCGAAAGGGACACGCAAATATGTTGGACCGAAAATGCAAATGAGCTGCTAATTTGTGTATTAACTGCCCGATTTGCATAATGGCTACTAGCCGAGCCAGAAGAGCTGCTTTCAAAATGCAAAACAGCCATGTAGATGGGGCTCCTTCGAATGAAAGGCCCTTTTTCGAAAGTGCCCTTCTTCCTGATTTCTTCCGGATGGGCGAGTGGCCACCATTATGCAAATGAGATGCTGAGTATATAAATTAGTGCCTCATTTGCGTTTTGATCCAGTGCATTTGCATGCTCCTTTCGAAAGTGGGGCAGGGGGGCAGTGCAAACGTAGCCATACTGTATTTGCTGTATTTATTTGTATTTACTTTCACTATACTGTACTTATGGAAAATATAACTCAAATTTACTGATGGTTAAAATGCTGGTTATCTGAGAGCTCCAGATGATAGAATGCCAGCTATGAAAGCATTTACTGTAATAATGTAACACATGCATCTCAGTTTGTATGTATACATCTCTGCCAAACTGAAGTTTCTAATTCATGCTCCAGCCAATGAAACTTATGCCCAAATAAATGTTAGTCTTTAAGGTGCCAAAGGAATAACATTTTAAGCTCTTTGAGGCAGGCAGCATAGATTCTCATTTGTCTAGCACACACATAACACTATAGAAATAATCTGTCTATATTGTGGAAAAAATTAATTGTGGAAAATTTGCTTTCTTAACCTGTTTTGTGGTTTTGCCTGTGCTCCAGAGGACATTTCTTGAAATAGAACCCCTGCTACAGATGCCAATTAAACTGCCTTTTTGATTCATTTGTTGAGGTTACAATTTTTGCACATCATTTGTAAACTCTTCGCGGGAAATGCCTTTTCTTCCCTCACTGGCCTATTGGCTGACAAATATGGACAACAGAAGTGTGTGTTCTTTAAAGAACCTGTCAAATGTTATTGAAGAGGCATCACACCTCACAGCCCTTTAAATGGCACTACTGTGGCTTTTGCTTGTTTTGAACACTAATGGAGAATTGTCAACTATCCTGCGAACAGTGACCATTTGACAACTTTCCTGATGCTTATTAAAACTCTTAGGCAGTTGCAGAATTCCCTTGTACCTTTCAAAATATGATGTACCAACTTCTCAGGAGTGGAGCTAGCAAAGTTTTAGGGTAAAATTATCAAGGATGCTTAAAAGATTTAGGAGTATAGTATCATTGTCTTTCAGTGAGGTGTAGGCTTATGATTTTAGTAGGGTGACCATCTGTCCTGTATTTGGTGGGACAGTCCTATATTTGGGATGTTAAAAAGGTGTCTCTACTTATTTTTTAAAGGGACTAATTGTCCCATATTTGGGCCCTCCCTCCGCTGACCTTTTCCGCCAGCAGCTACATGGGTGCAGCTGCTGGCCAGAGAGCAGGTAGGTCACTTCCATGAACCTCGGGGAAGTGGCGGGAGCATGGGCAAGGATGAAGAGAGAACAATCAAACATCTCTAAAACAGGAATCTAAAGCATTTACTTACAGAACTAAACAAAATAAATATATATGAAATATTTCAAAAAGAACTATGTGCCTGTTTGTATGTCTGCATTGGTTTTGATCTGTTAGGAACAAGGATGGGAAAGATTTATAGTGTTATACAGACTGGTTTTGCCATTCATCTGCTAAGTGGAAAGAGTCCAGACTCAGGACTTCACAATATGCTGACCCAGCTTAACCCTCATCTTTAAACAGTTTTCCATTCTTCCAACTAGGTTAGTAACTGTAGTAAAAAAAAAACTTCTGGTTTATCTACTCAATTGTTTCTTTTGACCCTGAAGAAACATGTTGTTTCAGGTAGGAAGTGGGTAAAAAAAAAATTTTTTTTTCCTCTAGTTTGAGCCACTTTATTTTCATTTGCAGTTGGGTGTTTAAATGTCTATTAATCTCAGTTCTTTTTAAGAAAAAAATATTTTTGCTGTCTTTTGTTTTTGCTGCTGCATCCATCTTTTGGAAATGCAGATACTATTTATTGACATGCTACGAGTCTTACGGGCTCTAGATTGAGGCATGAGGCCTGCTAGACAAAAAGCACAAGTTGCAATGACAGCACAAGACTGAAGGATTGTTTCCTCCTCTTAAACATTTTTTTCTTGGCTTCATCAAAAGCAAATAGGCTATCTGAGAAAAACACCTGATGAGGAGGGCTGCTAAATATAGCATTTTGAGTCTCTGAATCAAATCCTGTCCTACACTTGGAAACAGGAGCAAAGCCTCCTCATTTCCAACGATGGGTGGTGCTAACATGCCGCAAAAGCAGCAGTATTGTGCATCTGGATGATTGCTGAGTCTAAGTCTACACAGAATCCCCTTGTTTTTCCATTATGTAAAGAGCAAAACATGCCTTTTCAGTGCACATGATTTATACCTGACATCAGTGAAAGAAGCAGCATCTAATCTCTATGAAGGCTCAGGCAGAGGGCCTTTCCTTCTGCAGGATCAAAAATAACGTTCTTTAGGTGAGGAAGGACAGGAAGGTGAAGGAAAGCTGTATGCGTAGCATGGAACACAATTCTGCAGAATTTTTTTCTCCCTGCCAGAGGGTGGAGAGGTGGGGCAGATTACAAGATATTGCACTGGGAGGATCTACTAGTCAACTGAGTTTGGTGGAGGAAGGATACACAATGGCAGCCAGAGGAGAGAGGCAGTTCCAGACCCCTTTTTGCTCCCACAAAACCTGCCTTGTACAAGGAGGAGGATTCCCCCTAAAACACGTTAGCATGACCAAGATTAGCCTCTAGCAATAACTAGCTGTGTTCTAGTCCTTCCTAAGGAAAAGTGCTGGGAAGTCACTCTCTCTCCAGTCTGAAACCAGACTGTCGCTGCCAGCACAATGATCAGAGCACACTGTGACACCTGCCAGCTGTAATTAAAATCCAGCAGGATGGTGAACTCATATTCAGGCAGGTAGAAACTCAGCAAAAATGATACAGAGAGGAAGGAGCAGGATAGAAAGCAATTAAGGAAAAGAAAAAACTGCCCTGACCTCACAGTTCTTAGCCAAAGCAGTCATTTGAAATCAGCACGGTTTTCTCTCTAGTGAAAAGCCCTTTCTTCCTTGACTGATTCTCTTTTTCACTTCTCCTTTTCTATGTGGTTCCTGCCTCATCATGGTAGCTTTTATCTCATATGATGTGCCCCGTTGGTTAGCAACTTTCACTATGATTCAGCACTGCAATTCCGCAAATAACAGTAGGGTGTTTTTTTTTTTATAGTGGAGGGCATCCCAGGAAATAGTGACATTCAAAAATGATTTACATCACCAAAAGAATGTATGCTGCATCAGGAGTTAAATACACAACCTTGCCCAGATTGTGTGTGTGTGTGTACAACATATACTTGCTAATTTGCAGTGCCTGTGTGGAAGACATGCAAACCGGATTTGCATAGTATGGGGATTTTTGGTAATTTGGGTTAAGATATCGAAAACACTTCACAAAAAACCCAAGTAACCCTGTAGCATCTAAATACTGTAACAAATGTATTAGGTAACGAGCTTTTTGGAGGGTGGGGGTAAGACCCCCTTCTTCAGAGACCCACAACAGCTAATAAATAAATGTTTGTTTATTTATAAATGTATATAAATGTAAATAATTATTTATCTAATAAATGAATGTATTAGTCTTTAAGGTGCTACAGGACTGCTTGTTTTTAGCTACAGACTAACACAGCTACCCCTCTGAGATGATAAAACACTTCAATTTACAACAGTGTTGCTGGTGTATTTTGGATTCTTACTACAGTACACTGGCAAATTACAAAACAAGAGGCACTCCAAACAGAGAATTTTTGTGACATATACATAAAACAAATGTACGCTGTAGGGAAGCACTGCTCCATTAACACAACTTTACTTTATGTAAAACGTTAACAAAACAGCTTTTTTTCTCAAGGAAAATTTACAGATAAATGCAGAAAAATTTCCTGTATTTTTGATGCAAACATTTTACTGCTCAATATAGATACATCCATCCTTAAGGAATACTACATCTGAGTGTTGTGGTAATCAGATCTCAGCGGTTCAAGCATGAAATTAGCAATCAGTATTACACAAAAGAACCACAGTATTATGAATTTATGTTTTTTATTCATATTTAAGAAACATGACAGGGGACTTTTTTTTTACATTAGTCTTACTGCTAAATGGCCAAGTAGTATAATTTTACCAACTACAATTGGTTAATAAACTTAGTAGAAGCAACTTGATTGGTTAATAATGGGTTAAAAAATTAACTCATGCTGTGATTAAATATGGTTGTACTGCAAAGAACCACACATAATGAGTCACTTTTGGCTCATAAGCCTCAGTCTAAGTATTACTGTCTTAGTGATTTAAGTTTGTAAAACAGGGATCAATTTCTGAGTTCACAACAAAATGCAAAACCTATCCCTTCCTTCCAGAGCCGTTATGCTTCAAAGATTTCACACACCCCATGGCCTGACCTTGCAATGTGATGAATGGAGCAGACCCCTGGGCCTGTACAGAGTAACACTCTTCTGGATATAGAAGGCTGTAGAATGCTAAGGAGCTGTGCAGGGGTCTGGTGACTGCTCAGTTATAAAGAGATGCAATAACAGCTGGTCTTTGGCCAGATTCTACAGCATGGAGCAGAAGCCTAGAGTGGGGCATAGGCAAGGGCATGTGACTGTAGAGCCATGTTTAAGTAGGTCCTCTAGCTCTAAAATCTTGTAGAGTTGGCGCAGAGGAAGTGCATCCGTTATTTTAGCCGAATCCCCTCTTCCACAGCTGCTCCATGTACCATTAGAGCAGCGGTTCCCAAACTTTTCAGGCTCATGTCCCCCTTTTGATATTTGAGAAACCCTCACGCCCCCACCCTTCTTTATCATCATCCAACCTTACTTTTAACAAAAAATTCAATTTGTAATTTAAAATAAACACAAAATATTGACATAAAATATTTACAATTAAAAATAAGCACAAATAATTTTTCTTGGCCCAAAAATTTAACAAAAACGTAATTTAACAGCAGAAACAAATGAATTTAATGTGAAAGATCCTGCTGCATTTTCTTAATAAATTGGGAAATCCTAGGAAACCAACTATGGACCATCCAGGCCTATGGCACAGGCCCCACCTTGTGGGTGCCTGGTGCAGCCCAAGCTGGCCAGCTGCCTGAGGCCCATATTACTGGGGCCACCTGCCCAGGCCCAGCACTGCTGGAGAGGCCTGCTTCAGCCACGGGCCAGCTGCTGGAGCCCCTGCACTACTGGGGCCAAACGCTTGCCCAAGCTCCTGTGCTGCTGGGGCCAGCCGCCCAAGTTCTCCGCCCAAGGCCCCGTGCTGCCAGGGCAAGCCCCCCGCCCTCCCACCAGCTGCCTAAACCGCCCAGCTGCCAGCCACAGGCCGCCTGCCCGATCCCCCTGTACTCCTGGGGACAAATGCCTGCCCCAACCACCCAAGCCCATCTTCTCCCCCAAAAGCCAGGCACTGTCAGCCCCCCATCTAACCCCATCTTCCCCTGCCTCCAGCCCACATTCACTCCTCTTTGCAGGAGGCAGCTAGCTCCACATAGGCCTTTGCCAGCCGCCTGCTTTTTATAGCAGTGTCACCGGGCTGCCCACGTGAAATGGCAGGAGCTGAGAGCTGGAAGCAAGGGCCAGCTCTTTCCTGGGGCTGGGAGAATGATGGGGGCAGGGCTGGGTCACCTTGCGCCCCCCTAGAATTTCTTCATGCCCCCTCAGTTTGAGAAACCATGAACTAGAGCCTGAAAGTTCAGGCTCAATATAGGTGGAGTGCATTTCACCTCTAGGGGGAGGAGAAGCAGCAGTAGGTATGAATAGCAGCCACAGCTAATACAACAAATTCTGCATCACAGGAGCATAGAATGTGAATAGATTTGGTTTTAGTAAATATTAAGAAAGCAGGGTTCTTGGGGCCGCTGATGCATTTAATCCTTTCCCTATCCACATCACTGTCACTCTCTTCATCACAGCACTTCTTCTGGAACCCATTGTAACTATTCCAAGCATCTGTCACAATGCTGGCTAGAGCCTCCAAGATACAAAACACACAAATGGGGCATCTGGGATGAGCCCAATGCCATAAAACTGGACAGCTGGCAGTGTTCACTGAGCATTCTTACAGATCTCTGGGACAGCTACTTCAAAAGTAGTATGAAACTGGGACTACCTGGGCTGGTGGCAACCCTGGGAGCAGTCCAAGAACAAAGCAAAATACTGCCTCCCCACCAGCACCTGATTGCATGATTCTGCTATGCCTGCAGCACCAAACACCATGAGGAGCTTGGAAAGAAATGAATGATCCTGGTATGGCAAATGCAGCTGCATTTTTACAATATAGACTTCCAACACTTTTTTTCTGCTGATGATGTAAATTACAGCTACCCAAAGAGGAGAGGGAAAAATTGAAATAATCTCAGATTTTTAGCCACTGTCAAATTGAAAAGAGAGGAAATGATAATCTATGAGCAGAGTGGATGTGGAGCAGCGATACACAGAAAAGCATTTTACTCTGTCTCTCTAGAGAGAAAGCCTGGAAGCAAAGGAGCAAATTTGTTCTTCACATTTCAGATTGATGATGCCTCCTGTCAGATCTAGGGACAACTGAGGATACAGGCTAAGCTGCAGCAGCAACCATGCACACAGGGAGAGCAGCCAGTAGTATTCTCTCTCTATAGCCTGTAATCAGATTACAGCCTATTAAACATATTATGACATGGCAGGTTATTCGCCCTTTGGACAAAGGTTATATTCTTCCACCATCATTTTAGAATGTCAATTTTTTGGGAAGAGGAGATATACTGTGAGCCAACATTAATTCAAAATGATGTTCCTGTTCCCTCTGTCTGTGAACACATTGCCAATGCCTTCTCTCAGCTTTCTCAACATGTGTATGTCAGCATCATATAGTTGCACTCACCTGAAAGAAAAGTCAGCAGTGTTTGCATGGAACAGGAAGGATTATGAATATATTCTGAAACTTTTGTTTCTCATGCTAGAACAGGTTCTACAGAGTATTCAGTTCATTTCAGTACATTTTGCCATTTATTACTCAGCTTGTTCCACCTGATTATTCCCCTGACATTTGGAGCAGAATCAACATTTAATAAAACAAGCTATGTAAAGTGGTCAGCTTTACAAAGTCTGAGAATTGTGGCAATTAATAACCCTATGTAAGTGGGGTAAAAAACTGTCTGTGTCAGAGGTACAGCTAAGATCAATGCACTGTGCACGGCTGAGCAGGTGGAGGAGGCTAGAGGAGATAAAATGGTGGTCAGATGAGAGATTTCAGCAATGGAAAGAATAAAGCATTTAGAGAAAATTAGATCAAGTATATGGTCATCTTGGTGAGCGAAATGATCCAGGGTTTCATTTTGAAAGAGATGAGGACCAAGGGTTTTGGAGCGAGGGAGTATGTCGGAACATTAACCATAGAAGAATCTAGACACCCTGAGTCCATCTCCGAGCTTTAAACTATGTTCGCACATCAACGGTTTATAAGTACAAACACAAGGAATGTTGCTTCCAGAGAGAGCTAGGAATTTCAAAAATGGAAGACAGTGGGCAGCGGAAGTTAGGGAAAGACATGAATATTTATTTAAAACTACACAGTGATTCCTGACCTCTTTCATCACACTGACTCAGACTGAATAGCAAACATATGATCTTTTCTACTTTTTAAACTGCTAAAGGAACATCCATTACTACTTATACTTTAGAGAGAGTTCTTTAGTTGCCCTGAGTCCAATTATACACAAAATCAAGCTTCCTTCCAAGGTTTTTCTACAAACTAAAAGTGACTTAAATAGGTTAATGGTAAAATGGGAATTGAGTGGCAGAGTGAATAAAATATTGAAGCTTTACCTCTTCTTAGCTAGTGTGAATTTTACACAACAGGAATATTGATGGGTTTAAAACAGACATACTGCAGATTTCTAACCCCAATGGAGACTATCACCCTGTCCCATTTATTTTAGAAAAATCAGGCATTGCTGCCAGGACATGTTTAGAAGAAACCTTTCATAGAACTTATATAGAGGAGAAAGTGTGCACAAAAACTACTGTCCTGTTAGACTGGTGCATCCTTTCAAAAGGGTTCTGAGAACAATGAATCAATGGGCCTCTCTTCCATGGAGTGAGGTATTTAGGTTCAGCGGCTAAGACTCTGATGTAGTGATAGCCCATCTATACTGTTTGAGATATCTGTATCTTTTAGAACCTGATCTCTCTATGATCTTCTTGTATGATGCTCTTGGACAGCACATTCCTGAGTAGTTCATTTCTGTGATGATCATACACTGAATAAACATGCTCGCTGTTACCTAACCTTGTGTCTGTGGGGCATTTTGCTGACCAATCTTGAGCAAAAAAAATCTCTGTAGGTATCCGTAAAAACAAGTCAAGCAAGTTAGCTCCACCCTGGGGTTTTATAGAAAGAATCTTGGGCTGTAATATCTCTTTCCCATACTTGTTAAAGAACGTTAAAACTGATCTCTTTTTGGAGCAGGATTTAAATATGGTGGCCATGGACAGGGCAAAGGGTTAACCAAAGAGATCCAGAACTAAAGTTCTGGTACTTTAACGGAGCTACACTTTGCTAAGTAAACGCCCATAGCTTTAGGTCCAGGAGATATATTATTTGAATGTCATTATTTTAAATACTTTTGTCTGCATTCCCCTCTTGCACTCCTTTGAAATTGACCCAATCAGCACTTAACATTCTCTGCTTTTACCTGAAATTGAAAACATTTCCTTTAGACACAGGAGAGGATGGAGTGACTAGAGCCCTATCCTGATACTTGGGAGATCCAGATTCAAGTTCCTTGCTCTGCTTTCAAACTCTTCTCTTACCTTTTTCAATATCACCAAACCCATGTATTACATGAGTGTGAAGATTATTATTTTGCATTACAAAATGTGGGTACCTAGTCCATATTTTGACTGATAAAATAGAATGATTAATTATAACACATCTAGGCTACATCTACACGTGAATGCTGTAGTGACATCGAAATAGGCTATTTTGATGAATAACGTCTACACGTCCTCCAGGGCTGGCAACGTCGATGTTCAACATTGACATTGCACAGCACCACATCGAAATAGGCGCTGCGAGGGAACGTCTAGACGCCACAGTAGCACACATCGAAATAAGGGTGTCGGGCACAGCTGCAGACAGGGTCACAGGGCAGACTCAACAGCAAGCTGCTCCCTTAAAGGGCCCCTCCCAGACACAGTTGCACTAAACAACACAAGATCCACAGAGCCAACAACTGGTTGTAGACCCTGTGCATGCAGCATAGATCCCCAGCTGCAGCAGCAGCAGCCAGAAGCCCTGGGCTAAGGGCTGCTGCACACGGTGACCATAGAGCCCCGCAGGGTCTGGAGAGAGAGCGTCTCTCAACCCCTCAGCTGATGGCCGCCATGGAGGACCCCGCAATTTCGATGTTGTGGGACGTGCAACGACTACACTGTCCCTACTTTGACGTTGAACGTCGAAGTAGGGCGCTATTCCTATCCCCTCATGGGGTCAGCGGCTTCGACGTCTCGCCGCTTAACGTCGATGTTAACATCGAAATAGCGCCCAACACGTGTAGCCGTGACGGGCGCTATTTCGTAGTTAGTGCCGCTACTTCGAAGTAGCGTGCACATGTAGACACGGCTCTATTGTGTTGAAATTTACACTGCACTTTACTAACACTGATCTCACTCCTGTAAAATACAGCATGGGACTAGGCCACTGTGCCTTTGCACAGTCCTGCCAAGTGTTTATACAATGCCTAATATAACAGGGTCCTGGTCCATGATTAAGTCTCCTTGATGGTATTACAATACAAATAGTTAACAAACAATAAGACTTTGAGCAGGAACAGCAGTTCATCTGGCCAGCAGATGAGAGACATTACCTGCCCTTAAGGGCTTGCAGTCTATATAAGACAGACAAACACATATTGGACTGCAGATCAGGACAGAGATGGTAATGGTGAAAGGATTACTGTTAAGTAGAGGAAACGAGAAGAGAGACTGCTTGAAGAGGTGGGTTTTCATGAGGGAAAAAGAAAGTATCTGGAATAATTATTTAAGATGCACCCATAAAAGGTCTAGACACACATATAAGCAATGAAAAACAACATACAAACTGGACAATGTCCCAAACTCTCCCAAATTTCTAGTATCAATAATTGACCAGTTTTTGCATTACCTTATGTAAAATATTCTTCCCACACTCCACAAGGAGTACCAGTTTGCCTTAGTTTTCATAATTGATATTACAGATAAACAGGGCTGTAAAATAACAGAATGTGGTCTCTCCTGAACAGTTTGCTAGTGCTACAAGAGACACAGGATGTGTTAGCAAATCTGTGCTTCAAGTGACAACAGAAACTGTTAAATTTAATTTTCACAGTTGTAATTTTTGTTAGAGTATGTGGGAAAAAAACAGAACATGGTTTCTACTTGATTAAACCCACTTATTATGAGTTTACTACATGTGTACTATATGTATGGGCAATGCATATCAGTAAAAACAAAGAGACACGTAATGAATGTAATTAATAGGTCAGAAATTTTACTTTGCACTTCAAAGATTCTTGAGTTAATAGGAAGTATCCATTATAGGTCTTTCTGGAGTCTGCCAAGGATGACGCGAGCAAACAGTTTACCAGTGACGCTTAGGAGGGAGATTCCACGGTAGTTGTTGCAGTCGCTTCTGTCTCCTTTGTTCTTATACAACGTTACAATGTTAGCGTCACGCATATCCTGTGGAACCTCACCCTCTTTCCAGCACAGGCACAGTAGCTCATGCAGGGGTTCCAGGAGTGTGTCCGCGGCACATTTGATTACCTCTGGTGGTATACCATCATGACCAGGGGCCTTTCCAGCTGCAATGCTGTCGATGGCTGTCTTCAGTTCATCCACAGTCGGCTCTTGGTCCAGTTCGTCCATTACTGGTAGGAGCTCGACGGCACTGAGGGCTGCGTCAACCACAACATTCTCACGTGAGTATAGCTCGGAGTAGTGCTCAACCCAGCGCTCCATCTGTTTGGCTTTGTCAGCGATGACTTCACCAGATTTGGATTTCAGAGGTGCCATCTTGTTCTGGGTGGGTCCTAATACCTTCTTCATACCCTCGTACATTCCTCTGAGATTACCAAAGTCGGCACAGATCTGAATGCTGCTGCATAGCCGGAGCCAGTGGTTGTTGGCACAGCGCCTGGCTGTCTGCTGTACTGTTCTTCTGGCCTCTCTAAGTGCTTGCTGGGTACTCTGGCTCGGTGAGCGTTTGTACTCCAGGAGTGCAGCGCGCTTCTTTTCAATGACTGGAATCATCTCATCGGAGTTAGCTTCGAACCAGTCGTTCGTGTTTCTAGCTCTTCTTCCAAACACCGACAAGGCCGTGTTGTAAACTGTATCCCTCAGATGTTGCCATTTGGATGTCGCATCGACGCCCCCAGGGCTGCTGCGCAGATTTTCCTGGAGGGTCTCTCTGAACTTTTCAGCTTTCCCCGAGTTTGCAGTCTTTCTGGCGTCGATGCAGGGCCTTCCAGCAGGTTTAGAGTGGTACAGCTTCTTGAGTCTCAGCTTGAAGCAAACTAGCGAGTGATCTGTATCACAGTCAGAACTATGATAGCTGCATGTCAGAAGGACGTTTTTGAGGTTCTTACGCCTAGTGATGACCACATCTAGTTGATGCCAGTGCTTCGAGCGTGGGTGTCTCCATGACACTCTGTGCTGTGGCTTCGTTTGGAAGAATGTATTTGTGATGCACAGATTGTGGTACATGCAGAGTTCAAGGAGACGCTGTCCATTGTCATTCATTTTTCCCACACCGAAGTGGGACTCCAGTGGGACTTGGCAGACTCCAGAAGATTGCTGAGAGGGTGTACCTCGAATCGCAGTGCGGATTCCGCGCAGAGAGGTCTACCGTTGACATGGTCTTCTCTCTAAGGCAGCTGCAGGAGAAGTGCAGGGAGCAGAGAAAGCCACTCTACATAGCCTTCATCAACTTGACCAAGGCTTTTGACTTGGTCAGCAAGGATGGTCTGTTCAAACTGCTCCACAAGATAGGCTGTCCTCCACAGTTACTGAAGATGATCCAGTCGTTCCACGAAAACATGAGAGGAACCATCCAATATGACAACGCATTATCGGATGCTTTCAGAATCAGGAGCAGCATCAAACAAGGATGCGTGCTTGCTCCGACATTGTTTGGGATCTTCTTCGCACTCCTCCTGAAGCATGCCTTTGGATCTTCAACAGAGGGCATCTTGCTGCACACAAGATCTGACGGGAAACTGGTTAACCTTGCAAGGCTGAAAGCTAAGTGTAAGGTGCGAGAAGTCCTCATCAGAGACATGCTGTTCGCAGACGATGCTGCTGTAGTGTCTCTCACAGAAGACCAGCTTCAAAAACTGCTGGATTGGTTCTCCAAAGCGTGCAAGGACTTTGGGCTTACCATCAGCCTAAAGAAGATGAACATACTCGGTCAGGATGTTGCTGAATCCCCATCAATCAGCATTGACAACTATACGTTAGAGGTTGTCCATGAGTTCGTTTACCTCAGGTCCACCATCACTGACACCCTGTTGTTGGACACTGAGCTAAATAGGAGGATCAGAAAAGCAGCCACAACTCTGTCCAGACTCAGCAAGAGAGTGTGGAATAACAACAAGCTGCACACTCACACCAAAATGCAAGTCTACAGAGCCTGCATCCTCAGCACCCTCCTTTATGGCAGCGAGACTTGGACCCTGTATGCCCGCCAGGAAACGAGGCTGAACGTCTTCCACTTGCGCTGCCTCAGGCGCATCCTTGGAATATCATGGAAGGACAGAGTGACCACCACTGCCGTCCTCGAGCAAGCTGGAATCCCAACCATGCACACCCTCCTCAGGCAGCGTTGACTCTGCTGGCTTGGCCACGTCCACAGGATGAACGATGGAAGGATTCCAAAAGATATCCTGTATGGTGAGCTAGCCTCTGGCAAAAGACCTCCCGGACGCCCCCAGCTGCGTTACAAAGATGTCTGCAAGAGAGACCTCAGAGAGGTAGACATCAAGCTGGACAACTGGGAAGATCTAGCAGATGACCGCAGCAGATGGAGGCAGGGGTTACACAAGGGCCTTCAGAAGGGCGAGTTGAAGATCAGACAGCTAGCAGAGGAGAAGCGAGCACACAGAAAGCACATTAAGGACTTGCCAGACACCCACTACATCTGCAAGAGATGCAGCAAGGACTGTCACTCTCGTGTGGGTCTTTATAGTCACAATAGACACTGTAAATGAAGTCCTCAATTGAAACTTTAAAGGGCGCGATCCATAGTCTATGCAGACTGAAGGATGCCTACTATTATAGGTCTTTACATATTAATAATGGGGAAGCAGTAATGGGACTGGGTAGCAGAAGTGCATGAGACATCATAATTTCACATCCTAACTTACACTAGAAATTGACAATTTTGTATCTTTTGCCTATATGACTCTCTCCCCCTCACTTTTTTCTTTCAAGTTGCAAAGCAACTGCTGTGCTAAAAATACTTCAATGATTACCTTGCAAACTGAATAGCTGCTTCTTTTAAAACACAAATTATTGTTTCACTCACAAAAATCTTCACTTCATAAATTCAGAGGACAAGTGCTAAAATTGCAACAAACCAGACCTAATGTTCTAATTATGCTCTCATTATGGCAAAGCCAACTTGACTTTAATGGAAACAGGCCCGAACCTTTATAACTAGGCTATAATTTTGAAGCAGTAAAATAAGCATGTCTCCAGAAGAAAAAGAAACCAAATAAACTTGGCAAGAAATAAAACATATTGAAAACCACTATTAGTCAAACCTTGCACCCCCTATTTATGCAGGTAGTCCTTACTTATTAGAATAGTCCTTTTGAAGTCAGTACGGCCACTGACTTCAATAGAAGCTGTAAAGAAGACCTGTTTATGTGATTAAGTGGGGGTTAGGAACAGGCAATATAGCTCACTGAAATAACGGGACTTTGGAATGTGCTTCAGTGTTACCCTGAATGGGAACAAAATTAGCTACATACATATACCTAAGATCTAATTTCTGCACAGTGCCTAGCACCCTCAATCTGCAATAGAGCTAATGAGAGTTACAGTGCTCATCACCTCACAGGTTAGTTCCTTGACTTTAGACGCAGAAGATTAATTCAGAATTGATTAACGTTGTTAGCAGTCTCACAGTGTTTTGATGGAATAAAGGCCAGTTGTTCTACCAAACAATAAATCAATAGCTGCCTAGAATAGTTCTCATTCTTCGATCTTCCTTGCCCAATTATATGCTCAGCACAGCCATAATCCTCCAGAAAAACAGCTTTTATTGTTCACAAACACGTTACGTCCGCTTCCTACTCCAGTACAAAAATGTCATCACCGAGCAAGAATTTTAGCTAAAATATTTAATCAACAACTTGTTTTTGTAAGCTATTTTTATAACTACAGCTAAATAAACATTTCAGCCTTTGTGAAAGTGCCAGGAAGAGTTAAACAAATAGGAATAAGGGGAGTTCGAAGTGCGCAGGTCCTTTGGAAAAAAGACCCCATGTAGACAAGCCACGCGTGATCAAAAGCAGCACTTTCAAAGTACCACGGCCATCATTATGCAAATGAGGCACTGCATATTCAGTGCAGCACCTCATTAGCATATCCCAAAGTGTCTCATTAGCATCCCCCTTTCAAAAAGGGGTGGCTAGTGTGGCCATAGCCAGAGATACAAAAAAAAAATTTAAAACTGACAAATCAGCTATATAAGACAGAAGTGGGGGTAAAGAAGGAAGAGGGAAGGGAGAAAAGTAACTGACTGTAAGTGTCCTGCCTGCGATACATGCAGTATTGCACACCTAAGCTTCCAATTCAACAAAACCTCCGAGAAGTGGAATTTGTTCTCTACTTCAAAATGTATTTGCATACTTCCATAGACTACTCTGCTCCCAGGCACATCGTCAGTAAATGAAATGATTTTTTACCACATGAACATGCAGTTGCACATGTAAGAACTCATTTTGTAATGGCCCATTCTAAACCTATAAGTCAGTCAGACATATCTTTTCTGAAATTTATTCCAAAACGAAGTGAAAGTCTCATTTTCCTATGGGGTAGAGAAGTTTTGCTATGACTGAACTATTTCTTCCACTGGTACAGGTTATTTTTAGAGAATATATGTATCCACATTAGAAAAAAACAGGTTTTTAAAAGTGAAATATTTTCTGGTTGTGCTGTGTTTAAGTTGCAAAACCCTGCTTATCATTTTCCCCATCATCCTTCTCTATGTGTGCTTCAGCTGCATTTGTGAGTTTCTCAGTGCTTCAACATGTCTTCCTGGCTGCGTCCACTGTAATAAATTGAACTTCTTCAGAGTCCTTTAGTTTGATCTTTATGAATTCAGCAGCCACAACCCTGCAAACCTCTCAGGGCAAAGTGACAAGGGAGTTCACTGGTCTGTAACAGTAAGTCATGACAGGTTTGAAAAACTCACTGCACCTAGCACACTGGTTTCACAGAATTTATCCATTAAGTACGTCATATAAGATATTAAATGAAAGCCAGAATCACACTGATCAAAAATATCATTGTGGGTATATATACACAGCTATTATGGAAACACACATAAGGAAAATATGTTTCTAAAGTGTGAGTCCAGGCAGATGCCTTTTGACAATACACATGACTGATTTCACTGTAAATAGATGGCTGAGATGTGATGTTATGCAAGAACTGATTCTCAGTTGACTCAAAGAAGTTGCTATGTACACTGTGACATTTGGGGTGGCAAACATGGCATTTCTGTCAGTAGCCAGTGACAAGGGCTGGATACCACAAGGGAACTCTGAAAGGGGTCTGGAACCATGGTGCACCTGCTATTAACACACAATGCAAAGTGAAGGCTCAATTGCCCAGATGAGATCGCTTTGGTGGCTAACGGACTGGCGCTGTTAGGAAGCTGATACCCAATGAAGCAAATAGCAAATCTCTCTCTGGTTGAAGGCAGGGGCAGTAACAAGACAACGTTCAGTCCTGGACACTCTGAGAAAGCCTCTAGTCAAATGAAAAATGGTGGAAAAAAAGAGATCTGATGTGTTTGTGCTACTTCTGAGCTCCACTGAAAAGAATATATCCCCCTAGAGCTAGCAGCTCTTTGCTCTGAGCAAATATTTGATTATCAACATGAAATCAGTAATTCAGGTGATGTTTTTATCTTCAGCATATAACAGGGAGAGGTCAGGCAGGAAAAGAGCTGGATTAGATGTAGAAATGGGAAGCAGCAGAGGAGAAAGGCTGTTGTACAATGTTGGTGAAGACTCCATTCACTCAGGGGAATATACTGAACTTCTGAAGTCATTCAATTCCTCTGTCAATATTATCTTGTAAAAGTGCAACATATAGTGAGTCTTAAAAGGTCATTAATTTAAGAATCATATTTTTGGCTGAAGATATTTTTAAAACTGTCATTGTTAAAAGTAACACCTTAGGCCTGGTCTACACTAGTGAACAAAGTTAATCCCAGATATGCAATTCTAACCATACCATTGGCATAGCTAGATTGACACATCAGAATCTATTTTCTGCCCTTGTGTATACTGGGGCTCTTTGGGCTTGCACCGATGTCCCTTACTCCACATGATAGTGTGGGTTACCGGGATCGACAGCTGAGCCCACCAAGAGCGATTTTGCTATGTCTTCACATGTGGCAAAATCAAACTCTGGAAGATGGATAGTGGCATACTGAATGCCCGGTAAGTATAGACGTAGTCCTGGACTACTATCTTTAAAGGATTAGTGACAAATTAAATCTATTTTTTCTAATTTTTATACTGCACATTTGACAGCACGTTATGTATAGTTTAATAGTGAGTATGGCAACATTTTGATATCAAGATCATATCATCTGTGTGCTGTCTCCCTGGCTGCCAATCCATGCCAGCGAGATAGCTGCAGCATCTCAGAGGTGACACAGGTGTATAGCTGTAAGGAAATCTGTGATGGGAATCAGAAATGAACCTGCACAAAAAGCCCATGCAAACTAGATAGTTAGCTATATAAGGGTCTGTTTGGTCTTATCAAAGCCTCGTATCTGAATATCTGAGGGTACGAAATCCAGATCTGAATTTGAACCTTCCCAAAGTCCCGAGTATTTAGAGTCTACTCATTTTACTTGAATTCAGGTTGAATTGTGAATTTCAATACAGATTGCTGGTCCACACTAGAAATGCATATTAGTATTAGTATTATAATCTAAACTGGCACAACCAGGGGTGGGGAGTGAGAATTTGGTGAAGCAGATGCATTAGTTGGGAGAATTTCAACAAGTTAGTAGGGCAGGATGCTCAGTCACAGCAGATGCCTCAGTATGAGTGTTGCGAGACTCTAGACTTACATGAAGTGAGGCAGAACTAGCAAAGTTCTTCACATGCATACAAACAATGCACACAGGTGTCCAAAGGGCACAATCAGAGCAGAGGAGTAGCCTATTTTCTAATTCCTTCTAGGTATGGAACAGTGCATATTTTCTATCTGGCTGTTCCCAGGGTTCTGACTGATCTCATTCATCTAGGTATTAACACTGAGTACAGTATATTCCCATTTACTGGAAATCCTACCATCTGAAACTCCTCATTATCTGAATCCCTTGTCACTCAGCGAAAGAGAAATACTCCCTGCAGTGTGCATCTCCCTTTGGGGGCAGGGAGGGGATTTGCAGAGGCTCACAGGACACAGTAGAGCTCCCCAGTCAGGACTTGGGGGAGGACGAGCCTCCAACCATCGCAGTGCTCATCCTGCTGTTGAATGGCTGCTGCTGCAGTGCAGGGAGGCCTCTGCGGCTGCATTGTCACAGAAGTGAACGAGTGAGGTCGTGACAGCAGAGCTACAAAGGGATCCCTGCCATGACATGGGGACAGTGACAACCAATCACTGTGGTCCTAGCAGGGCACAGTGGAGCAGAGCAGAGGTGGATGAGGGGTGTCTCTGTTCTGCCCCACCAGGACTGCAGCCTGCCCACTATACCTACTAGGATGGGATGTCACCAGGCTTGCAGCAGCAGAGGGAACCCTCTTCAGCTCTGCTCTCATGGAAGTGACTGAGTGAAGTAAAAAAACAAAAAAGCAGTAAAGTAGCACTTTAAAGACTAACAAAATAATTTATTAGGTGAGCTTTCATGGGACAGAGTGGAGTAAAGAGGAGACTCTTAGCCAGGACTGTGAAAGTTAGGAGTAAGAATCCCTTAGCTGAGGAGTAGGCAATTCAGCTGCTGAGTGGCTGCCACCCTCTTGATTATCCGAACTGCTGCTTATCTGAATAAGATCCCCTCCTGCTATTTGTGTAATTGGGAGTCAAAGGGAACGCAATGTGTAAGCTAAGCACCAATCCATCTACTGTTGTGAGGTATACATTATAGATAGCTTTTGCGGATAGGGTTTAAGCAGCCCTGTTCCACAAATGCCACCAGAGGGATGTAAAGAAGTATGGTCATGTGAAGATGGATATTTTTCTATAACATTATTGTTGTATTCTCCACTGTGTGGTCTGGTACAACCCTCAGCTACAGCATGGCTCTATAGGTAAACCTTTGTGCACAACAGTTTTCTCACCACCGAAAAGATCCCATACTGATAACAAACAGCCATGCCTACCAGGTTGATGAGACAGAAAAGGGTAAACAAACCCTGCAATTTAACAGACTATGTTACTATGATTAAGGGAATTTTTTACAAATACTAATTCGGTTATATTGATTCCTATTGGAAGAGCTTCCTAATCTTTGCAATTGCTCACAGGCAAAGGAAAATGAACAAAATAAACTTGTTAAAGAATACTCCAAAATTTGCTTCTACTGCTAAAAGGCAGGAGTTGAAATACCGTAAAAAGCACATCACTCCTCAGAATACATATGTGTAATTTCTGTTAAATCTTCTTTTCAACTCTTTCTTTACATTATATCCATTCTTTCTATTTCAGGCTTTTCTTATTCCTCCCCTTTCGTGGGCTTCCCTGTCGCACATCTCTTCTCTTTGACCTTGTCTTTCCCTTCTGACCCATCATTTCTTTTCCCCCCCTTTACTGATATTCTGTGTCATTTTGTGACATTTCTCTGTGTGTGCACGCCCACGCCCACGCCCACGCCCACACACACACACAGAGTAGTTCTAATTTTTAAGGCCATATGGTCCCCCCCTAAAAACATACATCTTCAGTGAGAACTCTGTTTTGATCTAAGGGCAGAAAGCTGGCTTTCACACATCGAGAATTCAAGTGTTTCTGCTACAGAAGCTTCTTTATCTGCTTGTTTGTAGGTTTCATGATCTGCAAAGTTTATCTGGATCTTCCTAAGGTAGCTGATTCTACTAATGATTGACAAGAGGTGCTGCACGCAGAAGTGGAGATGCAGCAGTAAAGGGGCAGCAATATATCTGGCAACTTCACTTTCTTGTGTTATAGTCAGCATCTCTATAGGTTTGCTATAGGAATGGGACAACACCACCTGGCATACATGTAAAATTTTGGCAACCTTTAACAGGAAGGAAAGGAGTGAGTATTTTTGTAACTGAAACTCTGATCAAGGTTTTAGTTTTAGCTTATATATAGTATCTACAATAATTTAATGAAAAGATGACAAGAGAGAACAAGCACAGATGTTATCAACCATGACTGCTAACCAGTACTACATAGATATTCATAGGCAACGCTTCTGTTTGGCGTCTCAAATGGAAATAAGCAGATGCAGCAAGGTAGGAAAAGGCTAGTAACCACAGAAAAATAAATGGATTTTTTTTTTAAATCAGCCGTATCTGTTCTTCAGAAATGGTGATTTGAGCAAAGTGTTGTAACCTGTCTACAACTGAAATTGCAGGACTACATTTGGACTGATGTGACTCTTCAATGGATTTTAGAGGAAGTTATACGTTCTCAGATTCAGTCATCCTGTGCGTCCAAAATCAAGGAGGCTAAAAGAGTTGATGTGCAGTCCAGTTGAGTGCCTAATAATAAAATACCCAGCTCTAATATTGCACTTTTCATCAGTAGAGCTGAAAGCACTCCACAAAAGAGGGAAGCGCTGCTAGCCCCATTTTACAGATGGAGAAACTGAGCATGGACCAGTAACATGACTTGCCCAACAGGCCTGGAGCAAAGCTGGCAATAGAATCCAAGACCGAGTCCTTTCCAGTTCTCTATCCATGAGGCCACACTGCCTTCAAGTTTTTAGCAGTTTTTAGGCTAGTAATTTAACCAATATTTAAAGCATGGTTCTATTCAAAAAAGTTAGTTCATAAACATGGCCTGGTGGGTTCAGTGCTTATGGTCTCTCAGTAATTTCCATATTAAATGTGCTCAGTTCAAAAGTAAAAACACTTTACTAAGGGCGAGCCTCATACATTCACCCTGGGGTCTTCGATTCAAGCTCTGCTACCTCCTACTCACACATCACTGCCTTTAGGGACACTTGTGTTATCCCACGCCTTCAAATTATATTCTTATTGACAGTTGGGCAACACTTCTCTTCATTGGGTATGCACAGGTGTAACTGGTAGGATTTTAACAATATGGCTGGTGACACACGTTATGGAATAACATTGGTGTCCTCCTAGCTGTGTTATACTCTGCCAGGGTACTAAACGTGTAAAGAGCAGGACTCCCAGATTTGGAAAGTGCCTTTTTATACAGTCACTTCTTTAAATCAGTAACAGTCATACCAAATCATCAATAATATTATGATTACCCAACTCTCCATTACACATTTATGAGAACTGCTTATAGAATGGGTTGAATTGTTTCGCTCTCTTGAAGTCAGTAACATCACTGAAATTGTACAGGTGTAAAGAAAGGCAGGAGTTCATTCTAAATTGCCACTGTTTCCAAATCCTAGCACCATCTGCTGTTTTGCTGCAGGTTTCTCTTACCCATTATCTCATTCTGCCACTGCTTGAAATTTAAGACACAGAATGTATGAATTTGTTATCTGCTTAGTTCGTCCTTGAGACAAGTATAAATGCTAAAAGCTAAAGGCCCATGCCCGAGGCTTTACTGGGCACAAAGCTCTCATCAGCATGAATAGCACTGTTGTGAGAGTACAGATGGTGTGGATGGCAAGACAGCATCAACTAGTGCTTTTCTAATTAAGGTATACTAAAACTTGGGCAGGCTTGTCTTATTGTGTTGTCAGTCACATAACAGACATCAGAAAATATGCATAACACCATTCACAAAGCAAAACAGAGAATCTATTTCCACACCCACAGAATTCCAAAAAGGCAGGATATAAATACAGCACCTAAGCTGATGAGTAAATAAGAAAAGATATCAACCAACAGGAAGTATTCTAAAACATCACAGGAGTCACATGGGGTAATGAATCACAGGAGGAGATTTTTCAAAGCTGCCTTGTGGGTTTGCATACCCAGTTCCCTGAGTGACTTTTGAATATGTCAGTCAATAGCATTCAGGTCCCCTACTTCATATCTAGAAAACCATTCACATACCAGCTCCTTCTTCTTCATGCATTCCATGAGGATTATGAAGAGGTGCTGTGCTTGGGTTCGAGTGTAGGTAAAAGTCTTCTGGATAGTAACTAGTAACTGGTCCCTCAAGGATTCATTGATAAGTCTGAAATTCAGAAAAAACAGAGAAAATGCAGAAGAGTGTAATTAAAACTGGCATTGAAAAGGATGAATGTCAAATAAATGGCCACGGAGGTAAGAGAAAACAGAGCATTAAAAATTTGTTCTTTTTGCACAGGACTGAAAGGAAGTGATTTCCTGGAGTGTCATAAGGGCAGCATGTTTCCTCAGCACAGCATTTTAACAACTTAGAGCAGTTGCTTGCCTCTAGGTAATTGCTTGACAGAAGTCCCTCAAAATTACCAGCTATGGGGGATTTTATAATGAAAGCAAGTTGACAGCCTGGCTTAGACAGACTGGGATTTCAAGGTGAGCTGAACACACAATTCTGCCAGTGGAGTCACAAAACATATTGAGGGATTCTGCAGGTGAAAATTTGGGGACTTTTTTATTTTGCCATTTTTTAATTTTTAGAGAATTTTTGTTGTTGTTTAGTTAACAAATCATAACAAACCATATAAAATTACATCAAAATAACCACCATAATTCACAACAATTTTAAAAATACTGTTTGTACTGTAGGTTTACAAGTTATTATATTGAATGACATTTTTACACTGGTTAAGCCTTTGTCAGCCATAAAAACAAAACAGGCGTAGTACTTAGACAAGCAAGTAGCTACAATAAAAATTTCAGTGTCTGTGTCACAACAAAAAGCCCTGTAGCATGGCCCATGTGTGACCCTGGTCAGCTGATTTAGGCTAGCAAGGCTATAAAACTGCAGTATAGACATGTGGGCTGGGTGGAAGCAACGGCTGTGAGACCCCAGGATTGGGGAGCATCTCAGAGCATGAGCTCCAGCCTGATTCTGAATGTTTCTACTGCCATTTTAAGACTGCAATCTGAGACAACAAACCCAGGCTCTGAGACTCCAGTGACAAGGTTTGTGTTTTTTTGTTTTTGTTTTTAAAGTGCAATGCAGATAAAACTGACTTAGGAGTCTCAGTGGGACACAGTGTTTACTAAGTTTTAATGTTTACTTCATTTCCATTTGCAAATTGAATTGTATTCCTTTTCTCTTCCTGTCTTAAAGCGTTGTGGATGACTGAACTTTTACTGTCAAAAGAGAAGGCACATTCCACACTGGAGGTGGCTAAATTTCAGTTGCTGAGGGTGCAATTCATGTTTGTTCCATGTGTAAAGTTCATAAAGTGCTTTGGAATCTATTAGGATAGGATAGGATAGCCTAGCCTAAAGTTGCAGTATAAATATTATTACCCATTTAATTGTGCTTTTGACAAAAACCCACAATTAGGACACTATGGCCGTGTCTACACTAACCAAAAACTTCGAAATGGCCATTTCGAAGTTTACTAATGAAGTGCTGAAATACATATTCAGCACCTCATTAGCATGCGGGCAGCGGCGGCACTTCGAAATTGATGCGGCTCGCTGCCGCGCGGCTTACCCAGATGGGGCTCCTTTTCGAAAGGACCCCAGCTACTTCGAAGTCCCCTTATTCCTAAGGGGACTTTGAAGTAGCTGGGGTCCTTTCGAAAAGGAGCCCCATCTGGACGAGCCACGCAGCAGTGAGCCGCATCAATTTCGAAGTGTCTTGGCTGCCCGCATGCTAATGAGGCGCTGAATATGTATTTCAGCGCTTCATTAGTAAACTTCGAAATGGCCATTTGCGTGGCTATTTCGAAGTTTTTGGCTAGTGTAGATGTAGCCTATGTGTTGTAAGGCTGATAAAAGCACTCTGAGTGATCTGTATGCACAATTTACCAGATTAAAAATAAACACATAGCAAATTTCTGCAGGTTCCAGATATTGTGGTTCTGACTGTGTTTAGAATAAACAAATACCTCTAAATATAAATTTGCCATGGTATATTACTATTACCGATATGATGGCATTCATTTTTGCATTTTCAGCATACATGTCTAGAAATGATTTGGTCATTGACTGTTAATGTGGTATTAGTGTATTCCCTCAATAAGGAGTCATAGGGCCAAGTCCTGCAGCCATTGCTTAATTCTGTTTTCAGCAGAAGTTTTGACTAAGTAAAGATGTTGTTATTCAGAATATAGTCCATAGGCAACTCAATGAGTCATCAGTTGAAACTGATAGGGTGTGTCTAACTAGGAACTAACTTCGAAATTAATTTCGAAGTTAGGCACTACTTCTAAGTAGCCAGCAGAGAATCTACACCCATTTTTCCCTTACTTCGAAGTTACCTTTGAAGTAGGGAGTCCAACCTTCATGTCCTTACTCCATTCCTGGGAATGGAGCAGTACCCTACTTTGAAGTTTAACTTTGAAGTAGGCTGTGTGTAGACTTTGAAGTAAGCAACTTTGAAGTAACTTTGGTGTGTAGACACAGCCTTATTGTTAGTCATGACATTTTAGTAATGAATTCTGGTATTATTACAATTTATACAGGCAGTGGTAGCAGCAGTCTAAAACACTGAAATAAGTGGGAAACCAAAGTATTGCTTTAACAGACTATATTTTTCAGGTGCCAGCTGAGAAATTAACAAGTAGAGATGATGTCAAGATATTCTGTGGTAGGTAGCTGTCCTATCTGAACACACAGCTTTGATGTTGTAGACAAAATAAGCGTGATTTTCCAAGAAAGTAATAGATGGTACCAAGTAATTGTGGAAATACAAGTTTTACATAATTGAGTGAACTCTAAATGTACTAGTAATTACTACATATTTTAGAGTGCACCTGTCTGCCTGTTGGTGCTATGTTTGTTCAAGAACTTCTCTTATACCATAAGAGCTATGACCACAAAATTTGGTGTGCCTCTTCTTCTTAACCTAACTTAAACCATGGTCAGGGCTTGTTTGTTCCTGGAAAGTGGGAAATGCCTGAAATCCCAGGATTCCCAGAAGAGGGAAAGGGAGGGGAACTGACAGGAGGAGTGGCATATTTCAGACTTACCACTGGGGGGACAGAACACAGGGAACAGCTTACCCCCTTATCCCTGCCTCCCAGTGCTCAACCACAGCACCACGCTGGGGGAGCCCCACTGCATGTCATATCTCCCCCACAAAATTGCTATCCCCCAAGATGCTGCAGCCACAAATTCGAGCCCTGCCCTCCCCTCCCCAAGCTCATGCTGGGGCCAGGAAAACTGCCCTGACCCGAGGCCAGGCCCGCATGGCCACTCTCCCTAGGGCTGGGGAAAACAGTCCTGGCTCCCACACTGTTGCTGTGCCAGGGCCATGGCTCACGTCCATGGCTTCAGCCCCCCAGCCCCCACACTGCTACATTGCTGGGGCCAGGGAAAAAAGTTTCATCTCCAGACCCAGCGTCATTGGGCTGGGGCCTGGGAAAAACACCACGGCCCCAGCTCCAGCCCCCGCACTCCTGCTGGGCCAGGGTCAGGGCCAGGACTGCAGCTTTTCACACTGGCCCAGCAGCAGCAGGTGAGGGGAACCCATACTTCACTTAAACACCCAAGCAATGCTGGGTCAATTTGCTAGTTGATTCATCTTGGAGGAAATGGATCTTCATATAGTAATTGCCTTCTGCAGGAGAGCCAAAAGCCATCGTGGGCTCCAGGGCAAGGACGGAAGGGGTAGGGTGTAGGGCAGTTGGCCGTTAGCGCCGCTCTCACCACCTCTTCCCTTCCTTCCACCACTCCTCCAACCACACCCTCGAGGCACATAGAGCAGTCCTGCCACCGCACTTCAAAGTAGCCCGGAGCTTCAGACATCGACACTACCAAAGTAAGGCTGGTAAGAGCCAAAGGACATTCCCTGTTGACTGAACCCAACCAAGAAAACATATGTGAGACTGGCTCTTGGTAGGTTTAAGATTTAGAAAATTTAAAGGACCCATTTTTACCTTCCCTTTCTGAGTGCAAATGTTGGTACTTAACATCAAAATGAAGCAATAATATTGCATGCAACATCAGTACATGAACCTGAGCTTCTGGGCAACAGAGAGCCTGGTGATTTAAATGGTAATTTATTGTTCTGGACACTATTTTTTGAATTTTAACTACCTGATACATTAGTAGGTTCAATAATTTAGAAAATGTATCTTTTCTAGTGTGAAGGTCCCTACGGTAATGCAGTTTTCTTATTTAAAATGATGAAGTTTTGCTTTTCAGCTTATCAGATGAGTGATTGTTTTTAGTATAAGTCAATGCCAATCAAATAGGGAATATTAGAACCAGAAAATCTTCACAGATCCCATTTTATGTTAAATAAAAACAAAGGTTTATGATTTTAAAACCCTGTAACAATTGTAGCAAGGTGTCAGAGTATGTAATAGCCAGAGATGGCTTAAGGTAATTGCTTTGGGATATACAAACACCAAAACCCATTTCACATGGCTTGTGTCTCACAAAGTTGTAGCATCACATACTTCTCCCCCATCCCTGTGAGGTGTGGAAGTGAATAAGAGCTGGGGAAAAAAAAAAACCTTCATAAAATGGAGTTTGAATCAACTCATCATTAAAGTTGTTAAGATATTTTTCTATGAAGTGCGTAAGTGCAAAATGCTGATTTGTCAAAACCAAAACTTACATCAGGAAGATTTCTGAGGTCTGAGATGGACTTTCTCGCCCAAGCCAGAGAGAAAGAAAGCACCACACAGAGCAGCCAAGAGGAGGGTGACCATCTGTCCCATACTGGGTGGGACGGTCCCATATTTGGCACACCAAAAAGGGTTCCTACTTATTTTGTAAAAGGGACTAATTGTCCCATATTTGGGCCCTCCCCTGCTGACCTTTTCTGCCAGCAGCTGCTGGCAGGAGTTATGTCCCTGAGCCTTGGAGAAGCAAGGGGTAGCATGTGCTGCTGCCACCTCCCAGCCCCTTCTCCGGGGCTCCCAGGGTGGGCAGTGACTGCTGCTTCCGTGGGCTCCCAGGGAGGGCTGACAGCGGCGGCAGCTTCCCTGGGCTCCCGGGGAGGGCCAGCAGCTGCCGCCTCCTTCCTGACTCCCCAGGGCTTGGAAGAGCCGCTCCTCTCCACATATCTCCGTGTCCCAAATATGGGACAGGGGGATATGGTTGCCCTAGCCAAGAGCCCTACAGCTTAGATTGCTCACCTGAAACATGGGAAACCCTGGGTGGGTTCTCTGGTCTGAATCAGAAACTTGATCCCTGCAAAGTGCCCTAACCACTGGGATGTTTACTGTTCTATACATTTAGTGAACCTATACTGCAACTCCTCCAGGGCCAATCAGTCCTGACACTGGCCTGCTATGCACAGGGTGCTGTGCAAGAGGGGACATGGAGGTAATGCTGTGAAGGCAGATGAAACTCCTTCCATATAGGAGGAGTGAGAGCTATACATGAAAACTGCTACAGGAGAATCTTGGAGGCATTATCTGGGTCACCACACAGAAGCACCTGTAGTAAGATGCCACTACATATGGAAATGTGAGGCACCTCTTTTACGTTCCTTGCGGTCTGAGTTGCACCCAATGCACCACTGCTGTTAGCACACAGCTGACATTCAATTACGTACACACCGAAAACAGCTGATCTTCCAGACACCGAAACACATCTTTTTTCATAGTCAAACATAAGTATCATGTTACAAGACAGGCCTCGCAAGGAAAATAAGAGAACACCACTGACCATCACATATAGCCCCCACCTAAGGCTTTTCCAACGCATCATCAGAGATCTGCAACCCATCCTGAACAATGATCTGTCACTCTCACAGACCTTGGGAGGCAGGCCTGTCCTCGCCTACAGACAGCCTGCCAACCTTAAACAAATCCTCACCAGCCACTATAGATCACAAAACAGGAACTCTAAGCCTGGAACCAATCCCTGCAACAAACCCCACTGCCAACTCTGCTCACATATCTACACCAGTGATATCATCGCAGAATCTAACATCAACCATACGATCAGGGGCTCCTTTACCTGCACATCTACAAATAAAATATATGCCCTCATGTGCCAGCAATGCCCCACTGCAATTTACGTTGGCCAAAGTGGACAGTCTCTCCGTAAAAGCAAAAATGGACATAAATCAGACATCAGGAACGGTAATGTACAGAAGCCTGTGGGGGAACACTTCAATCTCCCTGGACACTCAGTAGCAGATTTAAGGGTGGCAGTCCTGAAACAAAGAAATTTCAAAAATCAAATGGAGAGAGAAATCTCTGAGCTGCAATTTATTTGCAAATTTGACTCCATTAACCAAGGATTAAACAAAGATTGGGAGTGGCTCACACCTTACAAAAGGAGCTTCTCTGCCTTAGGTGTTAACATCTCCACATTAGACTGACAATGGCTATGTCTACACTAGTCCCAAACTTCGAAATGGCCACGTAAACGGCCATTTTGAAGTTTACTAATGAAGCGCTGAAATACATATTCAGCGCCTCATTAGTATGCGGACGGCTGCGGCACTTCGAAATTTACATGGCTCACCGCCGTGCGGCTCGTCCCAACGGGGCTCCTTTTTGAAAGGACCCCACCGACTTCGAAGTCCCCTTATTCCTATGAGCAGATGGGAATAAGGGGACTTCTAAGTAGGCAGGGTCCTTTCGAAAATGAGCCCCGTCGGGACGAGCCGTGCGGCAGCGAGCCGCATCAATTTCGAAGTGCCACGGCTGCCCACATGCTAATGAGGCGCTGAATATGTATTTCAGCGCTTCATTAGTAAACTTCAAAATGGCCATTTACATGGCCATTTCGAAGTTTGGGACTAGTGTAGACACAGCCAATGGGTCATATTCCCCCTGTCTTATCTGACTTGTTTCTAACTCTCTTCATACATACTGCTACTAGTGGGCCTTTTCCACCCTGACTGAATAGACCTTGTCATCAGCTCTGGCCCTCCCTTTTACTGGGATGCCACTCTTTAAATACCCCTCTGAAGCCCCCCCCCCCAACTCATGCACCTGATAAAGTGGGTCTTTGCCCACGAAAGCTTATGTTGCAAAATATCTGTCAGTCTGTAAGGTGCCACAGGACTTCCTGTTGTTCCTGAAGATACAGACTAACATGGCTACCTCTCTGATACATGTTAGAAGTTGCTAACATATAGCGGTCCAAACCCCTACGCCCTCATTCAGGCAAAACATTTTGCAAAACCAAAGGGAACTTTGCTTTAGTAAAAAAAAAAAAGTGAGTATTGCTAAAACACCCATTGCAGAGGTTTCAAAAAAATCTGATACCTGTAATGGGAAAAATGTGATATATGTAAAAGAACCCAGAAGCTGCAATAAGATGTTGTAGCCTATGGACTACATTATAAACTTTTCCAAATCTCTTT
Organism: Carettochelys insculpta; assembly: GCF_033958435.1. Taxonomy (NCBI): domain Eukaryota; kingdom Metazoa; phylum Chordata; order Testudines; family Carettochelyidae; genus Carettochelys; species Carettochelys insculpta. The sequence continues at coordinate 24,776,602 of NC_134141.1, read as the reverse complement.
CAGTCTCTACCTAAACCATGGCTAACTCTAAAAACAAAATGAGATCCAGATCCTGAAATTTTTGTTGAGAATGCAGTCAGCTTTCCTTCACACAGCCTTCTCCAAGTCAGTAGGAATTTGCCTCAGCAAGCATTGAGTGAAAACAGGGCAAGAATCTCAGAGTCTGGTCCATAGTTTTTCAAAGCAGCCTTCATTTGTCTTTCCTATATTAAAATTACCCAGGCCACATCATGCCACAGATATTTTTAAAGCTAATTCCAGATGAAAGTAATCAGAGTGCTTTTTTTTAAAAAGCAGTGGTATGAGTTCACTCTCTAATTAAAGAGTGCCAAGCCTTCCTGCAGCACAAGTGTGCAAAGCTAGTTGTTTGTATCATTTATCATGTGACCTGTCACTTAATTTTCCATGCTTATAAACAAATGTGCTTGTTTATAGCAGGATAGTCGGTAGGCTTACGGTCAGCCTCAGTATTTTCCTATTCTCAGTGCCCTGGTAGTACAGCAACTGGAAATAATTATATCACAAACAGAAAAAAGCAGGGTTAGTAACTGTCTCTTTCTAATAAAGTATATCTAGGAATGTCAGATAAGCTTTATGTTAAATATGAAATAATTTGGATTCAAGGCTAAACCTTATGACCCTTAAAGTGTTAGCAGCTGCTTAAATCAAGGATATTTGATTGTATTGGACAACTGAATTGCATGCTCTGTTTTTATTTATATATATAAATGCACATGCTAAACAGAGCATAAGCAGAAAAGATAATTGTACTGGCTTCTGCAACAAAATCTTAGGAAATTACACATGCAGAATTACCTGCTTAGTGCATGCAACCTTATGTTTCACATACACTAATTACATAAAAGGCGTTACTTTAATTTAAGCCTTTCTGTGCTGCTCTGGGTGCTTGAGGTTAACGCACTTTGATTCTGTTTCCCAATTGTTCATACTTTGTTCTCCAACTGGAGTTTTGGGTCTCTAATAGTTTCTCTCCTGTGTCAAATACCTAAAAACATGCCAAGAGGAGGACCTGTTGCCACTTTTCTCCCTTGAAAATGCAGTCAAGGAACAATATTGTTGCATGGTTGATATTGTTTCTTTGGAAATGTTACTTATATAGTCCTCGGTTAACTCTGATGCAGGGTTGCCTGATCCTGGGACTGGAGGACTGCTGTCATGGGCCTCCCCATGTTCTTCTCTGACAAGCCTACCTTTCTTATATGCTGGTCTAGAAAGGTGGTGTAAGGGCACTTGGCACTGCTTTGGGGAATCCAGTCCATAGCCTGCACCTTATTTTTTTTACCCTGAATCATTGGCTGGATTCTTATCTTTGAGGGATATTCATGACCCAAAGAATCTGTCATGTTACATGAGGCCTTAGGGGCATGGCATACAACTTCACTGATGTTTTACTCTGCTCCCTGTCTAATTTTCTTTAGGATTACTCTCTTTGACTGTTACTTCCTGAGAGAGGTATTTTGGGGTCTTTGTCTGTTAAACAGATGAATTCCTAGATTATATTAATCATTACACTGGGAGAAAAGCTTAGTTAGCAGACACCTCATTATCCATTCTGTCATTGTTAATGAAATGTCCATGCTTTTTGCTTTGTATATCTTGATCATTATGAGGATTCTGTTTAATGTCATTTTATTTATTTGTGGTTAATTTTCATTCTGTGTGTACAAATACTCTAAATCATTATATGAAAACCTGCATTGAAATAATCTCATTACTGTGAAGCAAATAAAGCAATGTTCAAACAAATGTGAGGTTTGAACAATAAAAGTACAGAAATTGTGTTTAGACTGTCCTTCTATTACACTAGGTTTACCTAGATATTATCACAAGAGTTGAACTTCCCATTCTCATATATTTTATTTCTTTAAAGTATTGTGTGTTGCATCACAGGTTAAAGATAAAAGTGACTGCTTTAACTCAAACCATTAATATTTTAATGCACCTTTTCTTTCCTTTCCAACTCCAATACTGCACTAAAATACCCACTAGAACAAAAAGAGCCACCAAAAACTTCACATGTGCCATTTCACAAAAAGTGGGGAAAGAAAGAAGTAATAGACCTGATTTCCTGTGGTGTCATTCAGTTTCTGAACAGTTTCATTTTAAGCACTCTTTTCAATTCTAAAGTAACTATTGCTTACATACCACAGAGCTATAGAAAAACCTCAGCTTGACAGATATTATGGAAGAAAAGTTGAACCCTCTGGTCCTACATCATCCGTACTCCAGCACGGTCCAGCACCATGGCTGGGATGGATCACTCACAGGGGAAAAACTGGCACCCCGTGACCCAGTGATGTTCCCAGACCAGACAGCTGGGCTGGTGGCTGGGACAGGCTGTCCGGATGGGGGCTGGTGACTGGCACAGGAACTCAGCAGCTGGGGGACTGACAGAGGCAGACAAGAACAGTGATTGGCAGTCAGAAGCAGAGAGAAGGTAGTACAGCCCAGAGGCCAGGAGCAGAACCAGGGCTCAGAAGCAGAGAATGGAAGCCAGATGCAGGGGACAGAGGTGGAACCCAATGGCTGGGGACCAGGAACAGAACCCAACAGCAAGGAATGGTGACTGGGGCTGGCAAGAGTGCAGTCCAGCAGCCAGCAGCAGAGGGGCCAGCATTGACCTCCCCTGGTCTGGCAAACTCCCTGGTTTAGGACCACTCAGCCTCGGATCTGGCATTTCTCACCAGAATACAGTTCCAAGGGCAAATGCGGAGAACAGAGTGTTTATCAGGAAGCCATAAACAATCTGAAGTTGGACCAGGTTGTTAAAGTTACTGCAATACTGTCAGATCCAGAAAATTCAATTTGTCATGTCATTTAACAGTTAAAGTCTTCCAGCTCCACCTTAAATTAGCAGCACGCTTTTGAAAGTTGGTTTTCTGGGAAGCAAAGACAAGGTCAAACCTGAGGCAGGAGGCAATGCCTGTTTATCTTTCCCCTCTAGTCCATCCTTCGCTACAAACAACACAAGGAGAGATTGAAAAACTTAAATGTCATTTTTTAAAGTTCAAGAGTCAGGGAGGAGACACAAAGGACAAACAGATATTTTGGAGCATAAGCTTTCGTGGACAAAGACCTGCTTCATCAGATGCATGAGTCAGGGAGGGGGTGGTTTCAGAGGGGTATTTAAAGAATAGGGTCCCAGTAAAAGGTTTATTCTACCTGCTACCCAAGATCCATAAACCTGGGAATCCCGGACGCCCCAGCATCTCGGGCATTGGCACCCTCACCACCAGATTGTCTGGATATGTGGACTCTCTACTTAGACCCTAAGCTACCAGCACTCCCAGCTTTCTTTGAGATACCACCAACTTCCTCAGGAAACTACAGGCCATTGGTGACCTTCCTGAAAACACCAACCTGGCCACCATGGATGTAGAGACACTTTACACTAATATCCCACATGAAGATGGACTCCAAGCTGTTAAAAACATTATCCCTGATGAGGCCAAGGCACAAACGGTGGCAGAGCTTTGTGACTTTGTCCTCACCCACAACTATTTCAGATTTGAGGACTAACTATACCTTCAAATCAGTGGCACTGCTATGGGCACCTGCATGGCTCCCACAGTATGCCAACATTTTTATGGCTGACCTGGAACAACGCTTTCCCAGCTCTCGCCCCCTAGCGCCCCTCCTCTACCTGCGCTACACTGATGACAACTTCATCATCTGAACCCATGGGAAGGAGGCTCTTGAAGAGTTCCACTGTGATTTCAACAGTTTCCACCCCACCATCAAACTTAGCCTGCACCATTCCACACAAGAAATTCACTTCCTGGACACTACCGTGCAGGTAAGCTGATGGTCACATAAATACCACCCTATACCGAAAACCCACGGACCGCTGTGCTTATCTACATGCCTCCAGCTTCCATCAAGGGCATACTACACAATCCATTGTTTACAGCCAGGCACTAAGGTACAAACTGTATTTGCTCTGATCCATCAGAGAGACAAACACCTACAAGACCTTTACCAAGCTTTCCTCAAACTCCAATAGCCACTGCAGAAGTGAGGAAAAAGACTGACGGAGCCAGATGGGCACCCAGAAGCCATCTGCTATAAGACAGGCCTCGCAAGGAAAACAAGAGAACACCACTGACTGCCACATACAGCCCCCACCTAAGGCCTCTCCTATGCATCATCAGTGATCTGCAACCCATCCTGAACAATGATCTTTCACTCTCACAGACCTTGGAAGACAGGCCTGTCCTTGCGTACAGACAGCCTGCCAACCTGAAACAAATCCTCACAAGCCACTACAGATCACAAACCAGTGGCTCTAGGCCTGCAACGGTCCTCGCTGCCAACCCTGTTCACATATCTACACCAGGGACATCATCACAGGACCTAATATCAAACATACCATCAGGGGCTCCTTTACCTGCACATCTACTAATATAATATATGCCACCATGTGCCAGCAATGCCCCACTGCAATTTACATTGGCCAAAGTGGACAGTCTTTCCGTAAAAGAATAAATGGACATAAATCAGACATCAGGAACGGTAATGTACAGAAGCCTGTGGGGGAACACTTCAATCTCCCTGGACACTCAGTAGCAGATATAAGGGTGACAGTCCTGAAACAAAGAAATTTCAAAAATCAAATGGAGAGAGAAATCTCTGAGCTGCAATTTATTTGCAAATTTGACTCCATTAACCAAGGATTAAACACAGACGGGGAGTGGCTTGCAGCGTACAAAGGCAGCTTTTCTGCCCTGGGTGTTAAGATCTCCCCATTAGACTCTGACAATGGCTCATATCCCCCTGTCTGATCTGACTCATTTTTTCCTCTTTTGATACCCACTATTGATAATGGGCCATTGCCACCTTGCTGAATAGACTTTGTCAGCTCTGGCCCTCCTTTTTACTGGGACACCTCTCTTTAAATACCCCTCTGAAACCACCCCCTCCACTCATGCATCTGATGAAGTGGGTCTTTGCCCACGAAAGCTTGTGCTCCAAAATATCTGTTAGTCTATAGGGTGCCACAAGACTTCTTGTTGTTCTCAAAACTACAGACTAACACAGCTATCTCTTAGATAAAGGACAAGCAGAACAGTGAAAAGGTTTATTCTCACTGGACTGTAGTATTAAACTAACAACTAGCAGGACTGCATTTAAAAAAATAGAAGACACATTTAACTTCAGGACTGGGATAACAAGTTGGTGATGAGGTCAACCAGATAAGTTTCCTGTCTTGCAATGTTTAGTAATTACGGAATGATCACTAAGTATCTTTAAGGGGATACTAGATTACAGAGAAAAAGTAGTCTAGGTTCCTTCTTGTTTGGATCATCTACCTTAATCTACCAAACAGGAATGTGGCATCCCTATATATATAATGCTATAATTTATTGGAAGCTTAATGTTAATAGGATTAAAATTTACATGTCTATGTTCTTATTTTAACTTTTTTTAATATAACTTTAACAAGTTCATGGTACTATTTTAGCACTTTTAACAAACCAGAATTAAATGATGGTTCTTATGGCAACCTGTGAAGATGCACTAGATTAATTTAGATTGGAGCAAGAATGTCTGTTTAATTTTAGTTTTGTTCAAGTTGTGTAATTGCTTGCTATGTGGCATGGTTATTCCAAGGCACACAGAAGATGCCATTCTCTACTTCTCCACAACTGAGTGCTGAAGTCATTCTTCCCCTTTTCCCAGCTCCAAGAACAGTACGCTCAAAATGTGTTCAAGGAAAACGCTAACACACATGAAATGTTTCCTTCCAATTAATCTAGCATAACTCTTAAAACCTCAATTAATAATTTTACATGTGTTTCCTTCATTGGAAGGAAATATTTAATGTAAGTGATATTTGTTCAAGAGTTTGTTATGTGGCTGACAAAATTTCTCTGTGGCATATTTAAAAATATAGAAACACGTGTTCAGAAATCATGCTAAAGAGAGTAGTATATGGTGAAATAAACAACATTTTGTGGTGCTGCCTTTTTGTAAGCTAACCCATTTTTCTCTAACTTCATTTTCTTTCTCCTGTGAATGCCAGCAGATAACCAAGTAAGTAGCAAGGTATAATCTTCTGAGCATTAAATCTGACTTTTTTTCCCCCAAGCTATCAGTTATTACTTTCAAATACATATGGATAATTGTGAAAATAATTAATTTTGTAACATATAACATGGCATGACAATTTAGAGCTATATCAAAAAAACTGGAATGAAAAATCATTTGAGGTCAACCGCAATGTTTTGTTCTAATGGAAATAAAACATTTTGTCGTGGTGGAGTATTTATATTTAAAAAAAACAAACAAAATAAAGGTTAAGTAAATTTGTAAATAAAAGTCATTTAAAAAACCAAAGAATTTTCATATTTTTGTATTGAAAGAAAATTCATGAAGTATATCAGTCACCCTAAATTTGTAATGTTTGTTAAAAATTTTAGATTAAAAATTTAACCCTGACCTATTACAGCACAGATTAACAGAGTAAGGTGTAAAATGGTATTGCTCTTGTAATATTATCATAATACTACCCTATTATCTCATAATAATTATTAAAATATCTCATAATAGTAAAACTTTTAAAATACAAGATGAAAATGTAAACAGCTTAAAAAGACCTTTTTATTCAGAGTTTACTGCTAATTGACATGTCATTCAAAATTATAAAAAGGTGTGGCAGAATTCTAATTTTACTTTTTATATTGTGATGAGTAATATCAATATTTTTAAACTTAACATTTTTTATTTATTTAAAATTTCAGTTATGAAAAATTAGTTAAGCATTTTTATCAATTTAAATGTCCTCTGTTTTGTGCAGTTATGTGTGTGTGCATCAGACAATTATTTAGTGAGTGTAAACAATGAGGTTCAAAAATTTAAAACTTTATAACCATTAAAACACAAATTGTTGACATCACTGGTCAAATTACAGAAAGTAAATTTCCTAAAATTAAACTCAAAGTTTCAAGCAGCATTTTTCTGACTTTGTCAATTTTGATAAAAGGAAATATATTCTCATTAGTTTGTATGTGTATGGGGAAATGGAAGTTTACCAATATTTATTTGTAAAAATTTAACCTTTCTAAGCCTAATTATATTTGATTTAACTAAAAGGGAATAGGTCACACAATAACTGTATTACAAAGTACTTTTGAATCGCCACAGCTGCCATTATGCTAATGAGGCACTGCATATTCATTGCAGCACCTCATTAGCATCTTTCAAACCTGCTCATTAACATGTCCCTTTCAAAAGGAAGGGGCTCGTGTAGACACAGGGTGAGGATACGTCTGCACTTGCATTCCTCTTTTTAAAGAGTATTCAAATGAGATAAATCAAAAATGCAAACGAGGCATAAATTTGCATACTGACACCTCATTTGCATATTCTAATTTCAAAAGAGCTTCTTTTGAAAGAAGAAAGCCAGTGTTGATGCTGCTCTTTTGAAAGTAAACCCATCTTCAAAAGAATCCTTCTTCCCTTTATTTACACTGGCTTCCTTCTTTCGAAAGAAGCTCTTTTGAAATTAGAATATGCAAAGGAAGAGTCAAATATGCAAATTCACACCTCATTTGCATTTTCAATTTACTTCATTTGCATTCCTCTTTTGAAAGAGGAATGCAAGTGTAGACACACCCTCAGAGTGAAACAATGCCCTAAAGCAGTCAGTGAGGGTTTTGGTATTATCTTCAATGGGACCAGTATTTAACTGTATGAAAACAATGTGTTCAGAGCATTATATCATGCCTTAGAATATCACATTACACTAAGTTTATTTGGCACCACTCAGTCACAACTGTTCACTTATGATTTGCTACTGCTAACAGCAGAAAAATCCCATATGTGAGAGTTATTGATATTCCACATACATATTATGTCATACACACAATGTTCCTAAACTCTTCATCTGCTGGAAATGAAACCCTGATATTATTCCCGTATTAAAGACTTTTGTGAGGTTCAGTGCATTCCCTGCCAAACAACTGGACTTGCCAACTCATTTTTAAATAAAGTAATAATAGATGTAGTGGTAAAAATAAGAATGTAAGGCAATGATTTCATGAAAAGTCTCCACCAAGACTGACAATATTTTGGTATGAATAAAGGGTCAGATTCACTCCGATGCAGAAGACCACAAGGTACACACAAAACTTAAGTCTTATTTCGAATGCTTAAGTGGGACTTATGTAACACACTGGCTTTGTGCCGATTCTCCATATGGGTGAAAATTTCAACCCCAAAGTGCAAGACAGTGTGAATCACACATCTGACTCATCATGGCCATGATCTGCATAACAAAAATATTTTTTATTCACAAGTATTGCACATGACTTGACCCAGGCTAAGGAGAATGTTCTTTTCAAAGCACATTCCAACATAGATCAAGGGCCCAGTCTTTCATTCCATTTTATACCTTTAGGCTATGTCTACACTTACTCAAAACATCGACATGGCCATGCTAATGGCCAAATCGAAGGATACTAATGAGGTCCTGAAATGCATATTCAGTGTGTCATTAGCATGCCACCGGCCGCGGCACTTCGAAAGTGCTGCAGTTCACTCGCCCACAGCTTGTCTACACGGGGGTCCTTTTCGAAAGGACCCTGCCAACATCAAAATCCCTTATTCCTATCAGCTGATATGCATTTCAGCGGCTCATTAGTATTCCTCAATTTGGCCATTAGCATGGCCATTTCGAAGTTTTGGGTAAGTGTAGACACGGCCTTAATGTTTCATCCCAGCTGACTTCAGGATAAGACAACAAGACCCAGATTCTAAAAGGTATTTAGATGCCTAACTGCCATGATAAACATCCATATTTAGCTCCAGCATGAGGTAAACCTGCGCACAAGTTTAGGATAAAACACCCATTAATCGTTCATGTCAGTTTGATTCCTATAGGGCACTACTCCTGTTACCATTCTCTCCTAACTTCTGACAGATATGAAATAGGCATTATTAGCAAGGGAGCCTGGGTTTTGTGTGTATATTCCCCCAAGAAAAATGATCATAAGCTGTATTGACGCCATCTACACAGGGCAACTGAAACAATTAAAATGTTTAATTTTAGTAGTTTTTTTAATCTGCATTCTAATTATGCTTAAAATACCCTGGAATATCTCTCTCAAAGAACAGCTCCCTTTTATTTACTTATTTATTGCTCTGGTTGACCCAATAAAGACCGAGGAGAGGCTCTGGCATATTTCTGCCTCACACAGAAGACTCTTTTGAACTGATGCCCATTGTCACAGAGGATAACATACACTACACTCAATCACGTCACAGTCTTTCAACTGTGTGCCATAGCATGATGCAATGAACGGTGAAGAGGAGTCAGTCGGCTGTCTTCAGATAACTTCAGTATTTTCAGTACTGATAATGTGTAATGACTACTGCCAGCTGCAGGCTACTACTTGTGGTGCTTGATACTCATGAGGCTTAACTATGCAGTCAATACACTTTCTCTTCCCCCAGCCTGTTGTGATTCATCTGTACCTTTGTATCAGTATTTTAAAAGAGAAGTGGCCATAATAAACCCTGCCCTTCAAAAAAGTGAGTTGAATCTAGCATTAAGAATAAAGTTGATTAGTGGCTGAATTGCATTAATCAGAGGAAAACATGGGAACAGTATAATCATGTAGGTACACATTTGATAAAACATTAGACAGATATATCCGTTTGTGTCAGACGAAAAAGTAGAAGGGGAACAACAAACTGCAGTATGTTGGAATAAGTATGATTGGGTTTACAAGGCTTCCAGATCCACAAATGGTCCAAACAGGAAACCCAACCAAGTATGAACAGTGGCAAAAGTTTTGGGACTTCAATCTCAGCAGAGGTTTTGTCCAGAGAAGGGAGCTCTGGAGATGAAAAGGGATTTTTACACTGTTATGTGTTCCTAGACTATTAAATTTTGTGACACAAATGCCACTAAAGTCTCCTGTAGTTGGGCTTTGGTTGTTCCAGGAAACATAAATAAGCCACAATTTTGTACTCCAGTAAGACTCACTTAACTCTTCATACTTCTGCATTCCACGTATTTTGCTACAGGGTGGTCTCTGAAAAGAGACCTAATAAGCCAAACTTCTATTTTTTTCCTACTTGAATATTAAAGAGCCTTAGGTATTTTAATGAAAGCAGGCATTTGCCTGTGGCCCACTGATGAATGTTTTCCTCCTACCCCACATGGCTTTTTGCTTGGCTGTTGTTCTTCCACAACAGAAATGGTTGCATTTCAGTGAATCATAGAACACTGGAACTGGAAGGGACCTGGAGAGGTCATTGAGTCCAGGCCCCTGCCCTCAAAGCAGGACCAAGTACCATCTAGACCATGGGTGTCCAACCTTTTGGCTTGCCTGGGCCGCACTGAGTGAAGAGGAATTGTCTTGGGCCGCATATAAAATATACAATATAGTTAATGTATATAAATCACATAATAATGTTAAAAGTTTACGATCTTGTGGGGCCGCATTACTAGCTGTCCAGGGCCGCATGCGGCCCGCGGGCTGGACACGCCTGATGTAGACCATTCTTGATATATGTCTATCTGACCTGCTCTTAACATCTCCAGTGATGGAGATTCCACAACCTCCTGGGGCAACTTATTTCAGTATTTAACCACCCTGTTAGGAAGTTTTTCTTAATGTCCAACCTTTTATTTTACCTGAGCAGTGATTCTTACATGTGCAGTATATAGTTTCTCAACCACGCTGGAATAGTTTAAGATAGAAAGCACTTTATAAATGCACATGGTACAAAAAACAACCTAACAAAATCCCATTCAGATACAATTCCCAAACATCATGGCAGCCTTCCTGAGTACATGTCCTCACTATGTTATGATATATCTTATTCAGAACAAGAAGTAGAATTCTCAGTAGAGAAGCCTCACTGAATTTTTCTTGCTTGTTTCTTAAACCATAATTATCGGTCATCATTAATCCTCAGGTGATGAAAGCCAAGAGAGTACAAAACAATGGGTGGTATACAAAATCTGAGAACAGACTGATCAAAAAGTAATTTCTAATAACCCTCAGAAGAGGGTGTGTAGCACAGCTGGAACATATACATAATGTGTTATTCCCTATGAATACTAGCCACAAAGCACATTACTACTATACCAACTTCCTTAAGGGTCTCACCTTCTTAAGGGTAGAGCTGATGCAATAGTTAAGACACTGTTATGGTACATAGATTTGGGAGATTACATTCAACTATTGCAACCATTTCATCTTCCCAAGGAAACATTTGTTTAAGCAGTGAGATACCATTAACCTAATAATTTTTAAATGCATTTTGAAATACATATTTAAATTTTTAATTAACACCAGAGCCTGAGGGAGGCACATGACTATCACAGCATGAATGATTCTATAAACAGTCTGAGTCTATGCATGAATGTACAAAAGAGGACTGGGAGGGTGTTTGCAGCATGAAGAGCATACAGTCAGAAGTTTCTGTGCAGAGCTACATGGTGGGGAGCCAGAATTTAACCACATTTTAACCACTTCAACAATTCAGGGCTTATACAGATTTTAAGATCCTGGGTCCAGTTACAAGAAAACACTTAAGCATGTCCTTAACTTTGAGTATGTGAATTGTTTCAAATCAAACTTGAAATCAAACACTGAAAGCAAACTAACCAAAAAAAACCCTATAGTTCCTGTATTTGGGAATCATAACATGAGGATCAGGAAACGTGCAGGAATCTGGTCTTGTATTAATGACACTGCAGCCAAGTTACTCCTGGTTGCAGGCATAACTTCTACAAGATAAGGATATGAGTAACATAAGTAGCACTTGGTTTAAGCCTATTTCTGCATAGAGAATACATCCTATCTACAATGTGCTGAAAGGTAGGGAGCATGAACGAAAGGGGCTTGCTACTGCTTAATGCAGAGGAATACGAGTTTAGCCTTGTTTATATCTACTTATAGCATCTCTTCACACTTACACTCTTCTATAACAACCTCCTTTTTCCTTCCATGCACTGCTGAAAAACTTGCAAAACTAAAGCCCTAAAGTGATCTCCAATGTCAACATTAACTGGAATTTTGCAACAGTTATATTAAAAATGTGGGTTCAATATGCATAGTGCTCTTAAACTCAGCCTAATTAGAAGCACTGCACACCTTATCACCACACCTTTTTAAGCAGCAGTTATTTTTATTACAAGGAAAAACATAATTGGGCCACAAAACTGACCCACCTTCAGGAGTTACAGTAAAGCTGTGTTTAAGGATTCCCTTTGATTTATTTCTTCTTAGGACATCTCACTGTAATCAGGGAAAATAAAAATGGAGCCTGGTTCTATGAGCGAGCGAGAGCTTTGGGCTGAGCTTTCATCAAGATGCAGGTCTGGGACCTTTCTGTGCAGCCAAACCACCTCCTCTCACAGCAGCCAAAGTTTTACATATGTTAAAATATGCAAGATGCTGAGAATCCATTTATTGTGCAAAATGCTCTTCTTTTATATTGAATTGTTAGTTAGCAAATATTCATTCCAAAGCTACAGTAGGAAGATCTCATCAGTGGTTATTTCCAGGATAATTACCTTCTCTATAAAATGCTTCCATTTGCAGGGAGATACTGCACCTCCCTTCTATGGTATTCGTGTATTGAAATAATTAGGAAAATGTTCTAATATATATGTAAACAAAAAAACAAAAAACAGGTGAGCAAATGAATATTTGTCCAGTTCTCTTCTCTGTGATCACTCAGAAAGAAAATAACTGAGTTACATTGATTGAAATTTAAGTAACAAGCATTATGCTTTGCCTATTACTTTCACACCTTGATCCGCACTTAAGGAAATAGCTCAAAAGTAATGTTACTCATCATATTCTCAAAGAAATGTGAGTGCACCTCACAGCATCACCTAGGACACACATTTATTGGATGAGTATAAAACCAGTACAGCCAACAGCGATTAGGCATTTAGGACACTGAAACAAACAAAAAAAAAACTTGATAATATCTGTAGTTAATGTGTGAGTCTACAAACTTGCAATTATGGGTGATGTTTAGCATTTGAGTGATTCAGACCAATGTATAATAAGGAGAAGGTATTTAGAAGCTCATAACTTGTAGAAGTACATAGCTTGCAGAAAGCAGCTAGAGTTTGAGTTTTTCTTGGATTCTACATTCTGGCTGGGTAAAAGAACAAGACAAAAAAGAAAGGAGATTTGGGTTCAGGATATAATTTGGATCTTCTAAATAAACATGGGCACTTCAAAGTAGCTGAGGCTGACCTGCGGCTACACGCAAGCTGGCACTTTGAAGTTTGACACTTTGAAGTTGCCGCGGGGGAGATTTAGCTTAATGAAGTGCTTGATAATATTATCTTCGAAGCTGGGGGCCAGTCTAAACACAGCCTTAAAGTATAATTTACTTACAGGGAAAGTTTTCATGAGCACAATATTGGTATTGTGTACTTATTATTCCTAAAAAAATTAGTATGTCCCAGCCTCATTTTAGAGGTGGAAGCAGATGCTTGTCTGGAGTAACTAGTATGTTTGAGACAGCATCAAGTATTTTATTACATATGCTAACAGTGCAGTTGTTAACTAGGAAATTGGTCAAATCGCACAATGAACTGTGATTCACAGGCAGGAGAGGAATGGGTATATTTGAGAAGATCAGGCTTGAGAATCTCAGACCAAAAATGACCTGCTTGTTCTGACACAAGGCAAATCAACCTTATTTTCCACCACCTGGAAACTGGTGCAGAGGGTGCACTTCTTGGTACCAGGGCATGGGTACATCAAATTAAGTGTGAATTTGTGATACTTATACCTATTATTAAACATATTTTAACATTTGTGTTTAAAGTCTATTATTTATGCATGTGCTCTCCTTTTATAAATCAATTACTGATGTGCATTTTACACTTTTACATGCACACTGGCCATAATAAGAACCCTGGATCTCAAAGCAGTATGAAGTAACTGTAGAGGAAAACCATGAATTATCATTTTAGAATGAGAGGGTGTTTTATTGCTAGTCATTAAGTCCTCAGACTTAATTTTCCCAGTATGATTTAATATATACTCATCACTGTCAGAGAAAAAGAACACATTATATTGAAACTTATGCCCTTAATGATTAGACACACTTGGAATTCATAAAAGCACACACAGACCCCAATTCAGGCAAAACTATGTTTACAATAGCTGCACTATGAGCTAAATACTTGTCTGAAGTTAATGGAAGAAAAGGAGAAAGACATGCTAAAACCACTGGAAAAGCAGCAAAGCATGACTCCAGGCAGACTGGTGGAATTCCTGTACAGAATACAAGAAGAAGCAGATATACTTGGCCAATATGAACTGTTAGGGACTGTGATTATACAAAGGGCAAGGCTGTGCTGAAAACTAGAGATAACAGGCAAAATACCACCATTCACAGTATGCATAAGACAACTCTGATTGCCTTGAGCATACCTCCTGATGCTCACTGAGCTGGTCCCTCATTTGACATCTTCATCTGCAAATGGTAAGATATTGCTTATGCTGGACTTTCATTACAATGCGTATGTCTACGTGCAGCTGCTCATGCGATATGGCTAGGATTTGTCTCAGAGGTAGACCTGCCAATAAAATTCTTCAGGGTTTCTACAGTCTTCTATTAGCTTTCAACCATCTAGGAGACAATTTTTGCACTGAATATCTTAATATATCTTTAAACACTACCAAAATCAGTGCTAGAAACTGTACCTTCAGGAAGGATTTGGTAATATGTTATGTTGCTAACAGTTTCCCAACCTCCATATGTCCACCAAAAATAGCCATACACATTAAGAATTATTTTGTTTCATGAGTGTTTCCAGGCAAATGACTCACCCTCCTTCTTCTGAATATTTGTGACCAAATGCAAGGATGTCAGACGCTCGGCCGCTGCCGTCACATACCACCACAGGAACAGGTGGAGTGTCTCGTAGGTACTCCAGGACAATAGAGATAACATTGGGCCCGCCTTCCACAATAAGTGCCACCACTGGAACCCCTTGTCCAATTCCTGGAGTGAAAGAAAGAAAAGGGGAAAAAAAGAAAAGAAAAAAAAACCCAAACACACACACACACAAAAAACCAAACCGCAAAGTCAGCAAACCAAATAAAAAAACAACAACAATGAAAAGAAAAAAACAAACATATTACTGCATACTAACTACATATTGGCCTCCTACAGGAAAGGGTATTAAGACATGCACAGATTAATAGATTGTACTGCTAGAAGGGACCATTGTTATAATCTAGTCTGATCTGATGTAGAACATGTGCCATAGCACAGAAGTAATACAACCTCATTCTCAACACCTGTAATTCAATTCCTCTGCAAAAGACACAACACTTACATCCAGTCAGGAGACTGATGTGGTTAGATTGGACTCAAGCCCTTAGTGAAAAAACAGTTTTGTTCATTATATTGTCAAAAAAAATTCTCCATTTGTGCAATTTGTGCTCCTTGTGCTTCCTTAACCACTGGAAGCTGGTGATATCTGAAATGAGGGTCTACAATAAAGGGTTGAAATTTTCCCATTAAAGCTGTTTGTGATCAAAAATCATGGAAGTTTCCATCGTGCAAAACTGTTCACTTTCTGTGGCAAACTTACATTTTTAGGGAAATATTTCCAAAGCGCATCAGCATGTTTTAGTTCAATTATCTCATGACGTGCATTACAGCAGAAGAATCCCAGCAGGGGTTGGGGTTGTTATTGGGCAAAGGGTTCAAGGTCACTTTGGCACTTACCACAGCTCCTGAAGCAGCTACCAGGTCTCTGTGGCCACTACTCTTCAGCACAGACTCCATCCATGTGCTGACCTCATGCCTGCAGGTGCTGCCCCCTGCAGCTCCCATTGGTCATGGTTGCCAACCAATAGGAGCAGCAGAGATGGTGCCTGAGGGCACAAAGGCAGCACATGGACTGAGCCTCCCTGTGCCAAGGTGCAGCAGGAACTTGGCAGTTGCTTCTGGGAGCTGCACAAATCCAGGGTAGATAGGGAACCTGCCATAGCCCTGGGCCCCCACTGTGCCACTGTTTGGACTTTTAACAGGCATTCCAGTTGAAAATGGGACACCTGGGAACTCTATTTCCATGAGGTACAATGGCCAGAGACTCCCACGGTGCACCACCTACCACCTCTAATAGAAGAGATTATGATACATCCCGGGAGATGTAGCTGGACCAGAAAACCTGGCCACTTCAAATGCATGAATAGTCAGAAAAAATATTTAACTTTCTCTTTAAAAAATATTATCCTACCATCACTGAGGACAGCTTCCACTGTACTTAACAAAAGCAATAATCCGTGTCAATCCATGTGCCTTATTATTACTACTATAATTTAAAGAAGATGTCTCGTTTATCATGCTTTATAAACATTTAAGCAGATATAATACAGTTATAAATAGACTCTTACTTTAAATTATTACTACTGTTTTATTTACATTACAGTAGTATAAAAACATGGTAGATCCTGCTCAGGCAATACAGGAAAACTCTTGAAACAGAATCTAAAATGACAGACAGGCTAAAAGATGAATTGTGGAAGAAAAGGTATAATCTACAAGCAAAATGATTAACAATATGATCAACACATATTTAAATAGTTCCATATTTGCTTTGTGAATGCATATCATCCCCTAATGCTTCGCTACCCCATCCTTATTAGTTGGTTAATTTCTTGTAAGTATTACTATTGAAGTAAGTCTACAGAAAGGATCTGAATGACAGAGGATGATTAAGGACCTTGAATTAAAAAGACAAGTATAAAGCACCAAATTATGCCTTGTGAAGGTCCATTAATTTCAAAGGATTTAAGCCAAGAATAAACATATTTCTGACAGCCTTTCATATGACTGGAAAAATACAATTGTTTTTAATCATGATTAATATTAAATTAATTAAAAGTAAGTTTAAGAATAAAAAATATTTAAAAAAAAATCTGCTAAAATAAGAATTTTTTCTTGTTGAAGAACCGGTGGAACCCTGATACATTTAATATTACACACCTGAGACTTGGAGACTGGCTGGCTTTTAATCATTTGTAATGCTTTGCTACCTGACAACAAGCAGTATATTATTTACAAGTGATTTCTAATTTAAGAAAATTGTTTGTGTATTACAGTAACTGCCAACAAAAAACCACCAATAAGAGGACACACTGCACTTTGTATTTCTAACTGAACAGCATCCCCACTTAATCATGGGACATCTTCGTGGGCGCTATTCGCGAACCTTGCTGTGAAAATTC
This sequence comes from Carettochelys insculpta, assembly GCF_033958435.1. Lineage (NCBI taxonomy): Eukaryota > Metazoa > Chordata > Testudines > Carettochelyidae > Carettochelys > Carettochelys insculpta. Next base: position 24,759,350 of record NC_134141.1, on the reverse strand, counting down.
TCTCACCAAATCAGAAGGAAGGTCATTAATACTACCATTTCAGACTCATTTTCTAGTCTTCTGATTAGTATAGCAATGGAAAAAAGGTATAGTAGACATCTAAACACTGTTAATGTTGCAGTACCTTAATGGGTAGATAGTCACAGAGAATTCAGAGTTACTACAGCTATATAGTCTGCAAAGGAACAACATTTATGGTAATTATGTACCCTGTGAAAGACCACATTTCTTTGTGACTAAGGACAGCTCCATACAAATGAAAACATTCTCAACAGAATGCATGAAGTTGATCTCTTTAGTTGATCTCTTTCACTGTCTTGGGTCAATATGATGCAATCTTAAGGAGTATATAATGTGCATGAGGAGATTTTTTTTAAGTGGCTGTGTATCAATACTCAAACACATGCCATCTTTGGAATGAAATTTTTTTTTATTTTACTGTGTCCAGTTACAATGTATATTTGGAACACTGCCACTGTCACTATGTAGCTGGAACTACTGGATGAAAACTTAGGTTTTTCAAATATGAAAGAAAGCAAAGTTCATAATTTGGTTTGGAGCAACAGCAGATAATTTTGTCAGACAATAAAACCTTCAGATTTGTTCATTTTCCTTCACCCTGCTGGAAGGATGGATCAGTTTTGCCTAGATCTTCTGGATATCACTCTAATCTGCTAATTTTACCATTTGAATGATTATTACAGCTGAGCAAATAATTTTCAACAAATAAATGAAGAACCTGATTTCTTTTTGGCTCAAGAGTTTGTTATTCAAAAGTATTCACCAAATATGCATTTCCTTACATCTCTACTGACTGATTTATAAGTTTTCTTCAAGTGTTCAAGCTGGGATTCACTGTGATTAGTCAGATGACATTATTTATTTTCCTCCGATTGGAAAACACTTCCACAGCATGAATACAATTAAATCACTTCCCTAATTAAAATAATCTGGCTCTTTTATTGTTTCCCTTCCTTTGGCATTTAAAGAGATGAGACACTCATACATTTTGGACTTTCCTGTTAAACTTAATTCTGTTTTACACCAAATATGCACGATAGAGATTAAAACCTAATTTTCCTTTGTGCAACATCATGAATCTAGGAAAAGATTAATGTGATTCTTTTGGGGGAGAATCTCAGAATTAAATATAATATTTTAAAACCAATTTAGTCTCAAAAATCCTGAATGACATTTCTTCAGACCCAATAGAGAGTACTGAACTGAGTTACAATTCTTAACCCTTTTTCCTCTGAAACCTAGCTCTCTGGGATTCTCGTAAATCACTTATTATTATTTGCATTAGCATATCAGCCAGCCCAGGTGGTAGGGACTGTCTGCAAATATAGAAAGTCAATTCCTGCCCTGAACATTTTACAGTCTAAGAAATTCAGTAGACAAAACTGTATTATCAGTGGAAAGAAGTGAATTTTCATTCTTCCCCATGATGCTCCCTGCATCACTTAGTTATTTGTGATACTGTATTTGTCTTCACTTGTTAAGTAACATAAAAATAGCTGCCCCTCTGAAGGATATTCTTCCTTTCAAGCACAAGTACCAGAGAGGTAGCTGTGTTAGTCTGTAGGTTTGAGAACAACAAGAAGTCATGTGGCACCTTATAGACTAACTGAAGCGGGTCTTTGCCCACATAACCTTATGCTCCAAAATATCTGTTAGTCTATAAGGTGCCACAGGACTTATTATTTTTCTTTCAAGTACAGTTAGATAAACCACAGAATGACTTCATTAGTTTATATAATCCAAGGAAACCTTGGATTCATATGAGCCTCTATTTGTGAACTGGTGATGAATACAGAGTTTACCGTGAAAAATTTCATAATATAGGAGGGAGGTGGGTTTTTTTCCCCAGAATAATTTCCTAAGGAGATCAATGCATCTTTTCATAGTCACCTTGTATACCAGTGATTGCTAACTAGCTTTAAAACTACTTTCATTCTTTCCTTATTAACAAGGAACTTCAAGGTCAAGATTCCAAGACCCTGCTAGTCTAGGGAAATAGGGAAATATAAGAACATGACCTTGGCAAGTTGTGTTAACTAACAGACTGTTAATATGACATTGCAGAGATTGGTTTGTATTCAACATTATGTCAGCAGGTTCACTGAAAACACGTTGAACATTGAGCTATTTAAATCAATCCTCAAACAATGAACAAGCCCTTTGAGAGTGGGCATTCGATTATTTGATCCTGCCACACTGGCACAGAAGTTTTACAGGAAGTACTAGAGATCACTACTTAAAGACACACTTTTACTCCCAAAGATCAATATTATTTTTGTTCATGAATTACCGTAGTTGCAGTAAAGCTGGTATTTTCCCTCCACTTACTACCTATGTCATTAACATCCTATCCTCCCTTGGCTTCCACTGGAGATGCTACATTCATTTGAAATTCTCAGCATTTTTTTTTTTTTGTAAATTCATTTTGATGCTTCAGAGTGAATACTTTGAGCTGGTTGAAATTTTTTGCTGATTCAAAATTTCACAATTTTTTCACCATCTTGCCACAAGCTTTTATTTCCACAAATTCTTCTCTTCTTGTGAATTCTGAATTTTTCCCTTCATAAAAAGGGAAGCCCCAATTACTTTTCTTACCTAACAATATCTGCACAGCCTAAATAGCCAATATTTTGAACAATCTTTGAATTCATCACAGTGGGGATTACTGGCAGGGCTAATATGTAAAAAAAATAATAGAGTGTGAGAAATCATCAGGAAAGGGATTGATGATGAGATAGAAAATATCATAAAGATGCTATATAAGATCTCACAACTTGAATATTGCATACAGTTCCAGTTGCCCTAGCTCAAAAAAGATCAATTAGAATCTGGAAAAGTACAGAGAAGGGCAACAAAAATATTTATGGTAATGGCACAGCTTCTATATGAGGAGAGGTTTAAAAAGACTCAAAGAAATGCTTGAGGGGAGATATGGTAGATAGCTATAAAATCATGACTGGTGCAGAGAAAGTGAATAAAAAGTACTATTTGCCCCTTTCCGTAACAAGAACCAGGGATCAACCAATGAAATTAAAAGGCAGCAGATTGAGGATAAACACAATTAAGTACTTCTTCACACAAAGTACAGTCGAACTAATTGCCAGAGAATATTATGAAGGCCAAAACTATACGTGGATTCAAAAAAGAATTACATAAGTTCAAGGAGGAGAAGTCTATCAATGACTATTAGCCAAGAAGGTCAGGGTTGCAGACTAGGGTTGCCAACCTTCTAACTGCAGAAAACCAAACTCCCCTGTCCCTGCCCCTTACTCAAGGCTCTGCACCTGCTCACTCTATCCCGCACTGTTGGTTGCACACTTTTCCACACCCTTCCTCACACACTTATTTTCACTGGGCTGGGAGGTGACAGGAGGTGCAGGCTTTGGGGTGGGGCTGGGGATGAGGGGGTTGGGTGCAGAAGGGGGCTCTGGGTCCAAGTGGTTTGGAGAGTGGCAGGGAACATGGGCTCTGAGAGGGGGTTTGTGTGTAGGAGAGGGCTCAGGGGGTAAGGGGTAGTGAGTGGTGCAGGGCTCCTAGCAGTGCCTACCCCGGGTGACTCCTGGAAGCAGCTGGCATGTCACACTGGATCCTAGGAACAGGGGTGGCCAGGAATCGCTGGGTGCTGCTCCCACCTACAGGCTCTGCTTCCACAGTTCCCTTTGGCTGTGGTTATCAGCCAATGGGAGCTGTGGAACCAGCGTTCTGCGAAGTGGCTGAAGGGTACACACCCAGGAGCCAGTGGCACATACTAACTGGACTTTTAGTATCCTGGTCAACAAGAGTCCCTTTTTAACCAGGCATTCCAGATAAAAACCTGATGCCTCTCAAGCCTAATTATGCTATTAAAATTAATCACATGATTAACCATGCAGTTAAACAAAAATAGAAAGTAATTTAAATATTTTTGGATGTTTTAGGCATTTTCAAATATATTGATTTCAATTACAATACAGAATACTAAGTATACTGTGATCATTTTATATATACTTTTCATTATTAATATTTGTGCTAGTAAAATAGTATTTTTCAATTTACCTAATAAAAGTACTGTAGCACAATCTGTATCATGAAAGATGAACTTGCAAATGTACAATAAAAACAACTGCATTTAAAAAATAAAACAATGTAAAACTGCAGAGCCTCGTACACCCACTCAGTCTTACTTTCAGCCAATTGCTCATACAAAAAAGCTTGTTTATATTTGTAGGATACAATGCTACTTGTTTCCTACATCATCTGAAATGAGACTAGGTAATTAGGTCACTTTTGTAGCTGATATTGCAAGGTTTTTATGTGCCAGATACGCTAAACATTAATATGTCCCTTCATGCTTTGGCCACAGTTTTAGAGGACATGCTTCCATGCTGATGCCAATGATTTAAAAAATGCATTAACTAAATTTGTGACTGAACTCCTTGGGGGAGAAGTGTATGTCTGCTTCCCTGTTTTACCCACATTCTGACACATATTTCACGTGATAGCAGGCTCAGATGATCAGCCAGCACACATTTATTTTAAGAACATATTCACTGCAGATTTGACAAAACACAAAAAGATGGTACAGGTTGAACCTTACTAGTCTGGCACCCTCAGGACCTGACCAGTGCCGGAGGAGAGAACTTGCCGGACGATGGGAGGTCAGTATTACCTAGGAACATTGCCAACACAACCCCTGCTTCCTGGACTCTTAGAAGACACACATGGGGTAAATTACAGCTACGGAACAGCACGGAACACTGAAAGCCAGGACTGGTGGCTGTAAACAAACTTTATGGAACCACAGGAAACTTGGCCAAACCCATGATGAGAGGTCATCTGGCTAAATAAAATCATGCCAGATTATGGATGTTACTGGATGAGAGTGTGCAGGTCCAGCACCTATGCTTGCACGTGCTCTTTAAAAAACAAAATCTGAAACCTGGGATCCATTGGTCCTAATGATTTTTTAGGAGTAGAAATGCTACCTCTTACTTATAAGGTCCCAAGCGTTAGACTATTAGAGGGTAAATTTAAGTGCTAAGTGCATAGCAGGCATAAGAATGTATGTCCACCTTTTTGTGCACACACAAGGAAAGGCTGAATAGAGGTGCCTAAATGAACATGTCCCTTAATAACCTTTGAAATACTCGTACAGCTCTCTTAAAATCAAAGGTTAGTTTAAATGAAACATTTCCCTCTTACATGAAATTTAAACAGAGCACCTCATTGTATAAATGGACTCAATTATTCCAGAATTCCCTATCTTACTGTGTTACTTTTACAGAAAATATTATGGGTCACTCCACTACTCTATCTAGTAGTGAAATGTTCTCTTACTAAAGGAAGAACACATCAGGATTGTTCAGAGGCATGCTTCAATTACATGAATGTGTTTTGTGGCTTCCAAACCACTTCTTTTGTTCTGGGCATTTGTGCTATTTCATTTTGTGAAGTGTTCATATACAACAGTGAGAGGTACTTTAACAGGAACAATAAACAGGTAAATGTGTGCTTGTGTGCCTTGCAGCAGCATTTATATCATATGAAACTAAAGTCCACAGCTAACATGAATCAAAGCCTAAGGCAGGAATTTTTACTTTCTGAACTTCTGATATATGTCCTGCAGCTACATATTATGAACTCCTTTTCCTCTTTCTCTCAATGGTATTCAATGGAGAGAGAATACGGCAAAGAAATATTCTCACATCATCCTTAAACAGAGCAACCAATTTAAAGACAAAAATCAGGAAAAGCAAACGCACCCACGCTCGTCTTGCTGATGATACTACTTAACACCAGATATTCCTGTTCCACATCTAAGAGGCTGCAGTAATAAAGGAGAAAGTCCTGCAATGGCTTAGGTCCTTGTTTAAATCTAAACAGTTGCTATAAGAAACCATTTCTCCATATTTAGAGCCCTCTAGAAACCATCCAGGTTCAAGTATTTCATCTATATGAAGCTATATGAGACAACATGGGTTGCAGTACCAGTAGAATACAGATAATATTCACCCTTATATCAACATTAAACATCATTTCCCAAGTTTTCTTAAAGCTGAATTCAAATTAGTACCTAGATGCATAACAACTGCACAGAGCAGAACCCAGGAAAGTCAATGGTAATACTGGTGGGAAGAAGCAAGCAAGTTGTTGTACATGTCTCCCCATAACATCTTCCATATTGAGAGCATTTGCCTGAGATTGTCCAACTGGTTTATAACCTTATGTTCCTTTAAGAAACTTCCCAGCTAGTGAAAGTCCAAAAACCTAGGGTAAAGAAAATCCACTTTCATCTATGATTAGTAGTGGGATCATTTCCCCTCCTATGAGACACTGATCTGACCTCAGCAATGACTTATTATGCAAAGGAATGAAGTCTCACATCCTGAAAAACCACATATAGAACACAATGGTCAATCTTGGCTTCAGAAGGTCACTGTGAGCACTCCAGCCCAGTGTTCTACTTCCTCTACTGATTATCCAGTGCATACGGAGCCCAGTTTTAAAGTGTCCTTCGCTCTTTAAGGCCTTCTGTGGGATAGGTTCTTGTAGCCTGAGAGTCGGCTTCTCCACCAGCTATCATGACTAGAACAAATAAATTCCTGACCAGCAGGGAAAGATCTGTGAGCTCGAGAGACAGACCCTTCACAGGAGCTGGACAAAGGCTATGCATTTTAGTATAAGAATGTTCACTCCCACTTCAGAGCAAAATTTAAACTCATCTGCACAGTTTACTTACTCATCCTAGCTACTGGAAAGTTTTGATAAAGAGATTAGTATGATCATTCCATTCAATTTTTTTTTTAATAAGGAGACACACATCTCACAGAACTGAAAGGGAGCTCAGCAGGTCATTGAGTCCAGTTCCCTGCTCTCTTGGCAGGACCAAGCACCATCTTTTTTTTTTTTTTTTTTGATTTATTTGCCCCAGATCCTTAAATTCAAGATGTGGTCAGATACTACAGTAATAGGTACATGCAAGATCCTACATAGGTAAAAACTAATCTAAAGGAGGAACAGATTTCTGAACCCTTTACATCCTTTTCTGGGCCATTTTAATAATTTCCTAATTGTTTAGTCCCTCATTACTTACTATACCCTTTGAGTTTAAGGATACCTGAAATGTCAAAGCAACAGAATTGAAATCACTTAGTTCCACCCAGTTGTAGATCAAAATCATGCAAAACTGCACATTTCGAACACTCTTCCGGCAAAACTATAAATCAGGAGGTTTCTGCTCAAAGTTGAATGCACATTCTAATGAAAGGTTCTCTCGGTAGTCATGGTAAACAAGGCCTGCTTTCTTTTGAATCGGATATGCTATGATCTTCATGTGGTATTATACACTGAATGAATACACTTTTCCAAAGTCTATTTTTTCTAACCTCCTTTCCTGTGTCATCTGGTCCCATCGCCAGATTCACAAACCATAGTAAATCTTCTAGTGATCACTGCCTGATCTTCCAGGCTGTAATGAAACCTGAAACCAGACAACTGCAGATGGTTCTAAGTTTTGTTGTTAGAAATAAATCTGTCCATACATCTAACTGCACACATGGAAAAGCATCATGTGCTGCACAGAATGTGAAAGGAAAATATGGCAAAATGAGCATTCCAATGCATTTGATGATGGTGCAATGATCAAAAAAGATGCCAGTAATGACAATTGAACGTCCCTTTGCCTTCCCAGCCCCCTTCATATATTCTCAGGCATAGGATGACAAAGGGAAGTCCACGGGTCACATGAATAGATACTGTAGACACGGTACACTGTTGGAACTCTCTTCTCCACCCAACAAGAACCACCCCAACTTTGCTGTTTAATTCCTTCAGTTTACCTGTTGAGGAATAAACTATCCTGCTACATACAGAATGAGTTCTTAAGAAAAAGATTGATGCCCTTGTTTAACACACTAAAACACTCCAGGTTACTTAGTTCGTTGACACTAAGAAGTAACAGGAACAGATCAAAACTTTGGAGCAGAACACCTTCAAACTCTGAACTGGGGATGAATGTTGCATCTGACCCCATCTTATCCGGCAACAAAATAACAGCTTGGATCAGAACATCCTTAATCTGGGGAAAAGCTCAGAAGTGGTTTGTATTTTATTGCTATCTCTAGCACGAAGAGATTCTTGCACCTTTGTTGCAGGAGCAAGAATATCTGAAACCAGCAAAGTGTGAAAAGGAGACAGCATGGCACAGTGGCTATACCACAAGAGGTATGGATTCCATTCATTCTGACAATGACTTATCACGTCAACTTGAACAAGTCATTTAAATGTACCATGTTTCACTTTCACCCTCTGTAAAAATGGGGATGATGATTTCCAGCACTCTTTTCAATGTACTTTGATATCATAGATGAAACACACTATATGAGTGCTAAGACCAAAAGGTAAACTGAGATAATTTGCTGTGATTTAAAGTATCAGCACTACCGGAAGAGCTGCATGTTCTCAAGAAGCATTCATGAAGTTCCTGTAGGGATAATTTTGGGTACTGTTTGGCACCATAATTTTTCTGAAAAGGGTACTGAATTGTTCTTTTTAAAAAAGAAAAATAGGCCTCCTGAACCACCACTATGCCACAAAGGTAAATAAAAAAAGAGAAAGCATCTCAGAGGGAACAAAATCAAAGCCACCAAAACCCCCAACCCTGCAATTTTGCCTCCCTCATCCCAGAACATGCAGACCTGGGTGTACCATTAGCTGGCTTTTGGGGCCATTTGCTAGGAGTTTGCAATATTCACAGCAATCAGCAAAAATAGGAAAAGAAAGAAAAGTTGAAGGATTAATATTTATAAACATTTTTTAAAAATTAGAAAGCCTGTTGGTCGCAGCACTTTGATACATCTACAGGTGGATGTCACAGTGTTCTGTCATTTGCCCCAGTAACTTAATTACAGATTAAATTAGCAATTACAAATTCATAGACTCTGGTAATCTCATAAACAATGAATAGCTTCGTATTGCAAAGGATGTTCCAGTGAAGTCAATCAGTTTGGTCTTAGGGTAAGGCCCTACAAAATGCAACTAAGAGGTATCAAAAGCTGTCCCTGTGCAGAGTAAGACATGGGCATGACAGACTTCTCAGGGGTTAAAAATCAAAGTGCTGCAGGATATGAGAATTGGTGATTCAGTAGGGAGTGTTTCTATGGACACCTCTGCCCTGAAGCTGGAAATGTACCTCCCAGCCACAGCAGACAGATATGTTAGCCCTCTTCAAGCTAGCCAGCTAGAAACAGCAGTGACGCACTGTGGCACAGATGGCGGCTCAGGCTAGCCACCCAGAGTATGGATCCAGAGAGCAGTCAGACTTCTACCCAAGTGGCTAGCCAAAGCTGCCCCCAGTGCTGCCATGTCCACACTGCTATTTTTGGCATTTTAGCTGAAGCAGACCTAACATGCCTGTCTACCCCAGCTTGGAGGCCTGCTCCTAGCTGCACTGTGGACATATTCCAGGAGTCAGTATTTAATAAATGCTTGGAAGGTGCTAAACTGGAGTAGTGGTTTTACTAATGAGAAGTAAATCTGAGATACTGATCTCTTGCAACCAGAGAGTCCATGAGTGCAGACATGCTGACCATGAGATCCTGGTTAGATTCTAATGTGGGTAATTGCATTTAACTGCAATAAAATCCCACTGTGGCTTTAATTGGCTAAGACATTCTTCATCCCCTCTGTCCCTAAAATGGGGGGTAGGCGTGGGGAGAAAGGGGACAAAGGGAGGCAACTGCTCCATGGCCCATCAATTCAAAAGGGCCAGTGGCTCCCTGTTACTTCCAGGAGTGTAAAGCTGCCCTCCCACCCAGACCTTGCCCAGGGGCCCAGCGGGGCTGGCCACTCCCCTGCCCTAAAGTACCATGTAATGTTATCTGTAACTATGATATAATACAATAGTTACTACCTTATGTAATGGCTGCTACATTTTGGTGAGAGTGAAATTAGTTCCCTCTCTACATATGGCAAATACCTGTCTTTGCATAAAGGGAGGGCCTGAATAATACCTCCCTCCTCTCCTCCACTGCACAACATCTGGGTAGGAACCTGGCCTATCTTTTACAGTGAACAGCAAGTTGGGAGATCATCAAATGTGTTAAATAAATATATAGAGATACACTCCTCATCGAGTTGGAAGGGACCTCAGGAGGTCATTGACTTCAATCCCCTGCCCTCTTGCCAGGACCAAGCACCATCCTTTTTTTTTTTTTCTTTTAATCTATTTGCCCCAGATCCCTAAATGGACTCTTCAAGGAGTGAACTCACAACTCTGGCTTTAGCAGACCAGTGCTCAAACCACCGAGTTATCCCTCCCTCCTGGCCTGACTGCCCTGAGGAAAATGGCTAAACCTACCTACAACCAGACTTCTTCCATTGTACAGCTCTATCCTGGTGCTGCAGAGACAAGCATTTTATTCAATCCCATAGATCACATTTAGGTTTGTGAAAGTTGCTACATAAATGAATTAACTAAAACATTCCTGATGATAGTAAGAGAACCCACACATAGGGGTTCTCCTACAGTGAAGAAGAATACTAACTAGTATGAATTTTATTTCCACCAGCTTAACTCAACTATTTCAAATATATCTTCTAGTGTATTAATTGGCTTCTTTGGTTCCCTATTTTTATCCTATTTCCCAGATATCTGGAAAAATTAAAAACTTAAAACAGAGCTCTGCTTTTTGGGATCTTTTAAAATCTCCTTTATAAGCAGATATAAAATGCTTCATCAGCTTTTCCCCAGAGCAAAACTTAACAGCTAGTCTTACTGACAGCAAAGAATTTTAACAAACAAAAACTGCATGTCTAGTGATGTTTCTTATCTATTATGATCAAATTAGGGTTCACGCTCTATATACATCCTTTTCTTCATCTCTTGGGAAGGTGAACCCTGCCCCAAACCCAAAGATACACTTTAAACTGAACAGGAAAATGAAGTAGCAATGGCTCTGGACCCCTTTGAAAGGCTGGGCCCATGGGCAATTGCCCTTTTTGCCCCATGTCACTGGGCATGACTGAAGTATACTCTTAATTTCTTAGAGAATTTCCTTCTGTAACAACATCATCTACACTAAAGAGTGTCAGCCTTCTTGGATGAGCTTAAAGAGCTTAACAGTCTATGGTTCATGGTGTTAACACTGGTACAGGTTGAACCTCCCTAAGCCGGAACTCTCTTGTCTGGCAACATCTGTAATCTGGCATGATTTTAGTTAGCTGGATGACCACTCATCATGAGCGCGGCCAAGTTTCCTGTGGTCCCATACAGTTTGTTTACAGACACCAGTCGTGGCTCTCAAGCTACGTCTACACGTGAAGCCTACATCGAAATAGGCTATTTCGATGAATAACGTCTACACGTCCTCCAGGGCTGGCAACGTCGACGTTCAACATCGATGTTGCGCAGCACCACATCGAAATAGGCGCTGCGAGGGAACGTCTACACGCCAAAGTAGCACACATCGAAATAAGGGTGCCAGACACAGCTGCAGACAGGGTCACAGGGCGGACTCAACAGCAAGCCACTCCCTTAAAGGGCCCCTCCCAGACACAGTTGCACTAAATAACAAGATCCACAGAGCCGACAACTGGTTGCAGACCCTGTGCATGCAGCATGGATCCCCAGCTGCAGCAGCAGCAGCCAGAAGCCCTGGGCTAAGGGCTGCTGCACACGGTGACCATAGAGCCCCGCAGGGGCTGGAGAGAGAGTCTCTCAACCCCTCAGCTGATGGCCACCATGGCAGACCCTGCTATTTCGATGTTGCGGGACGCGGATCGTCTACACGTGCCCTACTTCGACGTTCAACTTTGAAGTAGGGTGCTATTCCCATCCCCTCATGGGGTTAGCGACTTCGACGTCTCACCGCCTAACGTCAATTTCAACTTCGAAATAGCGCCCAACACGTGTAGCCGTGACGGGCGCTATTTCGAAGTTAGTGCCGCTACTTCGAAGTAGCGTGCACGTGTAGACACGGCTTCAGTGTTCTGTGCTGTTATTTAGCTGTAATTTACCCCTAAATGTCTTCCCACAGCCCAGTAAGCAGTAGGAGTGCTGGTAATGTGACAGACAATATTGACCTCCAGCGATTCAGCAAATTTTCTTGTGCAGCAAGAGTCAGGCCCCAAGGGCGTTCTATTAGACATACGAAGGGTCCTGTGGCACCTTATAGATTAACAGAAAAGTTTAGAGCATGAGCTTTCGTGAGTTAACTCACTTCTTCAGATGCTGACCGGTTAACTAACAAAAGCTCATGCTCTAAACTTTTCTGTTAGTCTATAAGGTGCCACAGGACCCTTCGTTGCTGCTACAGATCCAGACAAACGCAGCTACCCCTCTGATACTTGACAATTAGACATAGTTATCACAAACCATAAATTTTGTATTTGATTTGAGAAGACAGAAAACTTAGTACCTGGAATTTTTAATGCAGTTTTTTTGTTGTTGTTTTAGGTCTACTAGCAATAGCAAATTGTAGACATGGAAGATTAATGCAGATGGATTTCCAAAGCCATTATGAAACTTGAGGTAGTAATGCACTCCCAATCATATCTAACACATCAGTATTTAATGTAAATGCTTCATTAACACTCAGGAATGTTTTAGCTGGATGATTTGCAATACGCTCTTTCAAGTAATTAGATGCTTCACTGCACTCGACTCTTTGTTCCATGGGTATATCTTTGACTCAGATGATGGACTAAGCTCTCTTTCCATGCTGTCCCTTAATATTGTCCTAGGATAGGAAGAAATGTCTGACTGTGCTCTTACTTCTGCACGGTCAAGTAAACTTGACCAATCAAATATTTGTTCACAAAGCCATATTGGGGGAAAAGAAAATTAAGCCACCTCTTAACTGATCTCTTTCAATTAGTTTCTCTTTTAAATGGGTGCTTTTGAAGGCTACTTCTCTCCACCATTCAAACATGAACCATGTTCTTTCATACTACGCAAACTATTCTGGATAGTGTCATTAAAATGTCACACAATGTTCCACAGCCAAATACATATAAAAAACCCAACTATATACAGTAGATTTTAACATATCACAGAGGTACAATAACTTCTACACAAGTGCAAGGACATGGATGAGATATGGTAAAAGGTACAAATGCTGGGTGATTCGGGGGGGACTAACTGAGCAAATGAAAGGCAGAATGGGCTCAGGTAGTAAAATCTGAGTGTCTTAAGCAAAGAGGATGTTGTATTATATACTAGAAAGGAGCTGGAGTTTGATCTACAACAAATAAATATCTGGCACATCTGTAAAATCTTCCCTCCAAATACCTTAAAGTATTTTGTGAACACTGAAATATTAAACCTCAAAACAAACTTCTGGATTAGTAGTAGTATTTAAATTTTACATACAGGAACATTAAAACATGGAGAGATTAAGTGACTTGCCAATAGCCACATATGAAGTTTGTAACAGAACCAAGAACCGAGCTGACATCAAGACAACTTCAGCAGGGGAAGGTCTCCTTGATAGAAGAATATACGGTCCATGGGAAAAAAAAATGAAAGAAGAGTGTGCCTGGTATTTGGAGAAGGGTGGGCTAGCAAGTGAAAGATGAAGAGAGGTAGAGACAAGGAAATAAAGTCCACAAAGATTATGAAGACTAGAGGGAGGACTTTGTAATATTTTCTGAAATGGTTAAGAAATTAAGACTTCGGACGATGGGGCTGATGTGTTCTGCCATATGAACAAAACCATTGAAAGTTAAATTTACATGGATTTTAAAGATGCAACTACAGAAGCCCAGAGGAGAAGGGGATATGCATGAGAATTCAAGAAGTGTAGTAATCAAGATAGCTTCCCAGTTGTAATAATATGTATTTCAGATACAGTGCCTGTGTACTTCCATCATGTTGAACACTAGAGTTAGCCATATTTTAAACATGAGTCTTATTTTGGCACCCGAGTCATTGGTTTCCAAATGTGAGGAACTCAAGCATTTGTATTTAGTTTGCCACAATGTTACTGCAGCAGCAGTATCATGTTATCTCTTGGCAACAGCCCTCAAGCTATAGGTTATCCAAATGTTCAGAGTCAGAACTTGCAGTATTTTGATCTAGTCAGGTAACACCTGTGATGTGGATACTGTAATGGGAGATATTTCAGCATTAAATGTATTTTTACAAGCACTGAACCAGAAATCAGTAAGTACTGGTGAAGTGTAACACTGAATTAGAAATTGTGATCTCTCTTGCCTGTGTTAGTTTTAGTTATTAAGCAGTCTAAATGCTGACTCTCAGAAATCCTTTACACACACTGCTGCAGCTTGAAGAGAACTAAACTGTATGTATAGGTCCATAAAGTCTTTTACCCTTTGAATAGGGAAACTTTGCTCTCTAAACATTTCCCATGGAAAATATTACTATAATTTTACATTCTATTTATAAAATGCTCTTGGAATATAATTGAAAACTACTGCTTTTATTCAGGATTTAAATTGGGTATAATCACCCCCTCTATTTTTTGACAAATTGTCCTTGTAATGCTATATAATAGGTTATAAATTTAGCAGGCAGTTCAGAGAGCCCTAGTCATAAACTGAGGAGAGAATTCTGCATGGTAACAGCCATGCAGTGGCCATACTCTCTTTTCACCCTTTCCCCCTGGTTAAAGAGGAATCCCCAACCTAGATACAATCAAAGATGAGGTCAAGGTAACCATGTACATATAGAGTATTCTGAACTCTGCAAAGAAATCGAAGTGGGTGAGTTTTCTCCAACTGACCGGCAGCAGGGGAGGTGTGACGCATCGGCATGTCCCGAGAAAAGAGAGAGATCCTGAATTGCCTCTTCAGAAATAGACCTGTGTGACTGTAGGAAAATGGGGTCCACAAGGAAAGAATAAAAACCTGTTTCCAGCAACTGGGGGATGGATAGGCAAGGGGAAGGAAGACAGCTCCCCATCTCACCATGGCTAACTTATCTTGCCAACTCCCCGCCCCAAAACTACTAAGACATAGCTCTAGTCCCTTTGTCTCCCCACTGAAAGAGCTCCACTGCTCTCAGGTATGGAGGGGTGCGCATTACTCTCCACTTTATTGCGGCAACAGGTAATTTTTCTATGTTTCAAGTATTTTTTGCTCATGAATGGGGGAAATATTTGTTCTTCGCACATTTTCATATTCTTACATTGACCTTCAACTGCATGCACAATTCACTCTGACATGGCTGGTATATGACTCTGAGTGCCGGCATAAGCTGCAGACACAACAAGCTCCAGCTCTGGATAACTTTAGAGGTGTCAGAAGGTATCAGTCTGATTTCTACACCACTAGTGGAACCAAAAGCTATATTCCAACAAGGGAGGTAGTAAGTGGAGTAAGAGGAAGATTGGGGCAGTGGACAAGGCTTCCTAAATCTCAGGAACAGGATTAATTATGGATATCCAAAGAAAATACTCCTTGAGGGTATTTCCCTATTGTGTTTTACACATTTGTGCAGAGCCTAAACTAAGCACGGTGACAAGAAGAAGTCTGATTTCTAGTCTCTTTTGACTTGCCCAATATATTTGCATGTGGTCTACTTTTCAGTTACTTTAGTAGGTGATGTAAACTAAAAGCCTCTGTTTATATGTGGTGTGCTTTACTGAGCCTCTAAAATATTGTTCAATATATTGAAAAATGACCTAGAATCAAGGCAAAAAATATTTTTTAAAGAGTAAAATGTAGAACCTGCATAGGAAAGATCAAGAATTTTTATAACACACTTCGAACAAAAAGACAATCCTAATATCTCTGGATGAGATGGGTTGTCAACTGTTCATTAGTTCCTGAATCTGTGCAGTTGTCTAGCCCTTTGCTCTCTTGATTTGTGCTTAGGTAAGGAATGTGTTTGACTTCTCTGTCTTTGAGGACTGGGACCTGACACTGTCAATTGGCATTTTCTACTTCAGGCTGCTAATTATTTAGCATTGTAAATATGGGCACAGGTGCACAGTTGAGCAGTATCTTCACAGCAGTGTCATTCTGTATTCTGGGGCAAGCAGCAAGGATGCCACTATTTCCTGTATTTTCTGCTAGAAGTGTAAGAGAAAGGCATCAGAGAACAGCCATCTGTTTGACTGACCCAGTTATACAGGTGTTCCTTATTTTATCTCACCCATCTGGTAACCTTAATAATTAAGGTCTGACAAACCTCCAAATAATTTTTGAAACAAACTCAATTACATTATGTTTTGTTTCAATGAAGGTTATTTCTCAGTCCTACATCTCTGCTTGAGAAGCCACCAACTTTTCAGGCTTCACTGAACCATGAACTCCCACTCAGCAGCCTTCCTCTATTAGCTCTTCTCTATTTCCTGTGCCCTCATCTAGCTTCCTCTGCCTTTTGGATCCTCTGACTGCCACAGGTGCGGTCAGGCCAAACTCACTTTGAAACCTTGAATAATCTGGCCCACAGCAAAATTTGGTGTACTTTGAATTGCATTAGGAGTTAGATCTGAAAGTTCAAATAGATGTTCTGGGGCCAAGTCATCTTTTTATTTTCAGGTGTGTGTATATGAAAGTGGAGGTACATGAGGCTGTGCACATAAAACAGTAGACCTAGACTGGACAGTCACGTGAGGGGTCAGTTACAGTAACAGAAGGGCTGGGGGCACAGTGGAAGCTCAGTCAATAGGTGGACAAGAATGGAAGAGGCAGGAGAAGGGTTACATAGTTTTTGGTAGAGTGACGGGGAATAAGGGTCATCCATAGTTCAGGAAATAAGAATCTGACTTAAATCTCTGAAAGTTTTTAAGGTTAATTCATCTATGTTAATAATGCGTGTCAGTAAATTTATTCTTCTGCCTAAAATGAGTTGAGAAATTAGTTGAAAACAATCCTGTTTTGTAAACAGTTTCAGATTTCACAAATTGGCCATTTTTGGGTGAAAATTTGATGCCTCAAAAATTTCCAACACACTAGTCCCATGTAATGGCTGGGCTCCTTAGCTAAAAGAGTTTTGTTGTCTCATCCCAGCTTCAGGTATCTATATCATAAAAGTGGCCATCCCAATCAGCTCTAAAATGCACCTTTGTTGAAACTTCTCAGGAAAGAGGCTGTGGATTCAGTTGCTATTGAAAATTGTTTTCTTCTCTGCTTGCTAAATGTACATGAAAGTATAGGTTGAACTCCTCTAGTCTAGCACTCTCTTGTCCAGCAACTTCCATAATCTGGCACGCTTTCAGTTAGCCGGACAACCACTTATAATGGGTGGCCAAGTATTTCCCGCGGTCCCATAAAGTTTTACAGCCACCTGTCCTGGTTCTCAGTGTTTTGTGCTGTTATTTAGCTCAAATTTACACCTATCTTCTAAGAGCCCAGTAAGCAGCCAAAGCGTTGGTAATGCTGCTAGGCAATATTGACCTCCATGGACTGGCAAATTCTCCCATTTGGCACCAGGCAGGTCACAAAGGTGACAGATTAGAGAGTTTCAACCTTTCCTGAATAGGTGTCTAAGGGTTTCAGAAATATTAGGACCGTGAACAAAAGTGTTGAACTCAATATAACTTTGTTATGTAATGAACCCTAATAGTTTTGTTACAATGGTGATAAGTGAGCAGAAACAAATTAAAATTATGTCATTTGAGCTCTTCTGTATTTGTTCACGAACTGTGATTTTGGTTCACTTTAACATACAGTAACTCGTTTACCATGTTACTAAAAATACTCTTTTCCCTTTGTAGAGAAACTGTTGTCTACTCACAGTCTCAGTATCCTTCCTATATTTGTAATTTATATGATAATAGAGAAAACCTACTACTCACTTGTGTTTATCTTCTGAAGTGAGATGTGCTTTTCTAGCTGTCTACGAAGCTTCACTTCTGCTCCATATTTGCCGGTAGTTCCATTGTCAGCCAGAATAAAATGGGAGTGCATACTATTGAGTACTGTCAGTTTACTCATAGGATTGGACATTGTCTGGTACGGTCGGACCACCTGCATTAGAGAGACAGCTATAGCTCAGTATGACAACAGTAAACACCCCTGATTAAAATCAGTCATGAGGTACAAAATATTCAGACTGTGTTGTAGGCAGGTTACAACTAAAATAATTGTTTGCCAGTAGTTACTACTTTATAGAATTTGAGATATTGCAGTTTCTATGTACACATAGTGTAAGAAATAGTTGTGGTGCTCATCGCGCTGTGGTATTATTTGGCAAATATCGCTTTACTAATGGTTCACACCATTTAAAGAAACGTTAGAGTATTCTATTTCAATGGGACTGGTAGTCTGAATACAATTACCTTTCAGTCACCTTAGAGCACTCACTACATTTTGTATACTACTTACAAAACTACACACTCCTTACTTACCGTATTTTCACCGCTCCACACTTCAATAGCCTTTGCCATCTGTGAGTCTATCTTTCAACCCATCAGTCCAACAGAAAGACATTTTCAGTTTTCTAGTTTTTGCATGCCCCCCTCTCTCTCATCACAACATTCATCAGCAGAATGAAAACTCTTCTCTGTAAAAGTCTAATCTATATTCTTCCTCTTGCTGTGTTTTTGCTCAAACTTCTCCTTTTGGTTTCAGTTTGTTTTCCCCTTAACTCATGGTGAAATTCACATGTATGTAGAGGGCCAGGCAAGACCTTACACCATTTAAATGATGAATCCTGCTTAAAACTTCAAAATAGGGGAAAGATCTTGCGCAGGCACTCTATACAGTGGCAAATTTCACCCTCTGAGGAATACACATGTTGTAGACATGTAATATACTAGGCATCCCACGCCAATAAGAAAAGATAATAGTTAATATAAGATTGCAAATTATACCACAAATAATCCAGTTGTTCCAGAAGTACTATGCTTTAAGCACATATACAATTACTGAGTTGAAAAGAAACATGAAAATGTTTGGAAACAATTTAATTTAATTGATAATGTAACTTTGGTGGCAGATTATTTAACATTAAAAGATGATTTTATCATGACATTGCTGTAGTAGTGAGATACAATACATCACAGTAGGAAGGACAATTAAATAATATGGCAAATCTCGTGGGGTGAAGGCCCATCTTCAGTGCGTTTCTGTACTATGTCATTCTAGGACATCTGCATGTAATAAAATAAAGACAGAAGACTATTTGTATAATCTGGTATTACATGGATATAGCTGTATAACTGCCTTACAGTACATAATCCTAATTCAAACCATTGCTAATGTAATGCTTTTAGAAATTTTCTAGAGAGTAATGTATTTTCTTTAGCATTCTTAGGATAATAAAATGAATTACTGCTCATTTCAGCAGTGTCCATTGACCAAGTCACCCCTTCTCCCACTCAACAAAATTTACATTAGGTCAACACCACAAAAAGTTGTGGAAATTTACAATAGGGTTAAAATGCTCTATTTAGTAGGGAGTTAATACATTGCTTATAATTTATTCACCTAATGAATAAAACAAAATGATTTTGCAGCACAGTTGTGGTAATTTGTCCTACAGTCACCACATTAATTCTAGAAGATCAAACCAAATATAAGATGACTCTGTGAGCCATGGTCTCACTCTGATTACCTGTAGTAAGACTGAGTGACTGGTTAAATAAATTAACATTATATTAACTTGGTAACGCCACCTTTTGGTGCTATACTTGGTCTGAAACTAAGTGTCCATACTTGCTCCCAAGGAGGGCATGCTTATTCCATGTAAAAAGTGGAGTTACCTTTTGCAGTTGAATTTCCACTTTGGAGTTGAATTAAGCCAATCCACAAAAAAAGACACTCAGTGTGTCTCTACACTTTCATTCCTCTTTCGAAAGAGGTATGCAAATGAGGTAAATCAAAAATGCAAATCAGGTATACATTTGCATATTCTAATTTCAAAAGAGCTTCTTTCGTAAGAAGAAAGCCAGCGTACACACTGCTCTTTCGAAAGTAAACCCCATCTTCGAAAGAATCTTTCTTCCCATTAAATAAAGGGAAGAAGGATTCTTTCGAAGATGGGTTTACTTTTGAAAGAGCAGCATCTACACTGGCTTTCTTCTTTCCAAAAGAAGCTTTTGAAATTAGAATATGCAAATGAGTCACTGACTATGCAAATTTACATCTAATTTGCATTTTTGATTTACCTCATTTGCATACCTCTTTTGAAAGAGCAATGCAAGTATAGACGCACCCTCAGTGTAGAAAAACTGTCCATATACGGAGTTAGTGCAGGGTACTGGCTGTGCTTTAAATTCTCTACTAGTTTGTTTTGCAACAGCTTTTCCATGTAAACAAATCCGAAGTCCCCTTTGCTTTTGTTATTTTTATAATGGAAACGTAAAGGGTTATAAATAATAGTACTGGTTTGAAATTTCCTGGTCAGAAGGCTCTTTTTATCTTCTTAAAATGTCAGCACTTGCAGTATTTTGGGGTCCTTTGAAAGCAAATGAAACCCTACAGACCTCTAATTGTTATAAACTATCACACAGAGCAGTATTCAGTTAGGCAGTTGCCAGGGAAAGAGAATAAGTAGTACTGAAAAGACCAGCAGGGTGGCTTGCCAATGTTGTTCAGTTCCTCACTGTACTGGAATAAGAAATTGATTTTGACTGTAGTTTCTTTTATATTTTCCCTTTTCATCCCCTCAGTCATAAAGCATTTATTCCACAGAGGAATAAATGTTAATAAATATTTATGCTTTGATGAAATAGACTCATCTGGTAGGTTTTTTATATTAGTAAAGCAAACATGCAGTCTTTGCCTCAGACCAAGGAAACATTATACATTATAATTTGGTTACTATTATCTGCTTTTTTGCAGTATCCCATTGGGTATATGTCAGAAAGTTAGAGGAAAAAGTAATTCTGAGAAGAGGAGCAAGCAGGTTGTCTACCTACAAGACTACAAAGAGGAAAAAAAATTCCGCCTGCTAGCATATGAAATTTTGCTGCTTAGACCCATAGTTTGACCTCAAAATAATGGGATGTGACTGGAATGGGATTGCTTCTCATAAAAAATGAACAGAAAAGAGAAAAAAAAACTAACAAATCAAGTACAGTCTTCAGAAATGACATCATTGAGTGAATAATGAAAGAGACTGAACTAAGATGAGCCAGACAAACAGGAGGAACCTGGAATAGGATTCCTTCTCAAACCTTACAGAAAAGAGATAAAATAGAGACATTTATAGTAGTGCTCTGTTTTGACACAGCTAAATCCATACTGAAGATTTGAAACTAGAAGAAAATGCTTTGGAACCCAAATTGACAATAGCTCTTTCTTGTTAAAACACAGTGATAGTGTATAGGGATGAAGAAAAAAAACCACACTGTTGAATTCCCATTTGAAAAAAAAAAGGAAAAAAAAAGCCAACCAGACCAAAAACGACAAATTTTAACATTATCATTTTAAAAAGAAATCTGAAATAAGTAACAATTAAAAAAACCTATGTTTCCTGTGCAAGCTAACTGAAAGAATTCAAAAAATGGAATGTAACTTTTTGACTGTCCGTTTCTTTATAGCACAGTTGACTTGACTACACTTGAATTAACTCCTCTAGAGAAGTTATGCTGAGAGTGGCTACACTGAGTGGGGGCAGAAAGGCGGGTGTAAAAAGGACTCACACTGCACAGAGGGATTGAATTACTGCACAGAGATTGTGCCAGAAGATCAGCTATGCTACATTGAGCTGTGGCCTACGCACATCTGTGGACTAGCCAACTTCAGTTAAAATCTCCACCAACCTCAGGCTAAGGGTTGGTGCATGTCGTTGGGTCTCAAGTCAGGGGCAAGGTTTTTGTTATAGCTCAAAACCAAGGCAGATAAACCCACACCTGAATGGCAAGTAAAAATTTTAATTAATTCTTCCAATACCAGTTCCATAATTTGTCACATGACCCACAAACAAGCCAGGGAAGTCTTTGGCAGAGCAGGGAGAAATTACATATCCATCCAGTATTATTCTTGTTACATATATAGAGAGATCATGTGGGTGAAGTAATATCTTTTATTGGACCCACTTCCATTGGTGAGAGACATTTCTGAGCAACACAGAGCTCCACTGCATTATGTATCTAAACATTGTGGGGCTGGCGTATAATCTAGCCCAAACTTGTTGTATTCCAGGACAAAATGAATGAGATTCTACAGTTTACTCTTAGGAGCACAACCCTAAATGAAACCTGGGATGGTCATGTGTGCATGGGAGGGGTGGATGGAAGGCATATGCAAAGGTAGTTTAAACCACTTTTCTACTCTCGGACCTGGAGTGGTTTCTGGTGTAATTTAGATAACCCCCTGGGTGCATTACTGCCTATTGCTAATATGCCCCTCCAGCTTCATGTGCATGACTATTCACAGCAGGGCTTTTTAGGTCATCCTCTAAGGGAAACCTTCATTATCATCTCCCTATTGCACAGGGGAGTTCCTCCTTGGCTAAAAGCAGGACTTGACATTGCTCCAGACCTTTTATCATGGGTAAAAGAGCCAAAATGGCTGTGAATTCAGTGACTAACTACGGTTATTTTCATGTTTTCCAATGTTGGAAGTTCACTCTTCCTGAATGTTAAAACTGCATTAAAAATTAGAGGCAGTTTGTTCTTCCAATCTTATCAAACATATGATTTTCCCCAAGTTAACTAAATAGTCCAAAAACTGCAAGTGAAAACAGAAATACCTGATCTGTGGGTTTAAACATAATGTGCCAGTGTTTTCCTAAGAGATCCAACACACCTCCCACTGAGGATGACTGAAGTTGCACACACACAGCTGAGATTAGAATTTGATCTAATGACTCTGTGGTGCATGAATGTGCTGGCAGATGAAGAGGGTGCTGCAAAATACCTTCCCTCACCTTGCACACTTAGGTAGGATTCCACCTTGGTCTCAAGGAAGCACTGGAAATGGGGCCCACAGCTAACAGTATACGTGCATAGGTAACAGAATCCATCACTGAAACAACTCAGTAAAAAGAATAGTTCATGGGAAACTGCAGTCTTTAAAAACCCTTTAAACACAGGTATTAGCTCCAGGTGAGGAGCAGAGTCTTATATTTGTAAAATGGAAACCAGGGATGGTTTGAACCTAAATTTAGGGACTGGATAATAGGTCCCAGTTTTGACTTGTTTCTAGCATAATCAGACAGAATATTCATGGTGCATTTCAACTTCAAGTACAATGCAGTCATTTGTTCAGAGCTTTCAGTTTTGTTCAACCACAGTCTGTTTTAAATGCTATGAACAATACAACACAGATTTCTGGCACTGTCAGCCCATGCAGAAGGTAAGCTACTGAAAATGTTTACAAGCTGCAACCATCTGGCTTTCAGCAATTGGGGTTTCAGAATTCAGAACTTGGTCCATTTGTGAACATGAAATAAGTGTTAAGAAAAAAAAATCTTAGGGTTTTCTGGTGCAGAATTTTGCACTATTGCTTTGTATTTGATCATACTTCTTATGTCTTGTGATGACTCTTACAGCGAATGTCCCTAGATTCAGTTAAAGGTTATACTGTGGGCTTGCCTCTTCCACTGTTAGTACTAAATAATAAAAACAACCACTACTGTCTTCTCATTAATTAGCAGTATTCCTTGTCTAAAAGAAAAAATCCTCTGCCTTCTCCAAAATTTCTGCTATACTTTTTGACCACACACCAGTTGCTGAGTGCAAACCAGAGACCAATTAAGGGGGTAGGGAAAAAAAACTGAGAAAGACTGTATTAAGGTTCTGAATGTAACCAATATATGCTGGAAGAGTCAGAGAGAACATTGGATCTCTTTCCTCCCTGATGTGCTGACATTTAGCAGTATTCCAGAGAAGTCATGGAACAGCGTGAGATTACATTTGTACAACCGAACTTCAGTGATTTAACACAACAGGACTGGAGCTCATCTTTAACTCTGACTTTAATTGCTTCAAAGAATTTAAGTTTTACGGACTTAAAATTTTCACAGATTATTCTAGTCCATGGTAGTTCTTGAGTTAATATATTGTACTCCTTATACTCTTTCTACTCTCTTTTGCCACATCATAGGATGATGGAGATATCATTTGATTCGGAGATTTTCTGGACAGAGATGTTTGGGGAAAATAATCCAAATTAATTACTGATACTGACCATACAAAACCCCTGTGTTTACATTCTTATTCAGTAAGAGGAAATTGAGCTAAATCAAATGAAGGTCATTTTAATTCTGAATAAGAGTGTCCATAGAGAGGCTTATGAAAGTTCAGATAATATACCTTAAATTCAGACGTTTAGTTAATTGCATAATTTTCCTGAGTAACACTGTATAGGCAAGCCCAGAATTATACAACAAAAATGTACTTTGAATTTAAATACACAAATTTAATACTAACTTTCCGTGGTTTAAAAAATGTGTATTTTAATGGATTTCTACAGCCAAAAGGAAAAATTCTTATGTCATCATTCATTCCTTATACAGAACTCCCATTAAAATCAACAGGAATTACACCTGAATAATTAATACCAGCAAAAATCACAGTGCCATGAGCCTCAGCGTATGTCTGTACTTAGCACGTGTTCAAAACACGACAATCAATCTTCTGCAGTTTGATTTTGCCATGTGTGAAGAGGTGGCAAAATCGATCTCTCTGGGCTCAGCTGTTGACCCTGCTACTTCATGCTATCATGTGGAGTAAGGGATGTTGGTGCAAGCCTAAAGAGCCCCAATCTACACTACGGCAGAAAGTTGATTCTGATATGTCGATTCTAGCTACACTAATGGCATAGCTAGAGTTGCATATCTGGGATTGACTTTGTTCCCTAGTGTAGACCAGGCTTCAGAGACGTTCAAAGGCTGTCAGCACCATTTCTGACATATACAGAACTGTGTATATTATGACTGCAGAATTTGCCACAGAATTGAGCTCCAGACTATCAGCTTTCATTTTTAAAAATGTGTTTATATCCATAAATGCATGTTTTCAAGTGTAAACTGAGGCTTCACTGCATCAGCGATGAATAGTGGTCTGTGGGGGAGGGTCATCTGGAGAGGTACTTCCACCTCAGATGATTAAGTCAAGTCAGAAACCTCAGGGCAGAATTTAATTGTCAACATTATTTAATTATTTCACTGTTGCCCATTTTACCAGAAACATTAAACCTATGTACTTATCCTACAATCTCTTAGGCTTCACAGGAGCAAAAAGCTTCAGAATTTCCTTCAGACCAAATAGCAAATATTCAGGACCCCCACCCCCCAACCTCAAACACTGAGTTTTGTATTGTCAAGACAAAATTGTGTTACACACTGAAAAACCTAAGTATAGTGCCAGTATACAAGTGCAATTAATTATGACCCCAACATGGGTACCCTACTGATTCTATGGTTCATTTTACTATTAAACTGAAAACTTTGTTCTCATTTACATGAAGTTGACAATTTCTAGTCCAGGCACCATTGTGTCATACACTTTGGAGATCTCAGGGCAGAACTAGGTCCAGAGCTTCAGGGTACATGGGGCCATATACGTATATGATTTATAAGTAGTGTGATTTATAAGAATAAGAACAGCTCTTCTACCTCTCCAGTTTGAATAATTTGAGCACCATCTTGCATAATGAGTCCCTGAAGTTAAGGAAATCAATATTCTACACATGCTCAGAGTGTTATTTTTCAACACTGAGAGCTTTATTGTTTCCAAATCATATTTCTTTGCACAAGGCAGCACATATTCCTAATTTTGTATTGAAATACCAATATGGTATATATGCTGTAACAAATTCATTTTAATTAAAATACCTTCCCTGAGTGCTTAAAATAGTATATTACCTGAGTGTTTAAAATAGTATATCAAATGAAGGATGTCTTTTAACATTCTGAAAATTATTTTAAAATGGCTGCCTGGTGTTAAACTTTCCAAACCTATGTTGAACTTTCCAAAACATTTGCCTCCAGTCTTTTCCACTTCCCATGAGGCATTCAGTTTCTGAGCATAGCACACTCAGGCTGCTCTCCTGCAACTACTGTGACCCCTTTTTGTCCCCTGACATCTGCTTAGCACTTCCTCCTCTGGTCCCTTGCCTCAGCTCCCGCTGTAGATCCAACTTTAGTGGAGGAAAGGAGCAGGGCATGTGGAAGCTAGTGGGGAGAGGGCAGGGAGGAAGTCATCCCAGACCCTGGCCCTGCCCATTCTGGCAGCCTGTTAAGAAAGTAGGAGAAACAGCAGGGGAAGCTGGAAGAGAGACCCAAAAGGTGGAGCCTGCAACCTAAGGCAAGAGGTTACTTAAGTCAGAACGCCGTGCTAACTCACACAAAACTTCCTCTGAAATCCTTTTTAGCTGAGTAGGTTGTTGCTCATAACTTGTGTGATAACTTTTTTACACCACGATTCTTCCTATGATACTAATGCATTTAAAAGTAAAGGGTCAGAACCTACTGTAGGCATCTAAAGGAGAAAAAAACATATGAATTCATAGGGGCCTGGGCTAGCCTATAACATTTTAAAAAACAATTTAGAGTCTGAAACTTCTGACATTGTTGCACCAAGGAGTCTGACTTCTCCATAAATCCACAACCCCCCTGCCCAAACGATGACTGGAAGTGTTGGCAAGAGTGTGACTAATTTGCAAGGGCTTGCTGAGTAAGCTGGAGAGCAAGCGAAAGAGAATGTGAGAGATTTTCGCCCTTGTAAATATCACATGCAGAAGCAAACTTTCTGTCTCTAATGCTGCTGATATCTCTGCTCCACCCAATGAAGGGATGTTGACAATTTTTTCAGTTTTGATACTAATTTAACTAGACATTACGCTCAGGCACATAGTACCACACTAGATACCAGAGACTAAAAAGTAAGTACACCTACCGTTATTCAAGGTTTATCTATTTGTTATTTGTGATATTCCTTTTTAATTGTATTCTTTCCTTTGCTTTATGATGATTTACTGCACATGATGATGTACCAACATGTACACAATTCTTCTGGTTTTTATTTACAATACTTTTACTTTTCTGTAAGTTTCATGACCTTTACATTTTATTTTAATAAAGAGATAATAATGCTTTTATGTATGATATGTCATTCTCCTTGCCTGAATCTTTGTTTCCTTAAATTATTTTTCTCCAAAACAATGAAGTATATTCCAGGTGGCTGACAAAAAGATGCATGCATAGTTCAAAAAATGTAAAGAGCATGAACATTAGGAACCACTGAGTAAAAAAAAAAAAGACAATATTTTATAAATTAGGAATGACAGAGTAAGTGATTTTTGCACTCTCTCAATGGTCAGTCTAGTTTCCTTTTTGTCTAAGCTATCAAAGTTTGGAGGCAGAGGGATTCAGATTCAAAATTACAATTTCAATACATACACTTCAAAGGGGATAAGTATTTTTAGCTTTGTGAAGCTCAAAAGCTTATACATGTCAACAGTAGAAGTTATTCCAATAAAAGATAATAGTTCACCTGTCTTGTTTCCACCCTACAGACTTCAGCAAGGTTGTACAGTTGTAACTTATGGCGACATTCAGTCAAAGAAAGTCACTCATGCATTCAGACAATGTTATCCTTGTAAAATTTGCCAAACAACATAAAATAGCTGTGCCAAGCTACCATTCTCAAGCATTTTGACAGAGATATAGACCTAAAAAAGCATGATGTGAAGAAAGGTGCACAGTAAATGTTACCTTGAGCCCTTATAAGATATGAGATACTTGGTTTCTCTGGAGCCCTGGCTTATGAATGATGGATCCATCTATGAGCTTTCCAAGGCTGTGGAATAATTGCATATAATATACTAATTTGGACAAAGTGTGCAAAGTGGCTGGAGCAGGCACCCTGGGGGGGCGGGGCATAAAATTTCCTAAGGGGAGGTGCTGGGTTGCTAGGTCTCAGGCTCATCCATCTCATTAAAAATATTGGAATATGTTACTGTTTTAATACGTGTATTCATATTTATATACTGATTAATAATCCGTTTACATTCTACATACTTATTTTCTTAAAGATGCCAAAAGTTTTTTGTTTTTCATACGAACATGGCCAACATTTCCATCGGTTTGGATTACATTAGACAGGTTGGGAGGGGAGCATTGCTAATTACACGGACAAAATGTGGGGCCCTGATGGAAAAAGTTTGCTCAACCCTGAATTAGAACATAGCATGGAGCTAAAGGCTGCAACACCATACATTTGCAAAAGAGGGCAGAATCGTACATGAAACCTTAGCTTTGGCATTCTCTGACATGTAAGTGATTTGCAGTGCAAACTTATCATGCTTTTAGAGCAGATTTTCACTGAAAATTCCTTGTATTTTATTTTTAAAAGGAAGAAAGGTACTAGAAGTGGTTGAAATGCCTGAAATTTCATGAGTCTTACTTAATCTGCCAGAGGGATTTCCTGTTCTAATTTTGATATGCTCCCACAACATATAAATTTAGGAGCATGACTGAGTACTAACACTGTACCAAGTAGCTCCACTACAAATCTTGCTTCTAACTCAAAAGCGCTGACAAAAACCCCAGAATATACTGACATGTTGTAACTGACGCATATCCTCTAGGACTTACATCTTTGCCAATCAGGTCCTCTTGGTTCTCTACAATTCCCCAGGGGGCTATACCAATGGTACAGATCTTCCCTCGGGATTTTGAGGCATGATCCTTTAATGCATCTCCAACATGCCGAATGACTCCTGGGGAAAAAAACAAGAGAGATATATTGTTAAAAATTCAAAGCAAAGGACTTTTGGTCACTTTGCTCTGGACTCAGCAAAGCACATAAGCATATGCTTTACTTTAAGGAAGAGAATGATCCCATTCCTACTCAACAAAGCACACAGAGAAATACTTAACTTTAAATTCGGCTTAAGTGTTTCGCAGAACTGGGGCCCTAATAAAGTGATTTAAATTGATACATACAGTGCCTTGTTAGTTCAGTGTATTTTATATACAACCATACTGAATCGTGTTGCACAACTCTAACAGTGAAAATGAAGACACACAACTTTGCTTTCTTCCTTATCTGTATCCACCTCCATAGACACAAATACACAGGACACACATACCCTCTCTCTTCCCAAAGCACGCAGAAATGGGGAAGAAAATGTGCATGATTGTCCTCACAAACTTCAATACCGCAGGCATGTAATCAACAAGTAAGTGATAGAAATGTTGTGAAAGCATTATTAGTCATAGCTACAGACTGCAGTGGCACCCTCCCATGGAACCACACACCTAGTCACTTAAGACAGTTTCCCATAGGGAAAGCAGGGAAAAGCCAGCACAGAGCCCAAGAAAGTACAGCACAATGGGCACAAAAATGGCTGCCCCATGACTTGCTACGCTCTGTTTATTATATGCACTTCCGGTGTACTTCAAAGCCTCTTCTGGCTACTATATTTACATTCCTGTACAGTGCACATGTACAGGACAATATGCCAGGCAAGAAGTTGCCCTTGGACTCTTGATTTCTTTTCTGCTTACCAAGCTCACTTTCAGAACAGTTTTGACACAGTTTGTCTGAAAAGCTATTTTTATCCCCCCATTTTAGCTAACTGGAGCACAATAGCACCCAGAAATTTAATGTCACTTGCTCTTCTTCGCTGACAACTATGCCTAAAACATACTTCATATTTACTTGCACTCACTGAGGGGAAGACTAGTTCCAAATTACTTTCTTAGATAGTATTTTTTCAAAACCAGTCTGCTTTACTGTTTCCTTGCACTGGTTCTATGAATTCTAAATTGATATGGGCAGCACAATAACAGAAAGTTTCCCCATAGCTACTGCCTTCTTACAGCCATTTAAAAATCAACAGTGGAAAAAACCCTGACATTTAATTTTCTCATCTCCCAGGCTGCAATTTGTTGATAGGATGATAGAGAGGTGAAGTCAGGCATACACTACCTATGCTGTGTCATGAATACAAATATTCTGAGGGCAACATTTCAGGGATTTTTGTATTATTCCTTTTATAAGCTTAAAGCTCTCTCTCTAACTGTAACTACAGGATTAGTTATCATACTGCATGGAATGGCATGTGTATACTGTCATAATATGGGTACACTGGGAGACAGAGCAGCTAATGTACATACACACACTTCAGGTTTACAGTCAACAGCCAGATGGCTTGTTACTGTCCTTCAGAAAGGAAATGTTGGGAAGAATTTTTATCCAAAATTATGGATTACAGAAAAATTAAGTATTCAATTTACATGTACAACTGGACACCCAATTTAAGTGCACAGTTACCATAATCATGCAAACAAATGTTATAGCTGTACATGCAAATGAGCAAGCTTGATTTTAGGATAATGCACAATAGTGGTTGTTCAAGGTGTTCTAGTGAACCTGAGTTGAAGACAAAATTGTCAGATAGACAAATATTTATATAAAGGGCTAACAATTACTTTAGTCATCCTCAATTCAATATATTAAAAAAAAAACAAAACTTTAGTCATGTTTTGAATTGAGCTTCAAAATTTCTAGTACCTTATCTGAAATCCACTTAAGTCAATGCGAAGATTCCTATTTACTACAATGAGCTCTGTATCAGGAGCACATTTTCAGTATGGTGGAATAGATGTGCAACTATCCAAATGGGCTGAACGGGTTAAATAATGTTGAAAAATTTGTAGTGTAGCCATGCTGACTCAGAAAAAATAGCATATCAGAACAATTTACATATATGTGTTTCAACTTAAAGTTGCATATTATCATTCAGCATAAACAGAACAACCAGTAGTCCTGTGGCACCTTAAAAACTAAAATTTATTTTATAGATAATTAGCATTTGTGGGTAAAACCCACTTACCCTCCCTTCACCCATCATTTCAGTCTCTCCATGACAGTAAAACTCATTTAGACAGGTAAAAATTACTTCCATGTCACGGCTTGAAAATATGGATGTGTTCAATTTTGTATACAAATTGAAATATGCTATCTGTTTTTCCAAGAACAATTGGACAAAAAAACCTTTAGAAGAAATCACTGAGACTTCTGATCCACAGAGAGGAGAGAAAAAAAAAAGATTTTTATTAATTTTGTTTTCCAGGCTCACAAAACAGAAACCCCTTTCTTTGTCACATCTGAATTGGTTTTATAAGTGAAGTCCCGCCGCCCCCCGCCACTTTTTTTTTTTTTTTTTTTTTTTGTAAATGAAAACATTTTTCCTTTAAGGAAGTGGAAAAGTTTCATGTTTGTAATACTTACAAACTAGTTACTCTTTCAGGCTGCTGGCTGTACATCTCTAATTCCACAAACAGTACCTGGCTCATTGATGTTAGTCTCATGAAGCCTCCTCTGACAGAACACTTTAGATTGAATCTGCTGTGAGTCAATCTGTTCCATGTTTTAGTATACCTTTCATTCTTGGAGAGCTGCTCAATACATATTAGTCTGGTATTTGCTTTGTAATGCATAATAAAGAAGATTCCATGGTTCAGCCTCTCTTAATTGGATTGATTCTAAATCATGAGGTTAAAATGCTGAAAGCCTACCCGATGTTTCAAAGTTCTTAATGTTGGTTGTTACCTGTGTTTACTCCTCCAGTAAATATCCATGCTCCAGTTGTCATGGCAGCTTTAATGAGGCCTTTCCCAAAGACTTGCTTGAGTTTTGGCTGAAGTTCAAAATTCTGAAGGCCTCCATGCACAGAGATGAGTAGCTTAGGGAGCTCGAGCTGCCACTCTTTTGTCATCAGGTGCAGAAGAAGATCAGGCTTTGTGTCAAAAGACACACGTACATACTGCAGAAAGAAGGGCATTGATAAAAGAAAATGGTTGGTTATGACTAATGAAAAATAACACCAGGAAAATATTTTAAACACATATAATATTTTCAACAGAAATAATTAACTGTAACTTCAGTGGTTTAAAAAACTTTAACTACCTTTATATTTTCCATCCCTGGTTGGGATAAATTTTATTATGTACACCAAGAAATGTGCAGCTGTGCACATCAGTAAAAATACATTCTGCCAGCTCTGGGTGCTCTGCTAACCAGCTAGGTGGCACCTGACTCTCTCCTGAGTGGTTACTGAAGTGCTCAGCTTACAGGGAACACAATTACAGACCATGACATAATTAGACACAGCAATTTCACACAGTATGCCCTCTTCAAAACTCCTTGCAACAAATAATCAACCCTCACAACACCCTTGTCATCTGCTAATAAATATTATCCTTAATTTCCAGATGATAAAATCAACACAGAGGTTAAGTGATTTGTCTAAGGCCACAGAGGCAGCTGGTATTTTAGCTCTATTTAGAATTCTTTTTATTCCAGACAAATACTTTGAAAAACATCTAGAATATATATACTGGTGGACATGCCTGCATTTAATTTATATACTAAATAAATATTGCATATGCAAACATTGCATAAATAAATATTGCATATGCAAATATTACAGGACTGTTAAGGCTGCAAAAGCAAGGATTCAGAATTTAGCAATCTGCTGAATTAAGGTTGCCCTTTCAACTTGTTTTACTTGTGTTGATTTAATAAAGAATAAATTATTACCCACTGACTATACTTGTTAAAGTCAGAAGGTACCAGTAAGTTCACATATGCTAAACTTTTGCATAAAGCAGACTATAAAATTTCACTCAGTAGTTCCTGCATCCAACCCATAACTTCTAGTTGAGCTAGAGCACAGACATTTATTCTGAAACCTTCCACTAATGTATATCTCAGCATAACCTTCAGATACACACCACAGAAGTCAGTCTTCTTGTATCTGATTTTAGTACAATTATTAGTACATTTCAGCAAACGTTATGCTATCATATTTCATTAATATTTTGTTCACTTTTACTATGTCTATTCCTTATTTGTGGTCTGTGATTGGTCAGGTAGAGTAAGTACATGGTATTGTTTTTGCTTCTTGGGTGGAAGAAATGAGCATTTCTGGCATGAAGGCTAAATCTCGGATTGCATGCAAATATGAGTCTTCATATGACGAACAGCCTCTCTCAGCATTCCTGGGAACAGAACTCTATGGGACAAATGAAAAATGTGCTGCCATTGCTTAAAAACCAAGTAAAAGAAGCACCAAGAGATTTTAAAACATTGTTTAAAAATTAGAAGTTAAATGCTAGTGAGAAAAACAGAAAGGAGAATAAACTGTCAAATTAAGTATAACATATAATAAGGCAGGCCAAAAAGGAGTTTAAAGAACAGCTAGCCAAACCTCAAAAATAATAAAATGTTTAAGTACATCAGAAGCAGGAAGTCTGGTAAACAACCAGTGGAGCCGATGGACCATTGAGATGCTAAGGGAGCACTCAAAGATAAGGTCATCACAGAAAAATTAAATAAATTCTTTGCTTTGGTCTTCAGAGCTGAGGATGTAAGGGAGGTTCCCAAACCTGAGCCATTCTTTTGAGTTGACAAATCTGAGGAATTGTCTCAGATACAGGTATCATAAGAGGTGGTTTTGGAACAAACAATAAACTTAGCAGTACCAAGACACTGGGACCAGAGGGCGTTCACCCAAGAGTTCTGAAAGACTGAAAAAGAAAATTGTGCAAACTGTTGTTTGCAAGCTACCCTTTAAATAATTTTATTTACCTAATGACTGGGAGATAGCTAAATGTGATACCTTTCTTTAAAAACGTCTTGAGAGGTGATCCTGACAAGTATGGACCAGTCAGTCTAACATCAGTATAAGGAAAATTAGTTGAAACTCTAGTAAAGAATAGAATTGGCAGACACACAGGTGAACATAATTTGATGGGGAAAAGCCAACATGGTTTCTGTAATGGGAAATCATGCCTTACTAGAATCTTTTGAGGACAAGCATGTAGAGAAGGGGTATGAGAGAGATATAGTGTACCTAGATTTTCAGAAAGCCTTTGACAAGGTGCCTCACCTAACACTCTTAAGTTGTCGTGGGATAAGAGGGAACGTCCTCTCATGAACTGATAACCGGTTAAAAGACAGGAAACAGAGTAGGAATAAATGGTCAGTTTTCAGAATTGAGAGAGGTAACTAATGGTGTCCCCCCAGGGGGTCTATACTGGGACCAATCATATCCAATATATTTATAATTTGCCAGGAGAAAGAAGCAACCAGCGAGGTGGCAAAATTTGCAGATGATACTAAGCTGCTCAAGATAGTTAAGATCAAAGTAGACTGTGAAACACTTCAAAAGGATCTCACAAAATTAAGTGGTTGGTCAACAAATTGGCAAATTAATTTTATGTTGATAAATGCAAAGCATTGCATACTGGAAAAAATAATCCCAACTATACAACAAAATGATAGACTAATTTAGTTGTTTCCAATCAAGAGAGAGATCTTGGAGTCACTTTGAATAGTTCTCTTGAAAACATCCACCCAATGTTCAGCAGAAGACAAAAAAGCAAACAGAATGCTAGAAATCATTAAAAAAGGGATAGAAAATAAGACAAGAGCATATCTTATTGCCACTGTATAAATCCATGGTACACCCACATCTTGAATAGTGCGTATGGATGTGGATGCCTCATAAAAAGGATATCTTGTCATTGGAAAAGGTTCAGAAAAGGGCAAAAAATGATTAGGGGTTTGGAATGGGTGCCATATGAAGAGATTATGAAGACCCCTTGTTTCTAAGCTAAAAAGTTCCAGACTGGGTGGGGGAGGGGAAGATGTGATAGAGGTCTATGAAATCATGACAGGTATGGAGTAAGTGAAGTTATTTATTTGTTCCCACAACAAGAAATTAATAGTCAGCAGGTTTCAAACTAACAAAATAAAGTTTTACTTCATGCAGCACACAGTCAACCGGTGGAACAACGTGCCAGAAAATGTTGTGACGATCAGGACTTTAACAGGGTTCAAAAAAGTACTAGATAAATTCATGGAGGACAGATCCATCAATACTTGTTGACTAGGATGAGTAGGAATGTTGTCTCTAGCCTGTTTGTCAGAGGCTGTAAATGGATGATAGGGGAGGAAGGATCACTTGATGATTACCTGTTCTGTTTGCTCCCTCTGGGGCATCTGGCATTGGTCACTGTCAGAAGACAGGACACTGGTATAGATGGGCCTTTGGTCTCACCCAGTCTGGCCGCTTTTATGATCACAAGAAAGCAAACAGAATAGAATTTAGCCAAACTGAAAAGCAAGCCAGAATTCAAAAACACTAATTCTCGTTGCTGTAATAATACCCCTCCCAACAGCTGCCAGCTAATTTTTTCCCCACTACTACAGAGCAAACGGCTACATGGAGCATATATCTGGTGAGCATGTAATGTACTATCAAGTATGCCTGTAATGAGTTTAATGGCCAGACTACTGGAATTGAAAGGCAAGCTCCACTAGGCATGTGAGTACACTGACTGGATGCTGATGAGAACAGACATCACTCAGAATTGAGGGAAGAACAGAAGTGTGATATGTGTATGTTGGTAAGACACTGAGCTTTACATCTTGCACCCTCTTACAAGATAGAAGTTGGGGTTACAAAAGGTTGTACCACTATTACATGATGGCGGTCAGTAGCCACACACTATAACTATTACTGAGGACACTCAACACCTCAGGAGACTGAACTCTGAATAATTGAAGGATGGAAGATTTTCTTTTTGCCTGACTATTATATTCTTCTCTTGTTAGTGATGAGAACCCACGCATTCAATCTCCCATGAGGAATTTATGCATTTTAACTGACAATGTTCATATAGAAGGTTAAAGCAGGGGATCACAGGACCATCCCATGTACAATTCCTATTTAGATTAAATCCTGTACCCTGTCATAACTCATGACAGACACATAGGCTGTGTATACACTGAGCCCTTGCGCTGACTGTTTGATGCAAAGCAGCAGCCTTGAAAATGCAAAATGACACTCATTTGCACATTCACACTGCTGACGTGCCTATTCATGACACTAATTTGCATTTTCACTGCAGAAATCAAACAGTGTAGATAGGGATTTGCCAGCAAAAACCTTCTTTGTCAGCAGCCCGTTATGCTTGGAAAAAAATCAGGCGTAAGGGGCTGCCAACAAAGGGGGATCTTGCCCACAGAAATATGTTTACTCTGCTTGATTTCTGCTGTGAAAAGGCAAATTGGCATCATGAATATGCATATTCACTATATGAACATGCAAATTAGTCACCATTTTCAACACTTCTTATATGCATCAAATTGTCAGCACAAGGGGTCAGTGTAGACATAGCCCTAATGTTTAAAATGAAGGTAAAATTGCTTATGATGAATATTAACTATATTCTTAAGTATGACTGGGGAAGAGTAAACAAATCTGAGTGGGTCTTTTCAACTACAAGAACATAAAGGATATTTAAATCTTAAAAACGCTTTTGAGAAAGCATAAATGAACTAAAATACTGGATTCTCTTTTCCATAGAAGAAGCATGTAGACTTCAATTTTGTGATTATCTTATTCATTTTTTTTTGTGGGGGGAGGGAGCATTTTCAGTCTGACATGCTTGGGATAATTATTTTGTCATCACTTCAGATGTAATTTAATGTGTAGGGAATAATTCTTTTGTCATTGCTTCTAAGGCACCCAGTAAATTATGAACAAATGGTTCTAAAAGCACTTTTGATCATATTAATAATTTATCCTCTCTCAATTTTCTAGTGGAACATTTGGCCATTTCCCTTTTGAATACTGCTGCCATTACTGGCTTCCTTCACCACTGCTTTCTCTGAAACATTTTTAAATTTAACTATGTCTTTGAACTGAACCAATGCTCAGCTCTATCAGGTTTCTCATCTCTCTTGCTTATAGCTGCCTTTCAGCTCTGTAATGGGGCACAGACTCACAACTGTGGTGTCTCCTACTGGTTGTCTGGGAATCAGCTCAAGTCCAATAGTGTGCCCTCCCTCTAGTGGTGACCTCCCCTGTTTTCTCTCTGTCGTCTCCCCCTTTTCAGCTCTTGGTCACCATTACTCCCAGAATGCTGCGTCCTCCTGTATGGAAGTGGTGTGGGATCTGGGATGAAGGTTGGGTTCAGAAGGGAGGGAACCTGGGGTATAGCAGAAGGTATGGGGTCAGAATGAGTTTGGGTGAAGCAGGGGGTTGTGACCTACCAGAAGGGCAGGGAGGGAATGAGAATACAGTGCAGAGGGTTTGGGTGGTGACCTGGGGAGGGGTTTGGTGTACAAGCTCCTCGAGGCGGTATGGGTGCAGCAGATGACTGTGGCCTAGGGGAGGAATGTGGGGGTGTTGCAGGGTCTGGGCGGGAGTTAAGGGTGGGAGGCGGGAGGGTGCTAGACGCAGGTGCTTATCTAAGCAGCTCCCAGAGAGCAGCACACTCAGGCAGGCTTCTCTGCTGGCCAGAAGCCCCAGACCACTCAAAGCAGCTGGCTGTTCCTTGTGGCTCTCTGCCCTGTGGGTGGGGGCTTCATGCGCCTGCGCCTCCCCCCACCCGCCCAGCCAAATCTCTCAGCTTCTATTGGCTGGAAACCAGTTTTGCTAGGGGCAGGGGAATACGTGAAGGCCTCCCACTGAAGTGCAGAGAGCCACAGGGAGCTGCAGCTGCTTTGAGTGGTTCTGCTATATGCCTCAGGGACAGGCTACAGGCTGGATTAAAAGGCTTGGTGGGTTGTATTTGACCAGTGGGCCATATCTTTCCCACTTCTGCTCTAGTGATGGTGCCTTACTGCACTCCTCTCATCCTCTCTACTGCCAGATTTCCTGAGCCACTTCCCTGTAACACTAGCATCTGCATGTTCCCTGGTATCAAGGCTCCCTCTGTCCTGCTATGCATTGCTCTATCCAGGGTACCTCACTGAGCAGCTGGTCCTGCTCCCTTGCTGGTCATAGAGAGACTCACCTCCTCTCCTCTGCTGAGCAGCTCTTTATATGGTGGCTGGCCCAGCAAGTCCCTTCCTGTTTGGTCAGCTCTAGAAGACCTCTCCTAATTGGTTGGGATCTGCACAAGCTCCCTCTGGCCTGTTTTGATCCTTCCGACTCGAGAGTGGGGCAGCTACCCCACTACAACCTCCGTATGTGATTATATTTTTAATAGAAGAGTATTTGGTGAAAGAAGCTTGATGGACAGCATAAAGACTAATATCTGCTATGCATCAATAGAGCAGGTATCAAGACAGGAAGCAGAAGTACAAGTTCAACCATAGCAACCTGCTAATGCAGTTTGCCTCACTGCTGAACAACTTCAGAGGGGTTACATTATAGTGGGAAAGATTAATTCAAGTTTCCACACCCATTTAATCCATGGATTGATTACTGAGAGTGTCAAGAATAATGTCAATTAATAGTTGTCACCATGATGATTTATTTTCATATCAAGGGATTAGCCAGAGGTTCAAATTAATTTCTCGCTGACCGGTAAACAGCCAGACGGCTTCAAAATAGCTCAATCTACGTTAGAAGTGAACAACCATAGCAACCTAGCAGTAAAATTTTTCAGACCTGAGCCATACAATTTTCAATTACAATGTCTCTATTACAGTACATCTAATAAACTGCAGTGTGCATTGTATCTGGCTGATTACCAATGATAACGTGAGGGGAGAAACTTGCATTTGAAGGAGATTTTGCATTTAATTTAAGGGAGAAAGTCACTGCACAGGCCCATTATGCTGCTGGCAAGATGCAACACTAAAGAACTTTTTAATTCTTCCTAGATCAACATGCTGCCTAATACTTTGCTTCTACGATGCAATCAGGCTTTTTGTTCCATATTTTCTCACTAATGGCAACTGGAGAATGACATGGCCATTTTACCTGCTCTAAATAAGCATCCAGAGTTTCAGATGCTTTCTAAATTAAACTGTTTGTGTCATACTGCGAAAAGTCTGATTGGCTCCCATTATAAACAATAGCAACACTCATTAGCTAATACAGGCAGGGTTGGATCTTAATATTCTTTTTGATAGTTTTGGGGCCTTAGTCAAATCCCATAAAAGTCAATGCAAGGACTCACTGATTTTATGGGGCTTTGCATCTAGCCATTTATGTATTTCATTCTCCTTAATCATTATTACTCCAAACGCTGCAAATATATTTTGTATATTTGTTTGCTATGTCAAAAAATAAAACCCATCGTTGTTTTCATGGTTTTATCCCTCCTTTTTCCTCTCTCCATGCACTTTTAAAGATCTTTTCTAAGAAGTTTTGTCAAAACTCATACATTTTTAAGTACTTAAAACACATTTTTAGGTGTGACTGATTTTCAAATCTGTTTAATAAAATACAACATAGTGAAGCTGCATATGAAGATCTGTACTCATGACTGTTGCCTCAGAGCTATGATGCACTGCAACATGAAAGAACAATATAAGAGACACTGAGCCTGTTTCACAGTAATTAACTTTTATCTTCTACAGTTGCAAATATATGCTAACCACTCAATAAGCATTTTAAAAGTATCATTTGAATACCTTGGATGAGCAGGAAGTTATTGAAGATAGAACTAGTATATTTAATTCACTATAAACCTTTTAAGCAACCATAATCTCCATCCAACCTTGTATAACCATGATCAAAGCAATATTAGTTCAGCAAAGCAGAGATCATTAGAAATCAGTTTAGGATTCAGATGTCCCAATTATTCAAAGGGTTTCCACAATTACTGGTGTGTGAAAAAGAAAAGGCTAAATTCAAGATAGCAATTTAGTTTGATCCTTTAAATTCAGTGTATGCTACAGTAATGCATGACTGTTTCCAGTTAATCTACCACAGACCAGACCTTCAAAATCTTTGTTCGATTTCTCAATTAATTTTCATATTTTATAGTTTAATCAGTCACTTCCCTCAGTAAGGAAATGACATTCAAGCTACATTTTGCATGCATGTGTTGTTGGGGTTGGAACGGATATAAAACCTGATGGGATACCATTTACTTTTTTATACAATAATTCGTTAGGAGTCTGCCTAACTCCAGTAATGACTGACTTGGCAAATCAGGTACCTCATTCATTAAAGAGGGGATTCTCGACCTTTTCAAATAGGTGCCTTAAATACTGTATTGTATCTTTCAAATCCAGCTAACACCTCTAGGGTGGAATCTCTCCACCTAGGTGGTGACCTATTGACTACATTGCCTTTTAACTTCCCTGTCTCCCTTCGGATTGCCCTTGTCCTCTTTCAAAAGACAACAAAAGTTAGTACTGTTCAGCCTGTCTCAGCCTTTGTGGGATGGAGATCTTTTTTCCAAAGAAGAACAGGTGGAAAGAGTTCCACAGAAAAGTGGTTTAGTGATGTCCTCAGGAAACAAAACCTCAAAAATTTTGGAGAAACTCAGTAATTTATTGATTAACCCATGCTGCCAGATGCTGTGTGGGGTAAGATTTGTATTTAATAGCAAGAGGCCTTCTGTAATAAAACAGTTTAAAATATAATTAAAGAGTTTTGATAAAATACAAGATTCGTGCCAATAAACTGGTGGGGGATTAATACATGGAGGCATGGTAACTATAGCCTAATGAGCTGTGTTACAGGTTCTGTCCTGTAAAATGTGACTTTTGATTTGTTGTTGTAAGTTTATAAACCATTTCATTTTATTAATTAAAAAAAAATCCTACTCATTTCCTCTTCTGGGTTTCCCAGTTTGTCTTATCTGCTGTGTCTCCACTATGGTTAGGTCATAAGCTCTTTTGAGGGAAACTGTATTTTTGTGTCTGGTACACCAATATGCACATTGTTGGTGCATAATTACAATAAAAATAATAGCAAGAGTCCCTTTTTGTGTGTGCACGAGTGTTTTATTTTGATTGCAAGATGGAAAAAACATTTGGAAGTTAATCCTGAAACTCGAAAGATTTTCCTTAAGTTCAATATTGAGTTCAAGAAAATTTTCCTAAAGATGATTTTGCTTAAAGTTGGAAAATTTGTTTTCCGTCCAGCTGTGCCATCACTGGCCACACTGCAAATACTGTATGTCAATTGGAAGGGTAAAATTCTGAAATGCATTGCCTGAGTATTAGCAGGATTAAACCATTTTATAAAACCAAAGAAAATAGTGACTAATTTCTGATCTAGAAATGCAGATATGGCATTACTGGATACTCAACTATCAGAAGAAACAAGGAGATGCCACTTTATTAACTGATTTCAACCATCACTAATTTAATCACAAAAATATACTCTGGCATTAGAGAATTAATGTATCCAAATGATTCACTTCAAACATGAAAAGGATAAATTGGAGAGAGAATTTTAAAAATACAAGTCAACCATAAGCTACTACTTTAAATCTTACTGAAAATGCAGCACCATCTCACATATGCCAGAGCTGTGGCTAGAAAATAAGTATTCTGAAGTAATCAAGGCTGTTGTACAATATTTCCTCTAATCTTTTCTATCCATCTGTGGAATAAAATTTTATGTGCACTCTGGAATGTGCAAATGTACATTAGCAATAGAACCAAAAAAATTAAATGTGGGTGCTGTGTAATAAGCTAGCATTTGAATCTCTCCTGAATGACTGCAGAACCACACAGCTTACACGGAACACTGCTCCAATAGGCAAATAACAGTGATGAAATACGGGATAGAATCCCACTACGCAGAGTTTTGCTGATGATTTCACATGCTACATCTCACAAATGCTCAGGGCACAGGTGGGTGAGCTACTGAACCAGCTTCTCTTGGTAAAAGAGAGAAGATTTGAGCTTACAACAGAGCACTTCTTCAGATCTGTGCAAGCCATTGCCTCTCTCACCAATAGAAGTTGGTCCAATACAAGATATTACCTCACTCACCTTGTCTCTCTAGTATCCTGGGATCAGCCTGAATATACCACCACTGACATTTTCAGAAGGTGATTCATTATGTCTACCCAATGAATAACAACTGTATTCAAAGAAAACTGAGAACAGTGTTAGTATCACACTTAATTATTTGTACCAGCGTGGCTGAAGTTCTTACAATAAGCATGATCCCCAATAAAGTCCTCTGTTATGCCTGCGTAGGTACAGTGAAGTCAATTTAGCAGCCTGATGGAATTTAGTGTTCTACCAAATATGATATAGCCAAATTAATGCCATTTGGGAATTTTTGCTTTGTATTTCTGCAGGAAAAAATGAAATCCAAACCATTAACATACAGGGCAATTTTTCTGAGGCTGGTGAGCCTATTATGTTCTCTTCTGTTACTATTCTGTATTGATTTTTGTTATTGTGGCCTTATTGAAGTTATATTTTTGATTTTCACTACAATTTAAAAAGCGATAGCATACTTACTAGAAAACTCATTTACCCAGTGGCAGAATTGTTGAATATTAAAATTTGATAGATCTCAAACATGCTATTTGACCACTTGCAAGTATTTGTACAGTCCATCACTCTGAAT
Source organism: Carettochelys insculpta (assembly GCF_033958435.1). Taxonomy (NCBI): domain Eukaryota; kingdom Metazoa; phylum Chordata; order Testudines; family Carettochelyidae; genus Carettochelys; species Carettochelys insculpta. The sequence goes on along the minus strand of NC_134141.1, from coordinate 24,717,188 downwards.
TAATGGTGATTTAACGGTATTTCAGTTGAGAAGAATATACTTAAAAGGGGAAACAGTTACACTAGTATTTAACAGATGCTAGAAACACTTTTATTAAAATATAAGCAGAGATCATTTTTCCCCATATCTGTCCCACAGCCCATGAGTGGTGGAAATCTGTTTTCAGCTGCCTCTGTTAATAACATACCTATCCCCCTGAAGCTCTTAATTCTTCAAGATTTTATAGTTGTGTGATTACCACAGAGCTAGATGATGTTTTTCAATTCTGCTTCATCTTGCTAAATACCATATATACTTAGGTCATAGAGCATGTTCTACAAGTCACAGAGGGACCCTAGGGCTCAAATGTTCTGAATTGCATTCCAATTTCTTCTATCGACTCTCAGTGTGATCTTTGGCAATTCATTTAACCTTGATGATTTGCTGCTTTATCCCTTTTTAAAACAGGTATAATATTTATTTAAAATATGGTTTCCCAAACTGGGGACATGAAGAAATTCCAGGGAGGGCGTGAGGCAACCCAGCCACCCCACATCTTTTCCCCCACCCAAAGAAAGAGCTGGCTTTTGCTTCTGGCTCTCAGCCCAGGACATGTAACGTGGGAGACTCGGTGCAGCTGCTATAAAAAAGCAGGCAGCCGGTGAAGACCCACATGGAAAGATGAATGAGTGTGGGTTGGGGGAAGGAAGAGGAGGATGGAGTTAGATGGGCTGGCTGGGGGTGTCTGGCTTTGTGGGAGGGGAGGGGCTCAGGCAGGCAGCTTGTGGGGATTGGGAGGCCAGCCAGCTTGTAGGATGCACAGGGCCTGGGCAGCTGGCCCCAGCATTGCAGGGCTCAGGCAGCTCAGGCTGGTGGGCAGGAGCTGGCTCTGGTAGCGTAGGGCTCAGGTGGCTCAGGCTGGCAGGTGGGTGGCCCTGGCAGCGTGGAGCTCATGCAGGTGGCTCTGGCCACACAGGTCTCAGGCGGGTGGGACCGCTGGCATGGGCAGCTCTGGCAGCTGGCAGAGGGCTCAGGAAGCTGGCCAGCTGGGGCTGCACCAGGCACCCACAGGGGGTCAAGGAAAACTATTTGTGTTTATTTTTAATTTTAAATACCATTTTTATATCAAGTTTTTGTGTTTATTGTAAATTAGGAATTGAACTTTTTATTAAAAGGTAGGTTGGAAGATGGTAAAGAAGAGGTGAGGGGTCGTGAAGGTTTCTCAAAAATCAAAAGGGGGGGGCATGATGCTGAAAAGTTTGGGAACCACTGCTCTAAAACATTTGCCACTGAAGCTCAGTACGTGCCAAGAATTACATACAGTGGCAAATGAGATAAAATAGGTTTTAGGAAATTAATTGGAGTAAGATGATGATACACTCCTGAATCACATTTGATTGGATGTTAAGCGTTAATTCTCATGAATATTTGAAAGGCCTAAAGACTTGATTGGCATTTGTCTTTTTTACCTAAGTTTTATTTCTCAAGGTTCTGGAGGCTGCCCATTTTTCTCACTTAACCACTCGCAAAAAGGGCCATCTGGTTTGTTTGAAACAATCTCAGTCTTTGCAGAATGCTGTATCTTTAGTTGTTTGGCATCAGGAGAACCTTGTAGAAGGTAAATTCAGTGCATGTTCAGGTATAGGTTTAATTATTTTCATTAGGAGAACCATAACAACTAAGCTTACATACTTAACCCAGCTCGCACACTACACTCACCAGCATACAACGCTAGTGTTGTCAGGCACCATATAGGAGGTCTTAATGGGAAACAAATCTCATTGCTTTTTCAGGAGGACAGACCAAAAAGGTAATCACCATTACAGTTCTGCAGCCCTTCTGTACTTGTTGACCTCACCTTGCTGTGCTCATATGCATGGAAAGCTTCATATGCATCTTTCTGCAATAGTGCATAAAAAGGTCAGCTACTCAGAGATTTCTAGTGAATGGTGCTATTTTAAGCACGTTTTCCACCTTTAGACTTTCTGAAAGTATTGTGGCTTTATGGAAGCTTTTCATCCTTTCACCACTTGTTTGGTTTCTCTCTTCCTATGTGGTTTAAGGTCTTTGAATGATTGGCAGGGCATGAATGTCTTCCTGGTTCCTCCTATTCTCTGGTACCTTTAAAATAAATCCAGAGTTCCTCCAACAGTGTTTTATATATCTATCTATAACAGAACACCAGCACAGCACAGAAACTATTTATTTATTATATGTACTGGTTTTCCATAAATATAGCAAGTCAAAATAGGTAACGGACTTGCATGTAAATATCTGAGGGAAGAATTTTGTCCACATATTTTAGAAATATCAGGTACAGTATGCCTTATAATTCTATAAAAAATCTACTCTATGCCTTAGAATTTTATAAATCTCTCTCCTCTGTTTTCAGTTTGTCAGTCCAGTACTGGAATATTTCTCTTGATGGAGCAGCAATGCTGCACACTGGTAGCTTTATTAATTAAATCAATATAAAAATCAGCATGAATTTTCACCCATCCTCATTTTACTGAACTATACGTATTTGTACACTCTTATGTTAAAGCCAGTCAACTCACTATTCACTATCAATTTTCAGCTGCCACTGAATTGGAATAAAGGGTTTGTTAGACTGTCAGGGAAACAGTGCAATTTGCTAGCTGTTCTTAATCTACTCATCATGGGTGACACTGAGATGCATCAAAACACAGAATTACTACCAGAAAGAGATACACATGAAGATTTTCAAAGACACAAATGGCCTTTGTGTGTGTAACTCCCATTAACTTTCAAATCCTCAACTCCTTTGAAATCCCCCATTGATTTACTTACTCTGTGACAGGCATACCATCCAATATGGTAAGAGAAATAAAATATTTTTAAAGTGTGCCAGACAGTGACAGACTGTGATTTACAAGGAGTCTAACAACATTATGTATTAGTCAGGAACTGTGTTTGTGTGAGGAGCTGGGGCGGTTGTCAAGGACAGGGAAAAAGAAGAGGAAGCAAGAATGAACAGAGAAGGGAGAAGTTACAGTACAACTCTAGGGAATGCCAGAAGGGTGGACAAATGGAACTAGGAATTCAGACATTTACACATGTACCTGGAACCACACCTGAAACACTCGAACAGGTACTGTCGGACGATATGGACAATTTCTGGAAGATACAGCCAAGCACAGCAAAAAGAAATAAATGTAGCCCCATTCCCAACCTGAGTTACACTGCAGAAAAACCAGGATTGTTACCCCAGGACACTGGAATACTTCATTGTCCATCTGCCCATGAAAAATATCCATAGAAGCTTAAGTGTGAATTGAAGGAAACCATATAGCATATAATATACCTTTCCCTGAAATAATAATAGACTTGCCTTCAGTCACTCAATATGTCAGTGTCAAGATTCTAACCCAACTAAGTCCTGATAGCCTGTCCCTGACTTTAGCCACTCTGTAATAATGCCTTTCTCATCTTATCCAGTAGTTCATATAACACTACAGCTTTTGCAGTTGCTTTTTTGTCAGAGTCCAATTACTTTCTTCCCTGCACAACAAATGACACCTAGAAAACATATGGCTTTTAAGCAAGTAAAACAGTTACATGAATTAAGAGAGAAGGAAGATACTTGTCTGTTAGTCTACGATTGCCTTTCTGGAGTTAGTAGCATTATTAAGTATTCTAAGAAAGGGTTTGATTACCATGGCTTTATTGGAGTGACCCCCTCCTTGAAACTCAATGGTCCCAAAGGCATCAGTTGGGCTGAGTTGAGTATGCTTGCTGATGGACCACTTCTCTGATTGGCTGTCATTTCGAGCCAGTCTGCTCTCATTTTTCTCATTCTGAATAATGGAGATACTTGGAGTCAATCCAACATGTTGACCTATTAGACGCCCACAGCAGCACCTACAGCAGTAAGCAAAAATTATTTGTGCTTCTTGACCCAAGAATGAAACAAGCTATACTTAAAAACTTCTTTGCATGCACTGTAGAAGTCTTAAAAAGTCACTTTCAGGCTGAAGTGATTATATAGAGTTGTCAGAAGTCCTATCCTGTAGCAAATACTTTGAAATGTCAATGGAACAGACTGTTACAATACAGATACAACTTTTTGCACTTTGATTTTCCTTTTTATTTAAAACTAAATAAAATTCTTTTGTTCAAACTATTTAAAAAAACACAAGGCAAGGGGATTTTCCTCACGATACGTTCTATACAGTCCCAGAGATCATTAAGCTAAATAAAACAATTTTCATAGGGATATCAATACATTTTAGTCATATATGTATCTATTGGTGTCTTGCTTTACCAGCTGCCATGTTTCCAATATACAGTATAAATATTCAGGGACTGGAGTATAATCATCCAGAAGATGAACAATTTAGAAATGACCACTGATATAAATTCAGATTTTGTTTTTTAAATTGACACCTTCTGGAGTGTATAAAATGTTCGTACCAAGTGTCACAGAAATACATCTCTCTGAGGTTTCCAAAATATAAACCAATCTTTGTCCAGCATAATCACAGATTTGGAAAAAACAGTCTACAGTCTTTTTCTTGTAATGACAGAGTTTCATATTCACAGTATGTAGCAATGCAGTTACCTATGGGGGTCTTTGGTGCTGGGTATGATATGAACACATTCTCTCTTGTAAAATGCACGCTCTATCCATGATTTCTGAGCCTGAAAAAGAGGGTAAAAATCCCATAAGCTTGATTTATTAAATGCAATTTCAAGCAAAAAAAAAAAAAAAAAAGATTCTCTCCATTTTAAGTTAATTACTGATCATGGAACCATGTATGAAGTAAACATTTTCCATGAGAATTTGGGCATATTTCAAGAGCATATCAATAAAACATTCAATATATGAATATTTATAATAATTTTATGTTTATTGGCCAGATAAATTTTATACAGTCACACAGCAGCAATCATTACAGTTGAAGAAATTAAAACCAATAATTGAGCAAAGGTTTCTAGGTGCTAGAAAAAAAACTCTCCTGTCTTCAATTTATAAACAACTTTAAAATACTCTGTTACTTAAACTAATGTAGCTAAGTTTGAAGTAAAGTAAACTTTTCAGAAATTAAATCCCCCTCAAATACAAATTAATGTCAATGTACTATTAATCCCTTGCAATACTTTGTAGAAACTGTGGCTAAATAGCATATCATAACACCATTTAAAGTACCATGGAGAAAAGAGCAGTTATGAAGCAGGAAGATCGACATGTGAAAACAAGGGAAGCTTTGAAAAGGAACAGATCTTTATCTGGTGCAAATTGATGTAACTTCATCAATTAAATAAAGCTACACCATTTTATACCATATTTAATTATTTCCATTTATAATTCAACTGATTGAAGAAAAATCTCAAGTTATCAGCATAAAAAGGTAAATCATACAAATCATATGCAAAGAATAAAACAATATTTTTACAGTTCCACAACAGAAACAGGGATACTGTTAATACTAATCACAAACAGGTGACAGAACACAATGAATTATGGAAGTTAGTATAGCAAGAGGATGGAGTTTAAGGAATATTAAGTGAATTTCAGACAAATTCAAACAACGTGATGACAACTGTATACACAGTGGAAAAAAAAACTGCCTCCAGTAAATCAAGTGCGACACACAGAGGATGAGAGGAATCATCACTGCTGGATATTCCACCTACTGTCAACAATCTTGCAACGCAGCAAATCTGCAACCTATTTTTGATCCCCGAGGCCCACATTTCTTGGATGTGTGCAAAATCAGTTTAACCAGAGAAAATCCTTCTGGCTGTATGAATTTGCACATATGCAGACATTAAAAACAATGCTACATCTCTGAAATGGTGTAAAATGTCAGCTAAACTCATAACTATATCTATTACGTGGCAGTGAATTTAAATAAAAAAAAACCTGTTCTCTGTATTTTTCACTAGGAACTGATTGCTTGTTCTTAATCATTGACTTTATTTAGCTGAGGGACTTACAGAATGTACTCTTATTATTTGTAGTTTAAAATCAATCTACCAGATTACTCTTTGAAAGAAAGAACTCAGGATTTGACATTTTGGAAGGCAGTATCCCAAGTGAATACGACCAGCCAGGACACATACAAATTTTAAAGAACTCTACCCGGAGCCAGGACAGACGCTGCTTGGTCAAGGCTGTGTCAGCATTAAATGTATACCAAGAAAGAGTATAATAAAGATCCTGGAAACCCAAGGAAAGTATCTAATTTTCAAAATGGACTTTATTCTCCTTCTCTGTCATGAATTCTGGTAAATACTCAGAAGGCTCTGAAACACTATCAAAATAAATATTTAAAATGCACAAGAATCATATTATTGCACGCTGTGCTATCCTGTTAGTCAATATTAAATTGGCCAATTTTCAACCTAACAATTTAATTAACTTTTCACATGTAATTATCCAGCTAGGCTTTCAATGGGTTTTAAAGTAAACTTTTTCTAAAAATTCAGTTGCATATTTACCTACATGAATACATGTAGCAATTGAAGTTCCAAGCAGAAACAACTTGGGACAACAAAGAGAGGAACTTCAAAATTTTGGGGCAGGAGGTTGTTTTATTTTACAGAACCTTCCAGTTACAAAGCATTCAGGAATCACGTTGTACTACTGCCTTTGGAAAGGTTGTCATCATAAGCAGAAATGGATTTGTGACTTGCTTCTTTGTAATGCATGTTACTATTTCTTGAAATAAGGAAAATTCAGCTCATCTAAGTTTATTTATTTGGTTATTTTAACATTTAAGTAAGTACCCAGCAGGCATATCTATCATCTTACTAGAAAGCAAATATTAGTGTTTCATGCCACATTTCCTAAGTAATTTCCTATGGTACAGAACACCCCTCCCCTCACCATGGTTTACTTCAACAAGATGGCAGAGTTACTTAGAACTTAATCCTTTATGCACACTTTTGATGTTTGATGGAAATCCACAAAAACAAGTTACTGCAGATGTTGGAGAATTCACTCGTTAAAATATACCTTCAAAGATTTCTTCTTTAAAGATAGTTCAGGTAATGAATTTATCTAAACAACAAAATAATATAGAAAATCTATAACAGAAACTTCGCACAACATGTTTTAAATAAGTAAGCAAGCACTCATTTCAAAAAGGTTTAAATAGTAGGCAATTTTTATGTACTTGAAATTACAATACCTAATTGCCTATTATTAATTCTAATTGAGAATTTGAAGACAAAAGAAAATTGAGATATGCTAAATACAATAGTATGCCTTTGAGTTCCTATTCCTCTTTTATATTAAAAACTTAAAAAAGCATATTAAAATAAAATTTTGTTTTCACCCCAGTACAGGAAAACTTTCTACTTAGTTCTTACAAAGTCTATTATCCTTGTTGCCAAAGGCACAATACTAAATATTACGGTTTATCTTTGTGTAATTTGCTGTCACTATAAGAATACAACCACCGAACCAAGAACTTCTTGAGACAGATAACTAACAATGAAAAAGAGTAGATCTGCATTCATTCATTCTCAAAAATGAAAAGGATAATATAATTGTTTCCAAAACAGTCTTTACCATAGAGTCAAAAGGAGAGCTTAGGTTACTAGAGGAACTGAACTTTTGTTAATGTCGTTATGCAGGTCAGGTAAGAACAGTCTGTAAACTTTACATGAATTATGATGTGATAAACGAATTAAGAAAGTAGCAAATACAGCATGTTTTTGCTTTTCATTATACCATTATGCTCTTGGTACCAATTAGCAAAAGCAAATTCATCAAATGAATTCAATTCATATCATCATTCATGTTTTACCCATAGACTTAGTTCGTTTTTAGTTTAGTTCCCTGGACTCTGTATTACTCTTATAAAAAGTTTAAAAAAGGATCAAAGGCTGATGTACACATAAAATTTTTACCTGAGCATGAAACTTGGGTGATGTCTAAGACAGAGCATATTGTGCTGTCCACGTTCCACTGCTGCTGGTCATTCTGCTAATAACACATTCATGACTGCCACTATAAGCAAGGCATTCTCTCTATTCTGACCCAGGAGATGTTAAAGTAAGCAATAAACTTGCGCCCATTAGCTACTTGGAATGTGCTGCTGTGGGATTAGCCTCATTAACAGTTCTATAGACATTCATCCACAGCCCAAAAACACTGCTTGATTTGAACATATAATCTGACGCCAAAAGAAAAACAAATCCCATGTGAGCTTGGATTTAACTGGCACAAGCCCTGACAGGCTCTTTTTTAAATTGTATTTTATTTTCAGAAAGAAGGCTTGTGAAAGTATGATTCTAAAAGTTAAACTCATGAAATCCTTCAAAAGAAACAGCATATGAAACTGGAAAGAACCTGACCACACAAGAGATATTGTTCATCTCTAAAGAATGAAATAAGAATGCTTATTGAACATTATTGAACAAGCTAAGAATCTGCATACAAAGTACATATGCTACAGTCGATCAACAATGGCATTTATCCAAGGAACCTAAGTCCTGCAATTATTTCTTGATAAACTGTCATAAGTGTATCATTCCACATACCTAAATGTTTGCATTTCAAACAAACACAGGGATAGCTGCAATATGGTTGTGTTAGTTAAACATCAATGACTTATATTCGATGTGGCTGACTAGAAATGTGAAGATCAAAGCAGGATTGCCATGGTCTGATGTTAAGGCAGGAGAGCTTCATAAAACTCTCACTTCACATTTGAATGCTTCAAATCAAAAGCAATTATACATTTTAAGCTGGGTGATTGGTTTTGGGAACGAGCCCAAACCCCAACATAAAAAAACTTTCTAAAAGTCAGAGTGAGTCTCATCCTTCATGCAGACGCACACAGTCTTTGTCCCCAGATAGACCTTTCAAGCTTGCTGAACTTCACATAGTCTGGTAACCTCTGGAAGCTTGGGTGACCCATGAAATGTCTATGTCTACACTGGCCCCTCCTTTTTGAAAGGGGCATGCAAACATGGTGGGTTGAAAATGCAAGTGAGTTGCTAATTTATATTCAACACCCCATTTGTACAATGGCAGCCACTTGCTTTTCTGGAAGAGCTGCTTTCAAAATGCAAAACAGCTGTGTCGAAGGTGTTCCTTCAAAAGGAAGCCCCGCTTTTGAAAGTGCCCTTCTTCCTAATTTTTCTAGATGTAGCCAAAGTGTTATAGCATCCTGAGGCTTCCCATGCACAAACCGAACACTACACTCTGGGGATCTGACTTGAGGAATTAGCCAGAAAGAGAGAGATCACAAAAAATGGAGAGATCTTTTCAATGTGATACCAACCAAGATGGAAAAAACTATGAAGAACAGGGTTCTCAGGAAAACAGCAGGTGAATGAGACTCTGGTGAGGGTTAATAGGTGAAGTCTGGGAATCAGGAATGGACCAAAGTGGCTCAGGGATTAAAAGAGAGGGATCTGATTTTGCCAAGAGGAGAAAGGGAAAAGATTGGATCAGGGAAGTGGGAGAGAGAAGACAGACATCAAACGGATCGCATGACTGCACAGGTGTCCAAACTTCACTTGAAGTGGAGCATGTGCTGAAATACTTTGCTGGAGGAGAGTCAGAGCACTCCCCAGGATCTTGAAAGTTCAAACGCTCTCAACTTTCATTGGCGTCCCTCTGACCTCAGTACCTAGGCTCCATTCACCACAGACTTGCAGTGCCTTCCCATTCCACCCACTCTGCGTTTTCTTGTCATTTACGCCCAGATCCAGCAGGTATTTTAAGCTCATATAGTCCTGCTGATTTCATAGGGCTACTCATTTTTGAAGGTTGCTGGATCCAAGGCCTTCATTTGCAAACTTCTTGGGGAGAAATCATATCTTCTTCCCATCTGGAGAGGTGCTTATCGCACTTTTGAGTAATGACAGAAATAATAAATCATCAGTAGAAACTACCATATGCATTAGCTACTTTTGGTGTCAATGAGTGGTATTATGGGGACTTTATCAAAAGATATTGAATTGGAAATGAATACACTACTGATTCCACAGAGAACAGCTCTATCTGAATCATCTTTTACAGATAAACTTTAATATTATCATATTATGAGTGAATAAACTACCCAAAAATAATAAACATTATGAGTGAATAGACTACTGTAGCTGTTCTTATATGAGTAGTAATAAAGAGAATAGTCCATAAATTCACTGAAGGGAGAGACATTTTCTTTGGTGTTTTATATTGTATAAATCATCCAATGGAATAGTACTCCGTTCTCTTGGTCAACACTTTTTAAAAGGCTGTAGATTTAGAATCCTAAAACATAAATTTAATTAAAATTTTAAACCTGGTTCATTGTTAATGAAGTGAAATTGATACTCCTAAAACCAAGGAGTCACTAGTAATCAGCTGAGCAGAAGTTTCTCATGGGAGAAGACAGTGATTATTGAAAAGTTAGCAGCAGAAACTTCACAGGGCAGTAAGTTCCATGAGAAGGAACATTCAACGTACCAATGATGTTTAACTGCTGATCTAAGAATTGGAAGCTCACACTAGGATCAAATAATTAACCCATAATTATAATTAACCCATAATTATAACCCAAATAATAAGGAACCCATAAGAAGCACCATTAAGGGTGATAATTTATGGTAAATTCAGCATTGCTGGTAAAACCACTGTGGAGAAAGCCTTAGTGTTCAGTGTCACAGTCTCACTAATTCCCCTGGACAACACCAACAAAAACTTTCAATAGGCAGAAGCAATTCGGGGGGGGGGGGGGGGGGGGGCAAAAAGTTAGTGGGCTAATGTTTGAGACGTCAAAATATTTCTGAAGCAAATAACTCTGCACATTTCAAAAACAGGTTAGATATTTACAAGTGGGATTTTCATCCCTTGGAAAGCCAAAAGGATTGGTGATCCAGTGTCACTTAGGGTATGTTTGCTCTGCAACATAAACCTAGGTTTAATAGAATTTGAATTAGCAGACCCCAGATTTGCTAACATAGGCTTTCAGTATCCACACTCATTTATAACTCCAGGTTATGAATTGTTTAACCCATATGGATCTGAGTTCAATCATCCATCTCCCACGCTTCCCACAGACCTTCCAAAGCATAGCAGCTCCAGCCCTTTGTTTTAGATGGAGTGTGGAAAAACTTGATTGTCCAGAGGAAAAATAAAATGGTGGGATTCTGAAATAATGTTGATGGACTCTTATAGCACAAACCAATTGGGTGTATCTACACTGCAAAGCACTAAGGCTTCAGCTTTAGGTCCTGTCTTGACTTTAGTCTCAGAACCTCCATCACATAGGGTTCTGAAAACCAAGGTCCAAGCCTTGGGTTAGTTTGTGTTTAGATGGAAAGAGCTGGCGGTGGGGTAGGAGGTGGGTTAGACTTGAGCATAAATTCAAATCTCAGGGTAAGGCTACAGTACAGACTTATCCTTAGATGCTTTTGAAAATTCCACTCAACTTGAATAAGAAAAGTATTTGTGGTTAGGTTAGCTCAGACGAAGTTATGAAGTATAACAAATCAGGTGCTTTAGGGACTAAACTTTATCGTTAGTAGTAACTTCTCCTTTCCCCATTGGGCAATTAAGTGCATTAAGATGTGGTCATGTCATCGCTGAAACATTGGCCATTGGCTACTTTTGGAGACAGAATAGTTTTCTAACTGAAACATTGGTCTGCTCCAAAGTGACTCTTGCAATGTTCCTCTGACTTTTTTGGGACATGTATCACTGGCAGTACTAAAAGAGACTAAGACATTAAAACTTCATTTACTGCAGCTTGCTTCCTGTATACTCTGCTCCTTTTTTATTTGACACCAAGAAAACTTTATCTGAGTTGTTCCAAGAACAATGAATTGTCACGAAACTCATGCTGTCTTCAGTACACAGAAGCACATAAATGTGGTCATTTTTCATCACAAACTACCCAATATAACTTTTACATTACATTTAGAAGACATGTAGCAATGTAAGAAGAATTGGAAACCATTTTTCCCCAACAGTTTGTCATTTTAAATACCACCTTATCCCACAGAGTTCTTGTCACAAAGTAATGGAAAATATTACAGCTTTTTAGTTATCAGTGCCATGAAATAATACATATACTTTTGAAGTATTTTACAAATATAAATTAATCCCCAGAAGCTCTGAGATTTAGTACTACCAGCTCAATTTTACAGAAGAGTAAACACAGGCAGAATAATGAGAGCTTGGGGCCCAAACCTCTCCACTGCAACCAAACAACTCTTTGGGTGTTTCACTGCACCGTAGACATGAGACCTGTCGCAGGTGTGTGTGTGTGTGTGTGTGTGTGTGTGTGTGTGTGTGTGTGTGTGAGAGAGAGCGAGCAGTGTAGACATGAGACCTGTCGCGTCCATGGTGTGAGAGAGAGAGAGAGGGGCTGGTTTCATAGTGTATATCCACATTGGCAGGAATGTACCAAGGCCTAGAACTGGTAGAGACCTGCCGTCCCATGGACAGCCTTTCCCTTGCCCCCCACCAGCAGGATCTGTGAGCAGACCAGTAGCTCAGTCCTTTGTGGCTATCAACTGATGGGATGAACTGGAGAAAATACAAAGAAATCCTCATAATATTTCCTTGCCTTAACTGATTCCTATATGTTTTGCTCCAAGGAGGGAACAACTGCGGCAGTAAGTACACTCCTAGCACTAGTTACTGGGATATACTACTTCATCTTTAGGAGTTTCTATGGAGCAATAAACAAATAATCTGTTGAAAGAAGATATGGTCTAAAATTTCCTGGGGAAAAAGGTCTTTCTAGAGTTTCTAGACTGATAATTATAATTATGTAGCACCACTACTAAACTCAGACAACTGATTCATTTTAATCCAAACACCACATACCTTTCTGTGTTGCTAGTTCTTTTCAGACATTACTGGATACCACAATTGTGTGTGCTTGAGCAAGTACGTGGACAAAGACAGATACAGGAAATATGCTTTCACAATTAAACTACGCTAACTTTCTAGGCTCAGCAATTTAAAATCTAGTTCAGCGTTGTAAACCTCAAATATTTAAAACAAAAGGCAGATGAAAAATATGTTTTTTTAAGAGTATACTGAATTTTTGTCTATTTTGATTTCTGAAATCCTCCCACTTATCACCAATTCACGTGTGAAAAACAGTGTTATGAACTCGCCATAATATATAGGGTAAGATAACTGTCCCCCACTGCAGGAAAGCTTGTTGGAATTCAAATCAAATGACAGACTTGTATATAATGCTGCCTGATGCCACAGACCTTCCACCTTTTCCTAAATGCAAATATTCTAATTCAGTTTTGTGCTCCCCTATTTCCAGATCTGTCTATTCCCCAGCCCTGAAAGTTGTCTCTCTCCGCCCCCCATGCTCCCAGTCACATTCCTGTCTGCTCGTGCTGGCAGAAGGTTGTCTGCCTTTCCTATGCCAGATGTTTCAGGGATTGGGTGAGCAGAGGGGCACTGCAGAGATGAACTCACAGATTTCACAGAAAGGGATAGGAGAGGAGGCACCCTGAACTGATTATGCTTCTGCTCTCTACACCCACCTCTTGTGAAAAATTATATTTCTGCTCCTTCCCTCCTCTCTTTATAGGAACCAAAGGAGTTTTGGGGTAGGGGAAGGGGAAAGCACTATGCGTCTCCTGGAAAGGGGAGAAGGCAGCCAATCAGGAAAGGGTCTGCCTCCGGCAGGGCTGAAAATCCCATGAAGGCTGGAGTTTGGAGTGCTGGCAAGATTACCCCCAGCAGTTGCTAAAACTGCATGATTTGCAAGGAGATTATGACAGTTGACAACACTGCAGGTACCCCTGCATCCACGAGAACCTCTCTTTTTCCCCAACACATTAAGCTCCAGCCTTTCTTTCACCTGCGGTTTTCTTTCTTTCCCTATATTCCTGTGGTCCAGTCCTGAGTATCCACTTGAAATTACCTTCAACCCCACCAAAGTGTGGGGCAGTATGATGCTGCCTTCTCCAAACACTCTCTCCAGCCACTGCTTCTCTTTTACTCTGCCTGGAGACAAGAGGTAGACAGAGGGTGGAGAAAAGTACCCAGCTGAAGGCAGAAAAATCAGATGGCTATGCTGCCTGCAAACCATTTTCACTAATGGCTTCTAACGACTGCGGTAGAAGAAAAATCTGTTTTCCTGACAATTTGGCCTGACAAGCTCGAAGATGGCACCGGTGTACTGTAGGGCTGTTGAGAAACCCTGACATGATGTGGGGCAACTTGTAATCTACCTTCCCTTGGAATTTTGCACAGATGAACTCCAAAATACCCACTAGTCAAATCCAATAGTATCACCATGCTGACACACAAACTGTGGCCACACTTGGCAGAAATTTCAAAAGGGCCATGCTAATGGCCAAATCAGAGAATACTAATGGGATTGAGAAATGAATATTCAGCGCCTCATTTGCATGCAGTCGGCTGCGGCACTTCGAAAGTGCCTTGTTTCACTTGTGCTTGGCTCATGGGGGTCCTTTTCGAAAGGACCCCGCGCACTTCAAAATCCCCTTATTTCTATCAGTTGATAGGAATAAGGGGATTTTGAAGTGCGTGGGGTCCTTTCGAAAAGGACCCCCATGTAGATGATCCACGCGCAAGCGAGACATGCACTTTTGGAGTGCTGCAGCTGGCAGCATGCTAATGAGGTGTTGAAGATTCATTTTAGTGCCTCATTAGTATTCTCTGATTTGGCCATTTGCATGGCCCTTTCAATATTTTGGACAAGTGGGGCCACAGCCTCAGCAAACTCCAAACTAGGGGATTGTATACCTGTAATAACCACATTTCTGTTTGCCTAATTGTGATTGCTTTTTCCAGTGCAAAGGATGATCCCTTGAATTCTCCACTGATGCACAATACAGTAACAGATGCTGCAAACATACAATGTTCTTCTCGACCTAAGGAATTAGACTGTCATGCAACTTCTGCATGCCATCCTAGAAGCAGCTGCATTTCCTAAAAGACAGAATACACCTCTCTCTACATATGTTAGTCTACCAGTTTGTTTAGTTTATAAAAGTATATTCCAATCCTTTGGAACGAAGCATGAAATATAATTTACTACTATTGCATATCATCATGTACGTAGGCATGATTCAAATTTTTGTCTGAAGATGCTGAAAACTCCACTGGTTTGAAATAGCATAGAAAGGACTTACAATACTCACTAAACCTATAGTCAGTGGTGAGATATAGTATAGGGCCTGTAACTGAAATATCTGGAGAGAATAATTCCTTATGCTGAGTGCCTTATGGTTGGAGCTCTTTGCTCACATACAGTGAACTAAGAAAATGTTAAAAACAGGGAAAATGTAATTCTCTTTGTATGTAGCATAATCTGATACATGGATAGGATTATATGATCTGATACCAAGATAACAAATGCTATTCATTTCACTAATAGGTAGCAAGTTGCAAGCACATATCAAGCAGCACAAAAGTAAAAATATCTACATTACCATGTAGTACAATGAAGGAATAAAATATTAAAATTAAACATTTAGAAATATTTTAGTTTCATATTCAGGTTTCTTCATTTTCAAAGGAGACTTTAATGATGTGGCTGGAATGCTAATGAGAAAACAAAACAATCCCCATAAGTTTTCCGTGTGATATGCAGGACTAATTTGACATTACTCAGGCTATTAAACGTTATTAGATACCGATCTGGACTGCCTGCCAAAGTCACTCATTTTTGCTCTAATGTGTGACTGCACACATTAATGGGCCTTCGCAGCAGAAATAGCAGCAGAGAGATTTCAGAAATGGAAGGAAACTACAGAAAAGATAATGCAGAAAATGCTACAAACAAAAGAACGACTATACTGGGTCAGACCAAAGGTCCATCTAGACCAGTAGCCTGTCTTCCAACAGTGGCCAGCGTCAGATGCCTCAGAGGGAGTGAACAGAAGATGTAATCATTGAGTGATCTCTCCCCTGTTATCCATTTCCAGCCTCTGACAAACAGAGGCTAGGGACACTATTCCTACCCATCCTAGCCAGTAAGTAAGCTCATATACTCTACATACAAGGATATGACTAGTAAATTCTCGAGAAATCAAATTACTGTAGAAACAAAAAGCCTAAAACAGCTTTTGCAAAGTTGATAACCCCAGAAATATGACACTTTCTCCTCATTTTTCTTTTTTTAATTTAAAAACCCAGACTTGTTTTTAGAGAAGACCTTTTTGTCAACAACCTTAGAACAGAGTGACTATTGAAATTTTCTTAATCCAGAGTATAAGATTTACAGCTATGCCCACGTGTTAAGGATCCATTGCCTTTGAGGTGTGGCTGCAACAAGGATTTAATATAGCAATAAAGTCTTAGAATGGAAACTTGAGGTTGACCGGTAGCCGCTTGTGTCACAGAACAACTGCACTGATAAACTGGCCATCCCATTTTTTAAAAATTTTTGTAAAGTTCATATTTTCAGCATTCAAATTCCACCCACAAAATTCATGGGCAAACATTTCTTTTTGCTGCTGCTATCTGATTCCTGAACTGTGTATGTCACCCCCACTACAACAGCCAGACAGTAGATGGGTCCATGATTGAGAACAGTAGTGGCACATGGAGGTCAGAAGTAACCTGGTCAGAAATTTTCCAACAGATACATAATATCTCATAGAACTGTTTGGGTTTGATTAAATTTTGTCCAATCACACAAATGTTTCCAGCAAGCTGCTGGGGACACTGGGTTTTCAGGGGCTGCAGCTCAGGGGACTGTCGAGGTTAACAGCAGCCTCACCATGTGGGCTGTTAAGGGGCCAGGGATCCTGAATTTCTAGGATCTGTGAGCCCATGGCAGTCTTATTACTCCCTGGCTTCCAATGTTTCCAGACTGCTGCTGCAGAGCCAGGAAAAGGAAAGTCCCAGCACAAGCTAAGGTGCATAGAGTCCATGCTCCCAGGACAGCACAACTGAAATGACCTTTTAGCTGAGTGACACTGCAACAAAAATCACACGTACACAAAGTGAAGTCTATTGTATTAGCAAAAACATTCATACTATGAAGGCTAGGCAAAGGGAACAGTATACAGGATGCTACTAAGAGCCCATAGTACTATTAGATGCTGTATTATGTTAAGGAAAATTAGGAACACAATGCCAAAAATCACATGGGTATAACGAGGAAGTGTCTCAACAAACTGGGTCAGAACTAGATACTTTGACAGACTATGGCTGCCTCTGAGGAGGTATACAAATTGGCTGGAAGCAGAGGCTTTCAGCACCCATGCAGGAAAATCTGCTGGCATGGGTAGTTCTCAGTCAGAATGCCTCCCATGGAATGGTGCTACTCCACAGCCACTCCTGCCAAGTCAATGACTTCTACAGCCGTAATAGATAGCCTTTTCTTTTGCAGTGTTGATCATTCTATTGTGGGTAGGCTGAAGAATGAGTCCAGCTACATCGACTCATCTCCACTGCATGTTTATGGCACTAGAAAAATAAATATAAAATGTTTCAAGGCCTACATTCCTCTCCTGTACTCAGCTCCAGTTGCTGGCTTGTATGGTATGAAGTGAGAGACAACAGCTGCCATGAAAAATCCTGAACCGACACATTTATATCATGTCAGTACTAATGCAGTACATTTGGCTTACTGTACACTCTAATCCACCTATCTCCAGTGAACTCTTATACCTTTCTGTTAAAGCATTCCATGTTTGTTTTTACTTCAAAAGTGCCTCTCATACAGTTGTCCTTCACAAAGAGCCTTTAGAACAGTGGTTTTCAACCTGTGGCTCATGAGACTTTCAATGGAGTTTTTCACTTCCGTTCAAAGTTTTATAGGGCTCCACAAATGAAACAAAGTTGAAAACCACCACTTTAGAAGGAATGCTGTTAGTCCAGCATGCAGCTCTAAAAATGTATTCCTAAAAGCAAGCTCCTAGAAACAGATTGTTAAGAAAACATCAGTTATATTTATTAAACAAAGGCTTCTATAGAGTTTGGTATCTCCTCCCTGGCTATGGCTATGTCACTCACATAGCTAAAATCAACTTATCAGTGGTCAGCTACAATGACTGGCTATATGGAAGAAGGCTGACGGAAGTGTTTCGAACGTCCTTAATCCTTGCTGCTCGCGAGGAGTTGTGGGTTGACTTTGACCCCAGAAAGCACCATTCCATGCATGCGTTAAACAAAACCACAGATGATTGACCGTGAGTGATAGTGTGGCATTAGCCTCCAAGAACAATGACATCAATAGCCATTGTGATGTTATTAGAAGCCGTTTAGTATTGTAGTAGAAGTTTTATGCTATTGACTGCCTATTTTGTATGCAGATTTGATAACTGTTCTCATCAGTGGCATTTTAAATAACATCTAATTAATATTATGATTTCTTTGGGACAAGATTTTCAAGCATACTTGGTGATACATAGAGCACAACCATACAAATTCACTAAGATGATGAACTTCAGACGTATCCTGGAGAGACCAAACCCTAATTCCAGCATCAAAACAGGAAAACACTTTAGCATATATTTAACTCTGGGCATTTACTTAAATCTGTTCTAATTCAGCAAAGCCCCACACCATGTGTTTAATTCCTGCTGACTTCAATGGGGCTTAAATACTTTTCTGAATGGGGATTGGATTTAAGCAGGTGATTGAAGTTAAGCATAATCACAAGTGCTTTCTGAACCAAAGTTTTACGAGAGCAAACAAAGTTGAAGGTGATCTTTTAAAAACCAGAGGACATTTTAGACTATGCCTTGGGAATATGTGGTCTGCAGGCCAGACATTGCTTGTCAGGGTTAGCATTGGCAGATTGCTGGACACTTTATTTACCTGCGTGTTCCCATGTACAGCTGATCACAGCTCCCTCTGGCCAGAGTTCACTGTTCTCAGAAAATAGAATCTGCGGGAAACAGCCCAGCCCATGGCACTTCCCACAGCTTTCAGTGGCCGTGGATGGCAAACAGTGGCCAATGGGAGCTGCGAGCGGTTATACCTGTGGACACACAAGTAAATAAATTGTTTGGACACATTCAGCCTGTGCGCTGCTTACTGCTCATCCTTGCTTTAGACAGACAATATGATGATCATAGTACAATAAGAAGAGATGGGAGATGGACTAGATTTAAAATGGATGGATAATAATACTGTGGTGCTAGTTTTCTCTTGCAATGAACAGATTAGGCTGCACTGGAGGTAACATTTAAACAACATCTGTATTTTAATAAATAATTTGAACAATATCATTTTGAGGGAGGATCTGTACACAGTATCAAGTTTGTACGTGGTGCACTTTTTTTGGTTTTGTAGTAGTAAACAAATAAGTAAGCTTTAGAATAAAACTGCAGCAACAATCATAACTAACAACACCACTACTTAAATCCTCTAGATATTTCATTTTTAAAATCAACCTCTAAAAAAAATAATCTCTTCAGTCTATTTTATTTTTGCTTAGCCGCAAACAAAATAGATGAGGAAATGTACAGAGAATATGAACAACATTAATCGGAGTGGATGAGTAATGTGCAACTATCCTGAAGAAGCTTGGTTTGGAATTCGAGAACAGTACAAATTGCTTTGGTGCACTTTCCTGATGCTTTGCAGATACAATATCATCATGTGGGAAGCATGACAAGTCACGTAGTGAGCTTACCACCACATTTAATATCGTTACGGTTCAGCAATTCTGTGTTTGTAGATGATGGACACAATGTCCCAATTAGAATTTATACAGTCTGTGCCTTTCTATTTTCAGATACCTTTTTTCAAATTAATTATTAGGGCATTATGTCATTCAGATATTTACAAAATAGGTCCAGTTCAAAAAATATTTTGCCAAGCGTTTGCCCTCTCCACCGCTTCATCATCACAGCATAAATTCCGTTTTTGAAATTAGTACTGTATTTATTCATCAGCAGCTTTTCCTATTTGACTGAATTCTATTTCATGCTTACATGTCAGGAAAAGACAAAAAAGAGGACGTACAATGGGACAGGGAAAGGGAAAAGGAAGAGATTTTCTGCTGTGAGGGACTATTTTTAAGTTTTGAATACTAGAATTACAACTTAAGTATCTATGCTATCATTATCATACACAAGTATCTAACAACAAGACACAGTCATTGCAAGCTGGTCTGCATGGGTGACCCTCTGCTCTCTATGGAGCTCACTGACATCAGAGGGTCTGCCTGAGTGGAGCAGCTTGCAAGACTGAGGCCTATCACTGGAAATGGCTGTGGCAAAATAGTCACATATGTTTTCATGTGTTAGAGCTAAATGCTCCTTGTACAGGAATGCCCTGAGACACATGCATTCCAAATGCACATATTTCATGTTTATACGAGAGAGTAGTGGGGGAGGGCAGTGCCGTAGGGGGCATGGTGCAGAGACCCACAGTCCCAAGATGGGAAGCTGGCTGGGCAGTGCCTGGCCAGCAGAACTAACTGCAGGGTCCCTGGCTGGGAGGTGGGGAGACCCAAAGCCAGCTGCACAGTTGGCAGAACCAGCCCTGGGGTCCCTGACAGCAGGGGAGGGATAGCTCAGTGGTTTCAGCATCGGCCTGTTAAACCTAGGGTTGAGAGCCCAATACTTGATGGGGCCATTAAGGGATCTGGGGCAAATAGGAGAAAAATAAAAAACAGGGTGGCGCTTGGTCCTGTCAAGAGGGCAGGGGACTGAACTTGATGACCTCCTGAGGTCCCTTCTGGCTCTATGAGATGTAATGTGAAACTATGGCTAGGAGGTGGCTGGTCTCCCAGCCAAGCCCCCAACAGCAGCCCCAGATAAGGCTGTCACTTGGTTCCCCACTCTTCTGTTTCCTTATTTTTATTGTGTTGGCCTAAAGGCGACATTTGAAACAGACCAATTATCCCCTATCCTGGCATGAAGGCTTGAACACAGCCTCTGGAAGATGGAAATGAGACAGACATAGGTGATATTTATTACATCTGTAACTGAAGAGGTAAGTCTATCATCTTGTATTATAGCTGTAATTTTTGTTAATCCTTTTTCTATCCAAATTGCCTTAAACATGGAGTTGGCCTCGATTCTGAGGCACAGATTATCCCATAGCAGAACAAGAAGAGAATATGCAAGATTAGATGCTGTAGTCATTTTAAGTGGACAAGAATACTTAGATGGAATATTTTTGGTTGAAAATGCCAGTTACAGAAACTGCAACTTTTTGCATTAAAGGATAATTTTTAACAAAAAAATTATTGAAAAACAAAATAGGAAAACAGCTCTGATTTTCTCCCCAGATTTTTAGTTCTGCAATATTTTCAAGATTACTTTTAGGTCCCATTTGGGGTTGGAAATATTTTTTTAAATCTCAACAATGTACAGGAGATGTGAATAATTATTTCCCAACCAACTGAAGTGGTCTAATTCATTAAGGCTGTGCCTACACAAGCTAAAGGTATGAATCTCTACCACTATAAAATCACTTGTACTAACTCTTATAAAGGTAGCAGGAGGGTAAATAGCAGTGTCACCACCGAAGCACTGTGGACCGAAGCGGTATGGCTCTGTGGTGTGGCTGCATACCAGTATAAACTCCTGAAATGAAATAATTCACAACATCCATTATATGTGATGATAGAAAGCTCTGAGCTAGGTGGTGAAAACTGGAAGCTTGAGTGAATTACAGGAAATCCTGAAAAGATCCAAGATACTTCAACAAAATTATTGCACAGTGAGGCTGCCTTAGACAAGAATGGTTTGTCACACAGTGACAATACACTCATTGGATGATTCACTAGAGCACTTTAAACAAGCAATTCGTAGGAGAAAAGGGCTGAACAGCATTCAAACACTGGAGAAAGCAAGTGTCAGCTAGTAATGGTTCCAGCCAAGGATGGCAGGTAGTATTCCGAGCAGTACAGCCATTCCTTCTCACTAGCCACTTAGCTCACACTTAGCTGCTGGGTGGCCTTGGGCACTTTGAGAGAATAAGAGTGCTGCTCTGGGTGGCCTTTTTACCAGGTGAAGGCCTACAGTTAAGATCTGCAATGGTAGAAACTGGTCTAATAGAAGATATTCCCTCACTTACTTTATTGTTGACATCCTGGGACTGACAAGACTGCAACAACACTGACCACAGTCATGTCTGTCCTTCCCTCAGTCTGCACATTTGCAGGATCAACTCCTGCTGTGAATCATAAAAGAAGCTGAAACCTGATGGCTTAGCAGGAGCTGTTGATAAGTGGCAGACAGACCTCCACTTGGGTGGCAACCCAGCGACCCAAATCAGTCAAAACAAAAAAGCAGTCCAGTAGCACTTTAATAATTTATTACGTGATGAGCTTTCATGGGACAGACCCACTTGTTCAGATCACATCCATACCAGAACAGACTCAATATTTAAGGCACAGAGAAGCAAAAGTGCTACTGGACTGCTTTTTTGTTTTGATAGTATATAGACTAGCATGGCTTTCTCTCTGTTCTAAATCAGTCAGTTGACCACTTTCACCTGAGTCTGAATGCTTTTTTTTAAAAGCGTGTCAGCCTTACAGTGGATCTTCATTTTCTAAGAGGTTTCGGATAATTCTTCCCCAAGTCTTTCTTTCAGGTAAGTCTTTCTAGATGTAGATAAGCATAAAAGTGTGAAGTTTTTGACCTGCACTCAGTCTGTACAAGCCATCATATATGCTGGAGTTTGTTAGATATGGAACATGTTAGCCAAATCCTGGGGTTAATCTTATTCAGTGGGAAACACATAACAAGGGTTAACTCCTACAGATCTGTTGGGAAGGAGACATGGTTTTCAGAATCAAATCATAGCCACAATAGCAAACACCACAAACGCATTTGCTATCCTGTGAAGGTGTCTTTGATTTGGACTTATGACTTAGGCCCTCACAAGAGGGCGTAGCTTGCACCAGTACTTATCAGCTTCCAGCCTGCTAAGACAATAGAGGAAAAACAATCCAAAACTGGTTCACAAAACCATGTGATGCTAATTCACCTTGAATGGTTGTACTGGCCAATTTTCTAGTTAGTTTTAGACAAATCTTAAACCGATACTTTTGCCCTCTTACATCCTTTACTTTTAGTTTAATAAAACTAAAATTCATCTTAAGTCCCTTTCCTATAGTTAAGCAACTGAAATTAAAAGAACCCTGAGAAAGCTGGTATGAGTAATTAGGTATACAATTGCTTAGTGAAGATTTATTTTATAACTTATCTTTCTTGAACTAGATTTTTTTAAAGTTTTTGGAGCTCTTCACATTGTAAGGCTGTGTCTACACTACAAAATAACAAAGTACAAAGTAAATAACAAAGTAAGCAGCTTTGAAGCAGAGCATATACACACACCCTACTTCAAAGTAGGGCACTGATCCATTCCCAGAAATGGAGTGAAGACTTCGAAGTTGGGCTGCCTACTTCCAAGTTAACTTAGAAGTAAGGGGGGAAAAAAATGTATGTAGACTCTCTGTTGGCTACTTCAGTATAGTGCCTAACTTCAAAGTTGGTTCCTAGTGTAGACACACCCTAAGTGAAACTGAAGTTTCCTATTTGACAGATGGCTCTGAAAGGAAATTAGCATACCCTGTTTATTAGAACTCCTAGGTAAACTGAAGATCAGTATGATAGAAACATAAACAACCCAAGAGATCAAAACAGTATGATGGAGGTCATTCACAGGGGGAGGATTTAAGCAGTTTTAAATTACTTTCTTGTTTTGACTTGCATTTCTAATATGGATTTTAATTGCATTTTTAAAAATATGTAATTTTGAATATCCTAGGCATAAGAATTTAGCTATGGAAAACAAACTTGGTACTTAAAAGACTTGGGCATTTTCTGATTTTTGTTTGGTTTAAATCTTGTGGAATTTGATTATACAGTACATTCCAGCTATCTGCCACAGCAGGCTCCTGTATTAGGACTTGGTGATTATTACTGAAGCATTATTTCAATATGATTTCTTGAAGGATTTCATTTAATACAGATTAGTACTTTTAATAAACTGTGGTTAATTGAACCCTCTGAGCTTCATTAAGTACTGTTCAGTGAAGTAGATTAGTCGGTTTAATTTGTTGCTCTCTCAGAAAAAAGGTTGAACAAAGTAATTATGTTTCCCCTTTGGTTTACTAAGGGGTGGCATTACTATAGTGCCCTTGCATCCTATATTTCCATCAGGCAGTTTTCTGTCTTACATTTATATGCTTCAATTAACTTTAATACTAAGCTGTCTCCAGTGGTATTCCCAAACAGGTTTAACTTTTAAATAGAATAGCTGAAGTTCACTACCAGGAATATCTTGCTAATTGCATGATCAATAATTTTGCTCAGTTTATTATTCACTCTCACCAGAAAGTATTTTAAACAATTTTTGAAAGTTGTCTGTAATTTAAAATATGTTTATCATGGTAATTCTGCTCTAGGTAAGATGCTATATTACTGCATGCTACAGAAAAGCAGGCTCACAAAAACAAGCAGTCCTGTAGCACCTTAAAAACTAACACATTTATCCATCTTTAAGGTGTTACAGAACTGCTTGGTTTTTTTGTGAAACTACAGACATTGGCTAAGTCTACAGTAGAAGCATCTGTTTACAGAAATTACTGTCAGAAGAGATGTTCCAACAAAAGTTCTGTTGAGAGATCACATCTACATATAAAAGATTGATCTGCTCTGTCAAAAAAGGACCCCCTGGAGCATCTACATGGCCTTTTTGTTGACAAAACACATTTAGTGTGTTTAGATGCTCTGAGTTTTGTCTACAAAATTCTCTAGTGTAGACTTAGCCTAACACAGCTACACCTCTGAGAAAAGCAGGGTGAAATTCTAGTTTTGACCAAGTCTGTGGCAGTTTTCCCACTCACTTCACTGGCCAGAGTTTCATTTCTCACTCACACAACTCTAACAGTTACTGTATTATAAAAACAGAACATAGCTTATTTTACATTAGCTAAAGGTCACATGCAATAAAACAAAATGCTGTGCCTTATTGTTACATGACATCAGCTAATAATCTTAAGGAAAAGAATTGAAGACCCAATTCAAAAACAGAAGGTACAGGGAGTCCATCAGATTGTCTGATTTTTGCTGTGACTGACAATTGGTATAAACTTTGAGGATTCTTCCACTTCCCCCTCCTGAAGAAAAAGCAATCATATTCTTTATCAAGCTTATTTTAGATTACAGAAAATATCAAAAGGTAATTTCTGTGTCCAAGAGAAACAACTGTATTTTCTATACAGGCTGCAGTAGTCTGGTAACAAAGCAGATGCTGTTTCTGCATGTAGGAAGAACCCCCACCAAATTAAAAAAATGCAGTAGAGAGCAACTATAGACATAACTAACATGCACTTAGCATGCTCTTTTAACATAAACCATTAGCTATAGTATTAAAAATTCCATTAAAGGGCAATTCTCTCCCTGCAGGAATGGAGCTGTGATTCTGCTATGAAGGGGTATCCATGCCTGTTGTGATGTATTCTGCATTACTGTATCTACATAGTGGGCTGACAGCATGCCTTGGAAATCCTGAGTGATTCGGATACTATGATGACTGAGGCTCATGGGTGCACAGCAGCACAACAGATACATCTCTCCTGCCACAGCTCTGGCATGGGCGATTTTGTTACTTGGGGATTTCCTATTGTAGGTGAACTCACCAGCTATCTGAGGAGCTGATCAATTCTTTATAGACTTTGAAGCTATTAACTACAATAAACACAAACAGATGCCTGGGGTTTCTCATTCTCTACTTGTAAAAAGTAGAATCTTAACCTCTGTGTGGGCCTGTCCCTAGAGGGAGGCATGAGACTGTGTGTGTTACCCAATGTTCAGAATGCAGAATATTGGTTATAAAACGTGCAGACAATTTTCTTAAAAATGTGAGTGACACCCTCAATGTGGAATAAAAATGAGACAAAATTACATGAAGAGAAAATTAAAAAAACTCTAAATACATTTTTGAACATCTAATTTAGATTGTGGTTACTGCAATTTTTGCTAACGCACCCCTGCCAGTTGGCGGCAGAAAGAGCAGCATCTTCTTCACCCTGAACACTTTCAAAAATAGTCACAGAGAGGTAGCCATGTTAGCCTGCAGCTTCACAAAATCAAAAAGCAGTAGTACAGCATTTTAAAGACTAACCAAATAATTTATTAGGTGATGTGCTTGATGAAACAGACCCACTTCTTCAGATCCAGAAATTCTGATAGACGTAAACTGGCAGGACGAGAATATAACACAAAGATAGAAAAAAATGAAATGAAAACTGACCACTACTGATTTGTCAGTTTTCATTAATGTTTTTCTACCTTTCTGTTATATTCTCATCCTGACAGTTTACTTTTATCAGAATTTCCAGATATGAAGAATTTGGTCTGTCCCACAAAAGTTCATCACTTAACAGATCATTTTGTTAGTTTTTAAAGTGCTCCAGGACTGCTTTTTTGTTTTACTCTCAAAAATAACTAATTTTGTACAGCTGATTAAGACTCCTGCTATTTAAGAGGGGTATCACAGCCCTATGTTTTATGAAAATTGTCTTATGAATATGCATAACTCAAAGATGTTTTACCATCACGAATTCATGAACCACACGATACTACAGAGTCAGATAACCTGGTCACTTAACTTCCATTTACATCTTGGACTGCTGAACTGTTCCACTGGGGTGGCAATGGGTGGGGAGAAGAAATCACAAAGGCAGGCAGGAAGTGGAGCCTACCCTTGTACGAAGTGAGAGGGAAGGCGATATTCACATACTATAGTTTTGTACCGTCAGGAAGGTGAACATCTGGGTATTGTGGACAGTTCTTTGAGCTGAGCATTCCTAGAGCGGATCTTAGTCCCACTATCGCTCTGCACTTGCATGTGATCCTGCCTGTTTGCTTGGCTGGAAGAGCTAGCTAGGGTGCCTAGCCCAGCAAGATCAGGTAAAGGGGGCACAGGCTTGCAAGAAAGGTGGGCTCAGGGGTATATTCAGCATAGCAGGTGTCATCATCCCAAAGCCGACAGAACCAGCACATATTAAACATCTGGGAACGTTACCAAGACAGAGACAGCAACAGCCAATCAGGGCTGCACTAATAGATATGCAGTATAGCCAGTTTCGTTTGACTACGTTCTAGCCTGCATAACCCAACCAAGGTTTAAACTAAACATACAGTATTTATTTATTATTTAATAGAGAAAGCCCCAGTCTCCAGACAATATATAATTGCTTCATAACAGTATCTGCTCTCTAGCATTTGGGATTAAGAGTTATCCACCCCAGTACATTCGTAAAATATTTAAGGCAATGGCTAAAGCATATCCAGTCCTATGGAAAAGGTAAATAGTCTCACAGCATTATCTCAGATACTAATCCACTGAAAATTTGAAGACTGAGTGCTCAGCTCTTAAAGTCCTGTATGAAAATCACACACTGGACTAGATTCAATTTTTATTCTTCTTCTTCTAAATATATCCACTGCTTAAAAAGCACCTTTGGAATAAAAGCCAGTCAAATGACAGAAAAACTTTCCTTAGACTTCATCAGTAATAGAATTTGATAAATCTTACAAAAGATTGACATCTAGACAAAATACAGAAGACTGAATTCAGCCTTAAAAACTATTGACTTTGTTCCAGAGAAGACAACAGAATAACTTTTTGCCTAGGCAGACTTAATTGCTTTGCAAGTTAATTTTCAATGCAACCAAATCTACAATGTCCTTGCCACATTAAATCTTTCAGGCCGTAGATGCAGCATGAATGAATTATATGTCCCCTGTGTGGGGCTACTGAGGTCATCTGCATGGAGAACTGTACCGTGTGTTTATTCTAAGCAAGATCTAAATACACACAGTGATTGAGGCACAGTGATGGAGACGTGAACTCTTCCTTAATATGAGAGAGACAGAGGAGACTGCAGAGTGGAAGGAGTACAACAGGAGTTATAAGTTTTTTTTTAAAAAAATCCTAATTGTTTAAGTCTGGGGTACATTTCTGGTTTATTAGAGGTGCCATTCAATTAAACACTATAGGTTGAGCCTCTCTAACCTGGCACCCTCAGGACCCTTCCACAGTTTACTGGACTCTCAGAAGACATTTAGGTGTACATCACAGCAAAGGACACTGAGACCAGGACTGGCGGCTGTAAACAAACTTTATAGGACCAAGGGAAATTTGGTCACACCTATGGTAAGTGGTCATCCAGCTAACTAAAATCATGCTGGATTACAGATGTTGTTGGACAAGAGTGTGCCAGACTAGAGAGGTTCAACTTGTAGTGGTATTTCCCAATGGCAGTGATTGCCTAACAGAGGTGCCACATTATCCAATAGCACAATTAGTCACAGCACAGGATGCTCAATTCCAAATGGGAATAAGGAGAAAAAAATTGTGCAAGAAAGTGTTAACCAACCAACTGGTGACTACTCAGAGTGGTTGTGGGGCTATGTTGAAATAACCATGCAACACTGTCAGTCCATGTAAAGCCTTTGTTATCTAACAAATTAAACGTAAGTGCTACATACTTCCCACTCTTGAAATAGGCAGGTATACATTTAAACGGCACACAGCTGTAAGTACAGTACAGGGAGTATTAAGATTCTTGACACGTCTGGGTACAGAGACTAATCAAGGAAACAAACATCTATGAACCAGCTAAGTCATTAACATTAAATAAATTGGCATCTCCAGCCAGGAGCTAAAAAACATGCTCCTTGCTGGTTTACATTGTTTACTGGTTTTGTCTCTAATGAAATTTTAATAAATGCAAACCCTCCAAACAAAAAACAATAACCTCCTCCAAATCCACTAGGTAACTAATTTTATTGCTTTTCCTTTAAAAGAAATGATTTATACCTCAAATTATTTTCTAAAATCAGTAATATGATTGCAGTGACAGAACCAATTTACCATCTCTACTGAAATCTTAACAATAGAAACTCTACAGAAGCAGCCCACTTAACAATTGCCATAATTCATTGCAATTAACTTGTTTCTGTTTTACCATCACAACCTTATGCTCTCAACTACATGTTATACAACATACACAGGTATGCAGCTAAGAAACTCAGTTACGTGCCTGGAAAAAAAAACCAACAACAAAACACACTATTGCTCCTTTTGGCTCATACATTGACAGCTGACATTTTCACCATAATGATTAACAATGTACTGTACCTCTCTGGAGTGCTGGACTTCTGAAAATGGAAAGCAACTTAAAATAGAACCTGTTTTCTTTTTAGCTGTTGTAATTTATCATGGGTTTAGCCAAGTTTCCCGTGGTCCCAATTAATTTATTTACAGTCACCTGTCCTGACTCTCAGTGTTCAGTGCTGTTATTTAGCTGTAATTTACTCCTAAGTGTCTTCTAATTTGTCTTGGTCCAGCAAATTCTGTCATTCAGCACCAGTCATGTCCCCAGGGTTCTGGACTAGATAGGTTCAACTTGCAATAAGTTTACAAAAAGAAATGGCAATGACAGCCATATTGCAGGACAGCCTCTGTACTATGTACAAACCATCTTGAAGCTTGTAAAATCTATAACGTTTCAGATTATTTTGTTTATGATGCTTCTAACCTAATTAAGGCTCAGGATGCACTACACTTAAACTACTACTGTGACACAATGGTAGCTGCACTGCTGTAGTGCTTCAGTATGACCCTCACTATGGAGAGGCAGTAGCTAGGTTGATGGAAATATCTTCTGTTAACCTACCAATGTTTACACCAGCCTATCTATGCCTCTGAAGGGTGGAGGAGGTTGGGTAGGGCTCATTGATTTGAGTATTAGCCTACTAAAATCAGGGTTGTGAGTTCAATCTTTGAGGGTGCCATTCAGGGATCTGGGACAAACAGATTAAAAAAAATCTGCCTCGGATCATGCTTAATCCTGCTGTGAGTGCAGGGGACTGGATTTGATGACCTATCAAGATCCCTTCCAGTTCTATGAGATAAGTATATCTCCATATTTTCAGTGTCTACTAGCTCTCAGTTTAACTTAGTCAGACTAAGTAGCACATGAAAACAACATCTGTTCTTTTCACCTGTCTCAACCTAAAAAAACCCCAAACTTTTCATGCACTCTTCACTCCACCCAGACATTTTATTTTTTTCTTACAGAATTTTTCCTGAACCACAAATATCAGATTTCATGTAAAATTATACATCTTTCCCAGAAGCCATAATAAGAATGAAAGTAGTGCTAGCAGTTGTGCAATTATGGGATAACAAATGTGAATGCCATAACTGGTCTACTAGACCAGAGAGGCAAGCTTGTTTTTAGTAATGTCACTTCCAATACATAATGGTAGTAAAAACAACTGAACAGCCTATTTCCCACAGATATCTTCAAAGCTTTACAGACTGCCATTTGAACCATTCTTTAATTACCTCTGGCACAGAATTCAGCAACACTGACTAAGCCCAAACCAATATTAACTGTATATAACAAATTTTTAGCAGTTATGATGTTTCACAAACATTAGAGTTAGTTCTATGGAGCATTTCATACACAGCAAGTACTAAATAATATTGTAGATTTGTGGGAAGGTCACTGTTTTTCTGTACTAACATCTCCTGATATTGAAAATGTTGAGTGTTCTTAACTCTTGTTGCAGTCAATGGAAGATTCATGCATTCAACACCTCACAGGATAAAGCCCTTCACGTAACAGTGACTTTTATTAGTCCAACAGAGTAGGACCAACATGAAAACACTGGATCAAATTCTCCCATTAGATAAAAATTTGTACCTCCATTAAAGTTTATAAGAGTTGTGTTGGAATATCTAAATATCTATCATGACCACATACCGGCAGAATTTGCTATTTATGTCCATATATGCTTAGTGGTGATGTAAGGAACACATACTATACAATTATTCCCTGATGTTGTCTCTGGTAAAATAAATAAAAGTCTCACAATTTGCAAACACAATTTGCCTTTTAAAGACTGGGTAGCAATGGTGGTAGGCACTGCCCTTAACCTTTTATAATGAATCAAAGAAATTTCTCAGCATTTTGATTTCAGGCTCTAATTCAGAGTAGCATTTAAATATGCTCTGAAGTGCATCTCTGTTCAGGACATCATTGAGTCGATGGAATTTAAGAACATAAGTATTTCCCAGAATAGGGAGGTTTGTCCTAAATGGAGGCCTCAGTTTGCCAGACAGAGTAGTCAGAAATATTACAAACAGAATCCTGAATTCTACAATTTATTTCAGTCTTTCAGTGCTGACCTGGAAGCAGTTCATTATCCTAGGAGAGGAAGAGTGTGTGTGTGTATTTTCCTAAATAGCAGAATCTTAAATAATATGAATATCATTTAACTGGAGAGCAAAACAATCAATTCCAAATTCTAAGCAATTAAGGTTTAATTAGTTACCATGAAAATAATGGCCATAAACGCAAACCACCAATAACTGGAAGACACAATAGTTTGTAGTTTTTTCCAAAGGTACCACAGCAGGGTCTAAAAATTAACTCAACACTACAACTGTGTCTACGAAAGCAAGTTCTTTCAAAAAAGCAGGCCCTTTCCCGAAAGATCACGCACAGCATCCACACACAAAATGTGCTCTTTTGAGCTGGGACTGAAAGAATGAATCTCGTCTTCCAGAAGCCATCTTCTCCTCCCAGATCAGGAAGAGTGCCTCCTTTTGAAAGAAGGCTTATATAGATGCTGCACGGGTCCCACTTTCGAAAGAGGGGTCCTCCTAGACAC